>NC_081367.1:56023607-56369802 GCF_030684315.1 Stegostoma tigrinum
TTATCCAAATTCTGATCTTTCTTCATACAATCAGAAAAAAATGCTCATTCTAGTTTACAGGTTAATGTCCTCAATCCTCTTCATTCAGTCAATCCTATCCTGGCCTATTAACCTATTACTTATCAATGTCTCTTACCTCCCTGATCACAATCCCATCTGACTCGAAAGCTTCTCTGGAATATTTTGCTAACACCAACTTCTGTTTCTGCAAGGTTTGCCGACAGATCCCTACTGGCACATCTGTCTAGAGTGCAAAAGTTTCATCAGTAATATAAGGTTCTTATAGCGAAATCTGCTCTTTTCTTTAAAAATTGAATTCCTGATGTAATTCTTACAGTCTAATTCACTCAAACAGTGACTTATCGGATCCATTTGGTCAGATCTTTGTGTGAAGAAGGTCCTTTACTCATACAATTCAATCTGCTGCAGTGAATAATCATTCTTGAGTATAGAAATACTCAATCTCTCTGTCTTTAACTTACATTTTGTACATGTCCAATTACGCTGGAGTGTTAGAGGATGCTGGACTGGTTTGATATGTTCTAATCCAGCGCCCCTGAATAATGGATAATAAAATGTGAGGCAGGATGAACACAGCAGGCCCAGCAGCATCTCAGGAGCACAAAAGCTGACGTTTCGGGCATAGACCCTTCATCATGCTCTGATGAAGGGTCTAGATGAAGGGTCTAGGCCCAAAACGTCAGCTTTTGTGCTCCTGAGATGTTGCTGGGCCTGCTGTGTTCATCCAGACTCACATGTTATTATCTTGGATTCTGCAGCATCTGCAGTTCCCATTACCCTTGAATAATGGCCCGGCTGTGCGACCAAGCAAGGCTGCCACAGCACGTATCACTCACTCACATTGGTCTGTTGTATTTTATATAAAATAGAGAATTAGCTGAATTTTTAGAAATAAACACACGGGGACAACTTAAAACTCTTTACTCTCTAAAACTTTGTTAATTTCTCAAAGACGTTTGAGGATGCGCATTACTTTCTGGCTTTCTAACTTCACATCTGTGCAATGAACCATGGTAATAAAAAAAAGCTTTCGACATATTAGTCGAGCAACCAATTAAGGAATATCTCAGGCCTGTGATTCTGAATTAATATATGCTGGACAGATTTGATTTCAGAGCCTTTCGCTGGTTACAGACGATGATCTTTACCATTGAAGAAATCAACAGGGAACCGAACATTTTGCCCAGTATTACTCTGGGCTATAAGGTGTATGACACTTGTGATATGTATGCTCTGAGAGCAGCTATGTCTTTGCTCAGTGATGTTGGAGATGAAGTGCAAAACAGCACGTGCAACGGAGCAGCGTCTGTTCAAGCAATAATCGGGGAAGCCGGTTCTCTTCAGTCCAGTATTATTGCAAGCTCAACAGGACCGTTCCAGGTTCCGATTGTAAGTTATGATTTGTAATCTTCTCCTTTATCATGTTGGTGCCAGTTTCTCTGTCGTTCCACCAGATGTTTTGACTCTGAACGAGGGCAACGACTTGCACTATCAAAACCCTTTTTATGGTAAATGAGCTCGCAGCGTTTCAGAGGGTCGTGATGATGCATATATTGGCGTCGTGTAACATAAAGCGTCGGAGCATTTTAAAACAAAATGGAGAGACAGAGAGGTTAATGGAGAGAATTCCAAGGCAAGGAGTCTTGGCAGCTGTTGACAAGATCGCTACAGAGGGGTGAATGACAGGACAGATGTGTAAAGGCCAGAATTAGACATTTTGGAACAGCTGGTTATATGCCAACCAAGTTGCTTATCGGGTAGCTTTGGTATTATTGTTTCAACCAACTGCAGCTATTCTGGGTATAACTGTCAAGCTAGTTCGACATTTTTTGATATCAAAACACAAACACAGTCTGAACTCATTGAAAAGGCACTTCTACAAATGATGTTTCGGTGCCTTCGGTGAGAGTTGATTAAATGTTACAGTGGAGAGAGTAATTTAATAAGAACTGAGCTGTCATTGGACAGAGCAGATTTAAATGCAGTATGACAAAAGAATAAATGATTCGGGCAGAATTCGGTGAAATAAACTTCGGTATACTTTAATTTCCTTGCCGAGCGATGCGAACGAATTGGCAATTTATAGAATAATATTCTCTAATAGTCCCTCATTGACCTGCCCTGCAGAGACTCTCAGATCAGCTTTGTGTCCTGACTGGGTTCAGCTGGATTGGCTGCAATGTTGGACTATTGGCCAAGTCTTGTCTGTCTGGGTCTTCGCTGTGAGCCAGCGTGCCCCTAATCGGTCTCAAACTATACATAGTAGATTGTGGGTTAGGCCCTGGATGGTACCTCTTTCTTGATGGGCCTGATTTTGTCTTGAAATAAATCCTATCGCATTCCTTTGCTTCTTACAGGTCAGTTACTTCTCCACATGTACCTGCCTGAGTGAAAGACGCAAATATCCTGCGTTTTTCCGGACAGCGCCCAGCGATTATTTTCAGACCAAGGCTTTGGCGCAGCTGGTGAGGCACTTTGGCTGGACTTGGATTGGGGCTCTTGCTAATGACGACGATTACGGGAGATTTGGGACCCAGCAATTCATCGAACAGGTCACCGAGTTTGGCGTTTGTGTCGCTTTCTCATACATTCTGCCGAAGATTTACAACCCGGATAAGATATCTCAAATCGTGGCTGTGATAAAAAGATCATCAGCCAAGGTTATTGTCGTGTTCAGCCGCGAGAGGGAAATGCTTCAATTAGTTCAGGAGATCACTAGACAAAATGTGACTGGCATCCAGTGGCTTGCTAGTGAAGCCTGGATCACTGGGGCTGTGCTTTATACAGAACAATTCTTGCCGTATCTGGAAGGAGCGATTGGCTTTTCATTTCGTAGAGCAGAAATTCCTGGCCTTCGAGAATTTCTCCTCGGGGTGAAACCTTCCCCACACGAGGGCAGTAGCTATACAAACGTGTTCTGGGAGGAGCTGTTTGCATGTAAATTAAAACTGCCTGAAAATACCACCGAAGGATCATATACCAGGGCCCGTTTATGCACGGGATCGGAGAGTCTTGAAGGTATCGACACCATATACTCTGATACCTCACAGCTCAGAGTATCATACAACGTGTACAAAGGCGTCTATGCCATTGCCCACGCACTGAATCGCTTAAGCTTGTGTGAGAGCGGCAAAGGGCCGTTTATAAACAATAGTTGTGCAAGTATACACAACTTTAAACCGTGGCAGGTGAGCAGTTGTGGAAAAATCATCCGAGACCTGACGTTTTGATTTTTACTTCTTATTTAAAACTAACGTATGAAAAAAATTGTAGACAAGTAAATGTAACAAGGCAAAGATCAAACAACCTAATATATAATGTAATTATTCCAATGGTGTCAGCTCTGCATGCCTCATGTCTGAATGAAGATGGAGAAACTGTCTTTCTCAATCCATCATTACCTAATTATCAAGCAAGGTGAGATCGTGGGAATCTAGTTGGGATTTAAAATCGATTAGATAATGGGATCAAGAGATGACTGAGGGAAGGAGGAGATTGGTTGAACTGCCAACAGAATCAAAAGCACAGGAGATTTTAGCCAACTACATATATTCCAAATATAGGTAGTGGGCAGTTATTATGACACTGTATTAGCCACCGAAACATTTTGGAGAAATAATTCAAAAAAACTGGCGACCATGTCCTACCATAGCTCTAAGATACTCGAAATCCAGTTCATAAAGTATGGAAAGAAAATAAAAGCCAATTTAATACTGAGTTAACCTTGGAACCATCGGATCGTCGTCAACATAAAGCCCAGTTCACGAATGTCATTTTGAGAAGGAAGTGTTCCATCTTTATCTGCTTCGGAGTCTTCATAGATATATATATTAATCAACATGTTCAGAGATGTTACTGTACTGGAGCAGGTGGGACTTGAGTCCAGTCCTACTGGTTCAGAGGTATGGGTACCAGAACTGAACTACAAGAGCCCTAGTCTGACATAGCCTGGAAGTTGCATCAGATTGCTGCCCAATCATTGAAGAAGAACGCACACCAACATTTGACTAGGATTGCTCGACTGGCAAGAAATGATTGCCTCACTAGTGATACTCGCACCTTAAGAGTGCGTTTTAATAATCAACATTTCCTTTGGGTGGAAAGAGATTTTAAAAAAAGAGGTGATCAAAGAGGAGGGGTGGGAATGTAATGTTCTGATTAGCTACATTGTCATATCCCCCTTGATTATTGACAAATTATTCAGTTTTAATCATTTGGAAAAGTTAACATTTTGGAATGAAGAGTGGATTTTTTTTTTCATTCATCGGGATATGGATGTTTGTAATTTTCTATCCTAGATTTGTATGACCAGTCATTGGATATATCTTAGAAAAGGTTGAATAGATTTTTGAGTACAAAATAATTTCCAGATCCCGTGGTAAGTATCGGTTGAGGTGCGATAACAATCATTATCTTACTTAACACTGGTCTAGACTCCTGACCGCTTCCTGCTTCCATTTCTTATTATTGAAAATATTTTTATACAGCTCCTTCATTACTTAAAGGAAGTCAGATTCACCGACCAGTTTGGAGGGGAAATAGGATTTGATGAAAACGGAGATGCAATTGCATCGTACGACATGATTAATTGTCAGAGAAGTACCAGTGGTAAGGTGAAGTATGTCCAGGTTGGTCGTTTTGATTCCTTCGCAATCCCAGGACAGGAACTTTCTCTGGATGAACATTCCATCGTTTGGACTGGTGGCAAAACTCAGGTATGATGAGGAGGGCCGAACTCTTGTGTCAAGATCTAAGCTGACCCCAATGTGCTCAATGGTAGCAGATGTGTGCTCAAAGATCAACAGCTGGCAATGTGTGCAATGGTTATGGAAACCAAAATGAACGAAGGAACGAGTTACTTAATTGGCACTTAGTTGTACCAATTTTGTAGTGTAGAGGTAGTTTCTGGGTCAGAAACTACCTCTGGGTCAGAAAATCCGGTCCAACTCCCACCTTCGTCAGAGGTGTGTCCACAAAAGTTAATCGAAAGTAACAGTCACCTGTAGACTGTTGAGAACATCAGATTCTGTGAGTGAAAACCACCATAATATATCCACCGAATCCCGAAAAAGGAATTTTCTCCTTCCACAGATATTGGCGGACTTTTGAATGCTTGCAGCATTTTTTTTGGTTTTTATTATTAACTGGGAATATGCAACATCCTATTCTTCGCAAGCCCGCCTCCTTCCACACCCCACAACCTCACACCCATTCAGCGCGCTTTACAGATTTTGTGGACCATGCTATTGGTCGAATGTGATGCTATCTGCAGTCCTAGGTTTATATATGACCAATGACGCGTTGGTGAGAGATGAAGAGAAAGCCACGGTCACTGCATTCTAGGTAGGAAATAATACGAATTTGGCGAACTGGATGGGAAGTGAAAATGTCATCAAATAACTTAATGTAAAGAGACGTCTGCAGTTACCTGCACAGCTGACAGGCTTACAAAGACAAATTAGTCCGCTCCTATTTTACAGGATAGGAGGGATTCTGCCTCCGCGCAGCTGGTTCAAACGACTGCTGCCAAACTCCTTCAGTCTCTCCACACCCAACCCAATTGGTCAAAGCACAACATATGGGAAGCAGAATGCTGTCGATCTGAAATTCCTCAAGTGTGAATAGGGTGGGTAATAAATGATGGCACCCAGTGATTCCCACGTCCCAGGAGAGAATAAAAAAAAAGCCTCACTCTTTAGTTGAGACACTTGTAATTCATGAATGTTTGGATATTTTAAGCATGGAGGAAATTCTGAACAAGTTTGGTCTTCCCGCTTAATTGTGCAGGTACAATTGCTTTGTTGCTGCTGTGTCTAGATTGAAACCACGAGCCTTGGCTGATTTTCCGTTCCTTAGCTCGAGCATACAAAATACATTTCCACTCAGTACAATCTAAACTGAATTTAATATTCCCCGACCCATGAAGGTCATTCCTTATTGGGCAACATCTTTTCCAACTGCCTAATTAGAGAAAAAAATTGCCATTTGCTTACTTTTTTTCCCAAAGTTCCGAGTCTGGTATTAAATATCACAGAAAACCAATCACCTACATCGGGGCCATTCCCTCAGTCTAACCTGGAATGGTTCATTGAACAACATCTATCATTAATCCAATAAAAAAAACAAAAGAACTGCGGATGTTGTCAATCAGAAACAAAAACAGAAGTTGCTGGAAAAGCTCGGCAGTTCTGGCAGTATCTCTTTATAGAAATCAGAGTTAGCTTTTCGGGTCCGGTGACCCGTCCTCAGTACAGTTCTAAGGGAGGGTCACCCGACTCGAAGTCTTAACTCTGATTCATCGTCATAGATGTCAGACCTGCTGAACTTTTCCAGCAACTTTTTGTTTCTATTACTAATCCAATCCCTCTGCTCTTCCCCCACGGCTCTACAATTTTTCCTTTGCAAGGATTTATCCAGATCAGTTTCAAAGCTTTTGCTGAGCTTACTGCCACTGCCTTTTTAGGCAACGCATTGGAGATTGCAATAACTGGATACATTCGGTCCCCGCCATATTTGCAAAGCTTAGACGAGAAGACAAGGCACGTGGGATCTAACGATTGTGTTGTCAAACCTGGGCTCTCCTGGCTTCAAATTGGGTTAAAAAGATTGAATCGGAACTGAGAACTTTCCCCGGTCTAATCCCCCAGTTGACCAACTTCAACATCCTCTTGTTTAGGACTTTTTAAAAATGACGACATGAAGTTTGTTCATGGGAGGCATGGAGATTTGGGAAAATAAAGCGTTCTTTAGTTTTGACGTCGTGCACGTCCGACCTGAAACGTTAGTTCAATTTATTTCTGCCACGCCTTCTGAATATTTCCAGAGTTTTCTTTTTGTGCGTCTGACCCGTTTGCCCTTCCATCCGCAGATTCAGCAGAGTGCAAAAAATGCTCTTCGGATGATTGGTCAAATAATGAGAGAACCAAGTGCATTCCTAGAGAAGTCGAATATCTTTCCTTTGAAGATGCAACAGGCATTACATTGAGCGTAATTGCGTTGGTGGGCGCTTGTCTAACGGTCGCAGTTATAGCTATTTTCTTTCGACACAAAAACACTCCTATCGTAAAAGCAAACAATTCTGAGTTGAGTTTTCTTCTCTTGAGCTCCCTTGTTATGTGCTTCTTGTGCTCCATGACATTTATTGGTCGGCCATCTTTCTGGTCCTGTGCATTGAGGCACACGGCGTTTGCAATCATTTTCGTGCTCTGTGTCTCTTGCATACTCGCTAAAACTGTTGTGGTGTTGATGGCATTCAGAGCGACGCTTCCCAACAGCAACGTGATGAAATGGTTTGGTGCCACTCAACAGCGGACTGTCATCTTCTTCTGTACTAGTGTCCAGGCTGGAATCTGTGTCATGTGGCTAGTCAAGTTTCCGCCATTTCCCATGAAAAATACCACTTATCAAAACACTAAAATCATCTTAGAATGTAATGTTGGCTCAGTGCCAGCTTTCTACAGTGTATTAGCTTACATTAGCATCTTGTCTTGTATCTGTTTTGTGTTGGCCTTTCTAGCAAGGAAATTACCCGACAAGTACAACGAGGCCAAATTTATAACTTTCAGTATGTTGATTTTTTTCGCAGTATGGATAACCTTTATACCAGCTTATGTCAGCTCACCAGGCAAATACACAGTCGCAGTGGAGATCTTTGCAATTTTGTCTTCAAGCTTTGGGCTGCTTCTGTGTATTTTTACCCCGAAATGTTTCATAATTCTGCTGAGGCCAGAGAAGAATACTAAAAGAATGCTAATGAATAAATGCTAAAATTGGCAAGATTAAATGACGAAATCGAACTCGACTGGCAAGAAACGAGCAGGTAATCAGATTGACTGCTCCTTTTCCAGGCGTTTGATTTTACTCGGATTCAGGCGGAGCGCAGAAGCAGTTGGCGAGCTGATTAGATTGGTCTGCTACAACAAATTCAAATAACATTGTTACATTACAACGGCACTACCGTCGCCGGATTACCAAGAAGCAAAGTCCTGATGATACTCTACAACGGTTCAAGGAGCTCACCACTTTCGTAGAAGCAATCAGGGATGGGCAAGAAATACATCCTTACTTGAAACATCAAAAAATAACAAGAAAAGTTATAATTGACAGGAAACTTAAGTGGAGCCGTTCACAAAAAGTGTGGCTACCCGAACAGATCTGAGGCTGGTAATGTATAATTCACCTCCTGACTTCCCAAGTTCTGTTCCACACTTGCAAGGTACAGTTTAGGAGCGTGATGCTATGGTCTCCACTTACCTATAAGTGCCACTCCAATAACTTTCAGGAAATGTGTTGCTTATCAGGATTAAATAGACAATTTATACCAGCCTGTATCCCAGTAACAAAACATTCACTTCACACACCATTAGTCCGGCATGGCAGCAAGGCGTGTCATGTGCAACAATCTTTCCACAGCGCTTTCGAAACGACAAATCCTGTGCTCTGCCCAAGGACCGGATAGGTGAGAAGGGCACCTTCTGGAAATTTCCCTCCAAATCACTCACCTTCTCGATTGGCAGACAAAGCAAGGTGAAAAATCTGGAAGCCCTTCTCCCGAGCATTGTGGATGTGCCTATACAAATTGGGTTGCAGCAGTTCCAGAATGGAGCCCACTGAGGCTTTCTCAAGAATAATTAGAGATGAGTAGTAAGTGCTAATTTCACCAGAGACGCGCACATCCCGTAAACGAATTAAAAGTAAAGTTGTGAAAGAAATTAATTCAGCGGTGGATCTTACCTCGCTAAAGTGCTTACAGGAAAGTGAGCAGTGAGTAGTTTGCTATCAGCTGCATATGAGACCTACAGATGTAAAACCGCGTGCTTGGTTAGCCCAAGAAACAATCTCTTGTTGCCAGCATGATTTAAAACGCGCGATGCTGAGTCAAGAGCCCACTTTCTACTTTTCACGATTTTGTAATATGGAGGGAACACAGAATAAACTTCGGACAAGCTGTCAACCCTTTGACCCAATTTCACGGAGCCCTCTGTCTGTGTGTGAGAGTTCGCTACTAACGCCAAGCCTCGACAATTTCACTGTCTGCAGTTCGATATTTACAGTGTAACCCTTCATGAGGATCCTAGTGGACATTTTTAAAAAAATCATGGAATGTGGATGACGCTGTCAATTATTGCCTATCATTAATTATTCCGGAAAAGGATATGGCGAGTCAGCTGTTTGAACAGCTAAGGGAACGATGGGGGTATTTAGTCTCAATACTGCACGCTAGCATATTTCAAACTTTAACGGTTTGGTACTGCTAAGTGATTCTCCAGGCCATCCAGAGGAAATCACACGTAGGTCAGGTGAGGTGTTGTCGACTGATTTTCTTCGTTATATGACTTTAGACAACTTGACGGATGCTTTTATGATATCGTGGCCTGTTTTGCCTTCTGCTGTAGGACCCGATCACTCTGCAAAACCTTTTGTCTCTGCACCTCAAAATTCCTTAATAAAATCTACGTTTCTGACCAGGTGTTTAATCGTGTGTGTCAATATATTTTGATTTAACTCTGTCATATTTGTTTGAATGGTCTCGTTGCTGTTGCTGAATACACATGTAAGACATGCAGGTTTATTGTAATTTCAGCACTCAAGACCAATTATTATTTATTTACTTCGAAAGATTACCTCTGCGAAACATAGAACATTTTTAAAGGGTTCCCGTGGGTATATGTACAAAAAAGACTTCCCTGGATTGCGTGAGTCTTGAGCCAGAGGCCACAGTCTCAGAAAAAGGGGCAGTTCATTTTAGACGTATTTCTTTGATTCAGACTGTAGTTGATCTTTGGAATTCCTGAACATACGAACGTAGGAAATAAAAGCAGGAATAGGGCAACTGGCCCCTCGAGTCTGCTCCGCCATTCGATAAGACATGGCTGATCTATTTGTAGACTCAGTTCCGCTTACCTGCCCTCTCAGCATAACCTTAATTCCCTTACTGTTCAAAAATCCATCTATGTTTGCCTTAAAGCATTCCACGACCTAACCTCAACTGTTTCATTGGGCAAGGAATTCCAATGATTCAGAACCCTTTGGGTGAAGAAGTTCCTCCTCAGCTCAATCTGAAATCTGGTTCCCTCATTTTCAGGCTGTGGCTCCTGTTTCTAGTCTCATCTGTCAGTGCAAACAACCTCACTGCTTCTATCTGACATATTTCATTTGTAATTTTATACGGTTCTACAAATACCCTTTATTCTTCTGAATTCCAATGAGTATCGTCCCAGTCTACTTAGTGTCTCCTCATAAATGCACTCTCTGAATTCCAGAATCAATCTAATGAAGCTCCTCTGCACCCCTCCAGTGCCGTACCAGTGCCCCATGCAGCTGCAGCATAACCTCCATGTTTTTACACTTCATCCCACTGGCATTGAAGGACATTATTCCATCTGCCTTTGAAAGTACCAATCGCACCTGCAAAGCGATATTTTGTGATTCATGCACAAGAACAATCAGGTCCATCTGCACAGCAGCATGTTGGAAATTTTTGACCATTTAAACAATAATCCATTTTGTTGTTATTCCTGTCAAAATGAATTTCTTCTCATTTACCTACATTGTACTCTGTATCCCAGAGCCTTGCCCGCTCACTTAACCTATCTCTATCCCTCAGCAGACTTTCAGAGTCCTCAGCATACTTTGCTCTCCCACTCATCTTAGTGTTAACTGTGGACTTTGACAAACTCCCCACATCCAAATCATCCACGTTTTATCCAGTCAGCTGTGGACGCCCAGTCATTGAGTTTGTTTAAAACAGAGATCACTCTTTTGTCAAAATTACAGATGTCAAGTGATGTGGAGACAATGCAGAAAAATGATATTCAAGCAGGTGATCAACTCGTCCATGCTAACCATGTGTCCTAAACTAATCTAGTTCAATCTGCCTGAATTTCACCCATGTCTCTCTAAACCTTTCCTATCCACTTATCTGTCCAAATGTCTCTTAGGTTTTGTAATGACACTCGCCTCTACCATTCCTATGGCAGTATGTTCCACATACACTCCATCCTCTGTGCGAAAAGTTTCTCCTTCAGGTCCTTTTAAATCTTTCCACTGTCATCTTTTACCTTTGCCGCCTAGTTTCAGACTCGCCTACGCTACAGAAAATACCTTGGTTGTTCATCTTACCTCTGGCCCTTATGATTTTACAAATCTTTAGAAAGTCACCCATTCTGCCTCCTACGCTGTAGGAAAAAATGTTTCCAACCTATCCAACCTCTCCTTATAACTCAAACTTTGCAGTCTTGGTAGTACCTTGGTAAGGCATTTCTACACTGTTTCCAGTTTAATAACATCCTTCCTATGGTAGGGCAGCAAGAATTGTACGCAGTGTTCTAATTGTAGCCTTACCAATGTTTTGTGCATCCAAAACATGACGTACCAACTCCTATACTCATCTGCTCTGATTGACGATGACAAGTCTGTCAAACAGCTTCTTCACCACTCTGTCTATCTGTGATGCCACTTTCAAGGAGCAATATATCTGTGCCCAAAGGCCTCTCTACATAGAACATAGAACATAGAACGTACATCAATACAACACAGTACAGGCCCTTCGGCCCACCATGTTGTGCTGAACTTTTACCCTAAACCCAATGACTGTCTAACGTGCACCCCTACCCCGTTGAACTCTATCATAAACTGCTTAAGTCCTGCTCTGCTTTGTCTTATCAAAATGCAACACCTCACTTTTATCTAAACTAAACTCCATCTTCTATTCCTGGGCTGATTGGCCCAGTTGATCAAGATTTTGCTGTACCCTTTCATAACCTTCTTCACCATCCACGATATCACCAAAGTTGATGTCATCTGCAAACTTACTAAGCAAGCCTCCTATATTCACGTCCAAATAATCTATATCAATGATTAACAGTAGTGAGCCCAGCACCAATTCTTGGAACACACTCACTATTCACAGGCGTCCAGTCTGAACAATGTCCCTCTACCACCATCATCTGACGCCTATTGTCATGAAAATTTTGCATCCAAATGTTTAGCTCTTCTTGGATCTCTTGTGACTTCACCTGACTAACCAATTCACCATTCAGAACCATGTTGAAGGCCTTACTATAGACCATGTTGCCAACGTCTACCACTCTACCTTTGATTATCTTGTTGGTCACTTCTTCAAAAACCTCATTCAAATTTGTGAGACACAATTTCCCACAAACAACGCCATACTGCCTATCCCTAATCAGCCCATGCCTTTCCAAATACATGTACATCCTGTCTCTCAGAATCCCCTCCAACAGCTTACCTACCACTGACCGTTCTGCAGTTCCCTGGCTTTTCTTGCAGACATTCCTAAATAATGGCACACATTAGCTACTTTCCAGGCTTCTGGCATCTCACCTGCGGCTGTCACTTATACAAATATCTCTGCTAGGGGCCCCACAGTTTCTTCTTTAGGTTCCCGCAATACCCAGTATTACACTTCATCAGGCTCCAGAGATTTATCTGCCTTCACAGTTTTAAGACCTGCAACTCCTTTTCTTCTACAATGTGGACTCTTTTCAAAATATTACTATTTATTTCCCTGAGTTCTCTAGCTTCCATGTTTTGTCTTCACGGTGAGTACTGACTCAAAATATTCATTCAGGATCACACATCTGCTATGGTTCCCCACATAGATGACCTCGTTGATCTTTCAGGGGCCCTATTCTCTCCCTAGTTAGTTTTGTTTTGCCCATAATATACTTCTACAATCTCTTTTGATTCTGCTTAATCTCATGTGCCAAACCAACCACCTGTCCCCTTCCCCCCAACTATTCCCTGTTCAGCACACTCCTACACCTCCACATTTCTCAAGGCCTTCACTCGATCCCAGATATCTATACCTGACATTTGTCTTTTTTTTGACCGGAGCTTCAAATACTCCAGTCATTCAGTGTTCCCTACAGCTTTTCCTTTCACACTCACAGGATCATATTGTCCCTCAACTCTTAATACCTTGCTTTTGCAAGCCTCCTACGTGCCAAACGCCCCTTTTGCTGTGAGCAGTCTCTCCCGATGAACCTTTGAATGTCCCTGCCTAATCAAGTTTGGCCTTGTCCCAATTCAGAACTTTAACTTAGGCACCGAGGCTATCCTTTTCCACAAGATTTTAAAGTTTATAGAATTATGAACACTGCTCCCCCCTTAACACCTCAGTCACTTGCCCTGCCTTATTTCCAAAATGTAGAAGGAACGGAACCTTCTAGTCCTGTTCTATTCTGCATGATCT
Organism: Stegostoma tigrinum; assembly: GCF_030684315.1. Classification (NCBI taxonomy): domain Eukaryota; kingdom Metazoa; phylum Chordata; class Chondrichthyes; order Orectolobiformes; family Stegostomatidae; genus Stegostoma; species Stegostoma tigrinum. The sequence goes on from NC_081367.1 coordinate 56,036,845, forward strand.
AAAGTGACTCGACAGTGATGTAGTTAAAATTACTTCTCGTTGTTAATATGGTAGAGAGTTTGCGAATGGATTAGTTTAGCCTCAGGGAACGGCTAGGGCGAGGAATGGAGTTGATTGCAAGGCTATTGAGTTTATGACTTCAGACACCTTGTGAACAAGTTGCCGTAGAGATTCTTCCATTCAACCACATATCCACGTGTCAAGAAAATGTTCTACTTTATCTGCAATGTCACTAATCCCTTCGCTACATTTTGTGTCTTTCTGTCTAACTTCCATACTTTGATATACTTCTTAGAACCTACCTCTGTGCAGGTCGTGGGTCATCTACCTCATTGCGCCTTAAGGAGTTGAGTTATCTCAATGGCTAAATGTTTCCTTTGTAACAGGGCATTGCACCTACAGTGCTGCTTCAATTCCTGCACAATACATGAACTGTTTCTCAGTTCCTGCCTTCTAAGAATATGAAGGCTCTCTTTGTCCCTTTTATATTTATTATACTTTGTTGCCTTGCTTGGACCTGATTTGTAGGTTCAAAAACTAAAGTTTCCATGCTTATCATAACTTTTCAAAATCGTAAAAATTATGCTATTTATCGCAAAACGCCTTTCCGTTTTAATCCTCAGAAGGAGCGTCACTTTACACTTCTCATTTCTGAATTCCATGGTTTATGCCTGTGTGATGTTCGTTTCACATTTCTGAAGCCCCTTATCTCGTCTCGTAAATCTTGCTGCAAACTCTTGAGCTTTTGACTAATTTCAAAATTGTGTTACCCAGAAATCGGATCCGTTATTCCACCTGAGGTCTTTACGCAATAAAAATGGGTCATGATATCATCGATTTTGTGGACCATTCCTTTGTTAATGGTGTTTTTGACAACGTTCTCGGTTTGTTTTGTCACCTTCAACTTGTTTGCATTAACCCTCAGGTCTCTGGTTCTGATATCACTTTGGAATTTTATCAAGTATTTACTGTTTCGTTTAACAATTTTATCCTACTCAAATGTATGTTTTCACCCCACCCCCATGCATTGAGTTTAATTTGCTATGTTTCTGATCATTTCAACATTATCAGCTCTTAGGCTGTTTTCTTGTTAATTGTTAATTGCATTTTCAAGTTTAATGTCATCCGTCAATACTAGTACAAATTCAGATTGATGCACGGTGTTGCTTTAAAATGTTTCGTTAAAGACGTGTGGAATCAAAACCTCTTATGGAGAAAGTGAAGGAGTTCTTGGAAAATATTCAATTTCTTAGAGAGCTGACATGGATTTGTGAAACGTGGGGTTTGCCTCACTGAGTGAATTTTCAGAAGCTGTGAACGAAGGAGTAGATGATGGAACGTCTACGGATGTAAGGTATATGAATTTTCAGAATGCACTTAATAGATTTCTATATAAGTGTTATGCCTCACTGATGAAGTATGCCAAAATGAAATCTCACTATATTTGGAGCCATCACAAATGTTAACGTTTTTGCAAAGGAATCAGAATACCTGACTTTCAGAATCACAATGACAGGAAACATACACCAGGTTATTGTATTTAACAAGAATGATTATTGGTTACAAATAAGCAGATAATATGTACAGTCAAATAACACTGTAGAAAAGTCCAATCTTCTTATAAACTACCACTCTACACAAAGGAACGCACAGAAAAAAAAAGAGTTGTGATCAGATGGAAAGACTGGGACAGCAGCTAAATGGCTCCTGTTCACAGGGTTTGCTGAGATTGTCCTTTAGAATTGTCAGGAAGTGTTGCTTCATGATCGTTTGTCTTCAGCTACTTTCACTTCTTTGAGGTAGAAAGGGAGTGGCAGGTTCACACCTGTAATGTCTCTGGCTTATATATTAAGAACCATAGTTTACAGGAATAGTTGAAGGGGTGGTGGGAACTGGCTTTCCTCAGGCTTAATGTGTTTTATTACTACAGAGAGAAAACAGAACTCTTGACACTGCAGAGGACTGATGGCTTCTTTTAAAATGTCAACGTACAATTGATACGTCGGCAGATTTTGGTAAGATCTAAACGAAAGAGGGTTGTTGTCGTGGGTGATTGTAATTTTCCATATATTGACTGGGACTCATATAGTGCTTGGGGTTTGGATGGGGCAGAATTTGCTAAGAGTATCCAGGAGGGCTTATTGAAATGGTATATAGTTAGTCCAACTAGGAAAGGAGCTGTACTGGACCTAATATTGAGGAATGAACGTGGCCAAGTGGTCGTATCTCAGCAGGACAGCAGCTCAGAAACAGTGATCATTATTCAATAAGCTTTAAGTTAACGATGGATAAAGGTAGGCATAGTTGTCAGGTGAAGGTGCTAAATTGGGAAAAGGCTAATGACAACAATATTAGGCAGGAACTGACGACTGTGGAATTGAGGCAGATGTTTGAGGGTAAATCAACATATGGTATGTGTGAAGCTTTCAAGTGTAAGTTGCTGGGAACTCAGGACTGGCACGTTCTTGTGAGGATGAAGGATAAGTACGGCAAGTTGGATAATGAGAAATATTGTGAGTCTAATCAAAGAGCAAAGAAAAAGAATTTATCAAGGCCAAGAGGTTGGGAACACATGAAGCAAGGGCGGAGTACAAGGAAAGTTGAAACAAACTTAAGAACGGAGTCAGGAGGCTTAAAAGGCGTCGTGAAAAGTCATTGGCCAACAGGATAAAGGAAAATCCAAAGGCTTTTTATATATGTATAAAGAGCAAGAGGATCGCCAGGCAGAGTGTTGGTCCACTCAAGAACGGGAGAAGGAATTTACATGTGAAGTCAAAGGAAATGGGTGAGGTATTAAATCAGTACTGTGTGTCAGTATTCATCACAGAGAAGGGCTTGGTGGATGATGAGCCTGCGGAGGGATGTGTAGATATTTTGGTCATGTTGAGATGAAAAAGCAGGAGGTATTGGGCGCCTTGAAAAATATTAAGGTAGACAGGTTCCCCAGGGCCTGATGGGATATACCCCAGAATACTGAGATCGGCAAAGGAGGAAATTGTTGCGACCTTGTGGGAAAACTTTGCATCCTCCCTACAGGGGAGGTCTCAGAGGATTGGAGAATAGCCAATGTTGTTCTTTTGTTTAAGATGGATTGCAAGGATGATCCAGCTAATTTCAGGTCAGTGAGCCTTAAGTCAGTGATAAGGAAATTATTGGAGGGGATTCTTTGAGACATGATTTACTCACACTTGGAAATCAGTGGGCATATTATTGAGAGGCAACATGGTTTTGTGAAGGGGAGGTCGTGTCTCACAAACTTGGTTGCGTTTTTTGAGGAAGTGACGAAGATGGACGATAAGGGTAGGACAGTGGAAGTTGGCCAAATGAACTTCAGTAAGGCCCTTGACAAGGTCACTCAAGGCAGGTTGATACTGAAGGTAAAGTCACACGTGGTCAGAGGTGATCTTGTAAAATGGATAAAACAACGGTCTTGGTCATAGAAGACAGAGGAAAGCTGTGGAAAGGTATGCTTCTAAATGGAGAGCTGTGACTAGTGGCCTTCCTCAGAGATCAGTGTTGGGACCACTGCTGTTTGTAATATATATAAATGATTTAGCGGAAAATATAACTAGTCTGATTAGTAGGTTTACTGATGACACAAAGGTCGGTGGAATTGTGGATAATGATGAGGACTGTCAAAGGATACAGTTGGATGTAGATCGGTTGGTGACTTGGGGAGAGATGTCAGATGTAGTTTATCCAGAAAAATGCAAGGTAATGCATTTTGGAAGGTCTAATTCAGATGGAAAATATACAGTAAATGGCAGAACCCTTGAGAGTACAGATAGGCAGAGGGATCTGGGTGTGCAGATACACAGGTCACTGAAAGTGGCAACATAGGTGGAGAAGGTCGTCAACAAGACATATGGCATGTTTGCCTTCAACTGCCGGGGCATTGAGTTGAAAAATTATCAGGTAATGTTACAACTTTATAGAACCTTAAGTTCAGCCACATTTGAAATATTGCGTTCAATCTGGTCACCACACTACCAGAAGAATGTGGTGGCTTTGGAGAGGCCACAGAAAAGATTTACCAGGATGTTGCCTGGTATGGAGGGCATTAGCTATGAGGAGATGTTGGAGAAACATGTGCTGTTCTCACTGGAATGACAGAGGTTGAAGGGTGGCCTGATGGAGGTCTTCAAAATTATGACGGGCATGGACAGAGTGGACAGTCGGAAGCTTTTTCCCACTGACCAGGGGCTATAGGTATAAGCTATGAAGGGCATGGTTTAGAGGTGATGTACGAGCCAAGTTTTTTTTACACAGAGGGTGGTGGTTGCCTGGAACTCACTGCCGGAGGACGTAGTGAGAGAAGATACTACAGTGACTTTTAAAGGAAGTCTTGACAAATACATGAATAGGATGGAAATGGAGGGATACAGTCCCTCTATTGCTCTTTTGCTGTCATTATCATTGTTCTTTGTTCTATAACATGTTCAGCCACCGGGAAGCCAGAAAAACAGCTGTTGACAGAGAAAAAAATAACATTTGTCATTGATAACTGGTCGCTAGCCCAGGGATCAGTCAGCTACTACCTGCTAGCTACATCTCAATCAGTTCACGCAAACTCGATTCTAGTTCATCTATGCTTATTTCCACTACTGCATGAACAAACCGCCGTTATAATGTGTGTCAGTCTATTTGCTTTTAACAAGCGCAGTAATTCCTGAACAAACTTTGGCTTTTGAAGCAGCTGTTTTCCCATTTCAGCTCATGATCAAAAACAGAAAATAAAAATATATGGGCTTTACATAAGAAAGCAACTGGTAAAGTTGGATCTCAGGGAATTGAATGGAAATGTTAACTTGGTTTTTAAGTGAGTGGAGTGACAGGGTAGAAGGATTGAGGATATTCTAATTGGTAGGATGTCACAAGTGCTGGTCAAAACGAATTACTGTATTCTTTCATGAAATAGAGGAGCAGACTTAACACAACACGGCATGAGTTTACACTGTGTGAAGCTGGATGAACACAGCAGGCCCAGCAGCATCAGAGGAGCAGGAAAGTTTGACGTTTCTGTTCGAGACCCTTCTTCCGAAAATCTGCATGAGCTCCTCGGGGTAGTGTCCCGAATGGTCATTGTCAGTTGATTATTGAATAATAATCCTTCTATAATGAGGGAAGAAGTGTGGAGGTTGTTAATTGTTGAAAGAATTAGTACTATTCAGAATCCGAACAAATTTGTGACCGTAAAAGCAAGACCTGGACGACATTTAGGTTTGGGCTGAAAGTGGCAAATAACATTAGTGCAACGCAGAAACCATACAATGAATTCGACAAGACAGAACCTCAATATCTCTCCTTAGCATTCAGTGGTGAATTCCTCAATAAACGCATTCATCACGGTTATATTTGAAAGTAATTTGAACTTGAACCAGCGTTATGAAAACTATGGTGAGAATAACAGGCCAGATCTGGGAATAATACAATACTTAGTTCCATTCTGAAGGCCAAAAGTCTGCCCACTAACTAAAAGGCAGAAATGAGGAATGTGATAGACTGCTGACTTCTTGCCTAGATTCGTGGAGGATCCAACAACACTCGAGCAGTTCCTTCCAGTCCCGGAATAAATTAGCCCATTTGATCCACACTCTACTCAGAGGCTGAAATATTCACTTCCTCCACCACCAATGCACAATGGCAGCCATGTGCACCAGTTACAAGATACGCTGTAGTATATCACTCAGTGTCCTCCACAGTACATTTCAAACACTTGACCTCTATAATCTAGAAGGACAAGAACAGTAAATGCACGGGACACAACCATCTGAAAATTCCCTTACAGGTCACATACCAGCCCGACTTTGGAACTATATTCCTTTAATGTTGGCTTTAAGTCCTTAAATTCCCTTTCCATTGGCTCTGTTGGTCTGCCTTTATTAGTGGTTCAAGGTGATAGGTCACCTCTTTCTCAAAAACAATTAGGCATGTAAACAAACTTTGGCCCAGCTCGTGATGCCGACACCCAATAAAAGAATAAAAATAAAAATTGAATGCAATGTTACTTGCTCTCGAGATATGCCGGGTTTATCTTCGCGGAAAGAAAACAATTGATATCGTTGGGGACGCAGGGTTGAAGAAATCCATCATGCTCTCTGTTTACCTTCATTTGTGCGGCTTGGTATCCAATTTCGCTTGGCAGCAAAGGAGGCAACAATGACCTTCCCAGAAAGTGTGCTTTGTTTGACAGAATTTATAAGCTGCGTTATTTATTAGAATTTCGGTGTTGCTGAGAAATTCGGCGCGGTTCAATGCTGAGAATACTGTCACTAAAGCTGGAACGTGAGGCAGGTCATCTGCGAACAAGGTAATTAATACGGAAGAACTTATTTTGGACAGCGCTACCGATCTAGTTTTGCCTCTTTACGAATCAATGTCGCATTAAATGTGAGATTCCTTGGTCGCTGATTAGACCTGAATTAATATCCCAATTGCCAAGAACAATAGGCTCCTTCTCCTAATGGCAGCATTCATCTCTCATTGCATAACATATCTTCCAAATATGGCCACAGATTTGCAATGTCTACATTTAACTTAGTTAAAGTGTTAGGGGCACAGCGACCCCGAGCATTTGACAAAACACGAGACTGGAATAACCATAAACGGGATTTGAGTTTAGAATCTCCTGGGAACAGGTTGCGACTGTTAAATATCGCGGTGCAATAGGCCGCTTGCACCAAAGCGATGAAAGGTCGAATCAAGTCTTTATTTCCCGTGACTTCTGAGAAAACCTTCAGGATTCTCTAATGCCTCTGTCTTGCATAAGGAGCGTTTTCATACTGGCTCCAATCCTAATAGTCGTCTCCGCCGTCGACACATGCAAACGGCAAGAACAGTTCAGCCTTGGAATGTTTCAGGATGGGGACGTCATCCTGGGCGGTTTGTTTCCAATACATTTAAGAGTCGCGCCGGATTATAGATCATTCCAATCTCACCCTCAACCAGTGCGCTGTGTGGAGTGAGTGATAGTAATCTTTGAAAATTCTTCCGTTTTGGATGGAATTGATTTCGAACATAATTTGTCGTTTCTATGACAAATCCTTCATTATTTTTTACTGCTTGTCCGTTCATGTGTTATGTTCTGCGCTTTCACAAAATGTTTTATGGATCAGTAAACGTTAGCATGCAGGATCAACAAGAAATTTCGTAGAGAAACGGAGTGCTTGTCTTTATTGCAATGTGAATGGAATGCATCTGGTGGGTGTATATATTGTATTTGCACAGAATTTGCTGAAACTGTTTCTGGAGCAGTGAGTATTGTTTGATCTCTTTAATAAAAAATACCATTTAGAAGCAGTGTAAAGGGCATACGCTCAACTTATTCAGGTAAAACCTAAGTCATTTGAGTTTAGAAGAATGAGAGCTGATACTATTGAATTAAAGGAGATCCTAAGAGGCCTTGACAGGTAGGTAGATGTTCAGGGGAGGCAGGAAAATTCGGAGATATAATTTGAGAAAAAAATCTGTTTTTGATGGATGTGCACAGAAAACCATCACTCTGACGTTGTTTAGTCCGGGGAATTCTGCCACAGAATGTATTGGAGGTTGTTTCTTTAATATTCAGGAGACGTTTTTAAAAATAGAAAATGAATTTAAGGTCTGTTGCAGCGAAAACGCCGTATGGGGTGGTGGTGGGTGGGAGGGCTGGAGTGTTTGGTTATGACGTTCAGGAATTTGGAGTTGAGATCACAATCTGCTCATCCACGAATTTACGAAAACGTTGAAGACCTATCAAAAGATTGAATGGCCTCCGCCTGTTCGCTTTTCCCTATGTCTTCTGTTGTTTTATGGTTCTTTGCTCCTCTTTCCTACCTTCTTTCCATTCATTTATTTACTGGACCCTTATATGGTTGAGTAACGCGATGAGACTGTAACAACAGGAAACATAGGGGCAGAATTAGGCCATTTGATCCATCACGTCTCCTCCGCCATTCGAACATGACTGATAGGTTTTTCATCACAATTCTCTTGCTTTTTCCCTGTAACCCTTGATCCCCTTACCGGTGAAGAGCCTCACGATTTCTGTCTTAAACACACTCAACGACGACTTCCACTGCCCTCTGCAGCAACGAGTTTCACAGAGTCATCACTCTCTAGCTGAAAATATTCCTCCCAATCTGTGTTCTAAAGTATCGTCCCCTCACTCTGCGGCTGTATCCTGGGTTCTTCGTCACTCTGACTAGTGGAAACATTTCCGCTCCCCACCATACCCACCCCGCCACATCACCAGGCCTCTCAATATTCTCTTAATTTCAATCAGATCCCCTAATTCTTTCCAAAATCCACGAGGACAGACCCAGAGATCAGAACCACTCCTCATATGCCAAGCACTTCTTCCGTGGAATCGTTCTTGTGAAACTACTCTGGATCTCCTCCAATACCAGCACATCCGTCCTTAGATATGGGACCCAAAACTGCTCGTAATATTCCTAAAGCGGTCTGACGAGGCCTTAATATAGTCTCTGCAGTGCATTTCTGCCCCTGTATTCTAACTCTTCTGGACGCATTTTCTTTCGTTCTCCCAATTCTGGGATCGAAGTCACAATTCTCAGTGCCATGAGATTGTTTCCTCCTTTTGTTCTAAATTTCTTATTATTAATATGTTTCAATGAGCTGCCTGTCAGGATTCCGGAATTTCGGGAAGCTAAACGCTGCTATGTACCGGGTCTTATTCGCTCCAATGAAAATACACGGTCATATTGCAATTTAATCACTATAAAAGTTGCTTTTGCTAAGATATTCAGAATTCTACAATGAGTCATAATATAAAATGAATTTTACTGCGTGGAATGAAATTAAATTCTGCTGTATGGCAGGTTTAGTCAAAGTGGTCTTCGTTGGACACTCACCATGGTATTCGCCATAGAAGAGATAAATAGGAATAGGGAGTTACTACCTCACACGACGCTGGGTTACGAAATTTTCGACAGCTGTGACGCATCTTCCGAAGGTCTGAAAGGAGCTTTCAACTTACTGAAGGGAAGAGGCAATGGCGCTCCCAACTCCACGTGTGCTGGAGTCCCATTAGTACCTGTGATTGTGGGAGATGGCGCGTCATCGCAATCTATCGCAGTGTCTCGATTAGTTGCTCCTTTCGCTATTGGCCTGGTAAGATTTATCAATTAATTTGCGATAAGTATTGACAGGAGCGAGGCAAAAGCTCACCCGCGTAGTGTCCAGGGATGTGGTGGCTGGGTGGAATAGCAATGGCAAATGCGAGTTTACAGGGATAGGCTAGGATGCTCTTCGGTAGTTATGTATAGATAGGTTGGGCTGAATGGCTTATTTATCACTGTAGGGATTCGATGAATCTATGATTACGTTTATAAAAATAAAACGCTACAGATGTTTGAGGTCTGAAATAAAAACAAAAATGCTGCAAATATTGTCTCTGCAGAGTGAGGGTAGAACGGAATATGGTTCCTTGGTCTGAAAAGGTAACTCGGTCCTCCTGTCTCCACAGAAATTGTCTGAACTGCAGACTATTTCCGCCATTGTCAATAGTTATGTACATATACTGTTTTAGTCGCAGTAGAGCTGGATAAACAGGTAAACAGGCTTACGGTAAGGAAGATCCAGACAGGAAATAAAGAGAAATATTGAGATTGTTGTTGACTGGAACTATCGTCCCAGTAGGTGAGTGGAAACAAATTAAGAAGTGTTTTTGAATTGAATGAACAGTTGAAGGAGAAATATTTACAGACCTATTGGTTAAATTGTGAGTCTGTGTCGATCGCTGTTTTAAAGAACGAATACACCTTAAGTGATTAAAATAAAACAAGAAGAACCAATGGAACAAAAAAAAACAAAAATTGCTAGATTAGCTCACAGGTCTCGCAGCATCTGTAGAGTGAGAGCAAAATTAAACTTCTCGGGTCCGCCGACACTTCCACAGAATGGTGAATGCTGGACATCTGAAACAAAACAGTCCTATTTCTGAACAAGCGGTTACTGAATCGAAATGTTAACTCTGCTTTTGTCTCTGCCAGACCTGTTCACCTACTTCGGCAATTTCTGTTTTTCCTTAAGATCTTCTCTCACCCTGTGCTGGGCTCAGCGCTGGTGCCACGATTTCAAATATCTCAGTTCTTTTCCCCCGCAGGTCAGCTACTTTGCGTCATGCTCTTGCCTCAGTAATAAGAGTGAGTTTCCGACATTCTTGAGGACGATTCCTAGCGATGCTGTTCAAATGAAAGCTTTAGTTCGACTCATACACCACTTTGAATGGACCTGGATCGGAGCCGTGGCTGAAGACAACGATTATGGTCGCTTCGGAATGAGGTCTCTCATTGAAGAGGCGGCGAAGTTTGAAATCTGTATCGCCTACATCGAATTCCTTTTACCCGGTCGCACAAGACAAAGAGTGAGCCAAGTTGCAAAGACCATTAGAACATCGTCTGCTAAGGTGTTGATAATGTTCTGTGGCGAGAGTGACGCCATGTCTTTGGTAAACGAACTCAGAATGTAGAACATCACCGACATTCAGCTAATCGCGAGTGAAGCCTGGATCACATCTTTCCAACTATGGAGAGCAGAAACTGTGGATATTTTATCAGGAACAATCGGCTTTGGAATCAGGCGAGCGGAAATTCCAGGACTGAGAGAGTTTCTAGTCAAACTTCATCCTTCCACAGCACCATACAATACGTATGTTCAAGAACTGTGGGGCCACGTCTTCGGCTGTAGCATAAAAACCTCAAATCACAGCCTGAAAGAAAACATGTCAGCGTTTCCCTACAAACCGTGCACCGGTTCAGAAAACCTAGAGACGGTTGAATCTGCATACTCCGATGTGTCGCAGTTAAGAGTTTCCTACAATGTATACAAAGCGGTATACGCCATAGCTCACGCCCTTCAGAATTTACAATCGTGTGAAAATGGGAAAGGCCCATTTGTCAACAACACATGTGGTCAAAAGTCAAAAGTTCTGTCTTGGCAGGTGAAGAACAGTAGCACGCTACTTGTCATCTGGTAAAACGGAGTAATGTATTGCCTCTCGCGAAATTAAAGTATACAGCATGTTCCGTTCTATTTTCTTTGTTGATTGTAATTCGCTCAATGCCCTTTGTCTTATTTTTATCGCTGTAATGTTCCGCATGTTTAAGATCGAAGATGATATTTGTCTTTCCCCTTTAAAAGCTTTTACACTACCTGAGGGAGGTACGTTTCACCAGCCAGTTTGGGGAGGAAGTAAGCTTTGATAAAAATGGAGATGCTATTGCTTCCTATGACCTGATAAACTGGCAGAAGCGTCCTGATGGGTCGATTGACTTTGTCAATGTTGGCTATTATGACGAAGCGTTGCCGAAAGGGGAGGAACTCGAGTTGGATGAAAGTAGAATTGTGTGGCACAGAACAGCTCTTCAAAATAAGGTAAGCTCATTTTAAACGTACCATGTCTCCGTATCGGGTAAGAATCAACCCCACAATCACATTGATTTGGACGATTACTATTGTTGAGATTTTCGAGGATTCCTACCATCTGTTATCGGATTAATTCTGGTGTTCAGTCATTCCTTGTGTGAATAGCTATGAATATGTAATATTCAAAGTCTGCTATAGTATTTCGAATGTCGAACCAAAGCATATTACGTTTGCGTGCAGTGGAACGGGTGGTGAATTCAAAACTAAGGTGATTGAACAGTATGTTAAAAAGTCTCCTATAAATCTTTTGAAGAAAGGATTTTTTTTAAAGTAAAAATCACATTAGAGTTAATTTATTGAAGATTTAATTTGCTGCCTGGACTTGACGAGGACAGTGTATTTGGTAGTAACAGGTGACTTTGAACAGATAATTCACGAAACTGCCCCATCATCGGATTTTTCAGCATAAGAAATGTCTCGTTCCGTTGAAAACTATGTTTGAAAGAACTCTGTTGAAGCAATTACTCAATTACATCGTATAGTTGTATCATACAACAATCTGCGAGGTAGGATGCTCTATTCATGCTATTCATTAATAGCACAACATTCGAAACACAAGATCTCCACCAACTATCAGGAAGAAGGCAGTAGTAGATATTTGGCAATGCCATCCCCTGCCAGATCGCCCTCCAAGCCACTCATCATCCTGACTTGGAAATACATCAGCTCTCCGTCAGTGCCGTTGGTCGAAATCCTGCAAATCCCTCCCTAAGTTCATTCTGATCAATCGACAGTAAGTGGACTCCAGCCGTTGAAAAATGAAGCTCACCACCACCTTCTCAAGAGCAACTAGGGACCGGCAATAAATTATTGGTCCAGCCAGCAATGTTCTCATCCTATGTGTGAATTAAAAAAGAAGTGGAGCAGTGTCTTTGTTGATTCTAACTTTTTCAATATTTCAACTGTCTTTTCAAACTAAGACACTTGTATGTTTATTTGACTCCAATTTTACAATTGCACATTTTGGTTTTCATTAAGTTGACATTATTTTGTTGCATATCCAAATAAGTATTCTTATAATTAAGTGCCGTCATGTCATTTTATTCTGAATTGAAATGAGAATGGCAACACTCTGCCTCTGGCCTCCAAAGTCTAATCCTTTGGTGAAGAACTTAAATTATTCTCTGTGGGAAACTTAGAAATTCAATTCGACAGTCCCCGGTTCAACGATGTATTTAGGAGATATTGTCAACATCCAAACTAGGCAATGCATTTCCCTGAGGGAGGGAATCTCTTCACTTATTTATTGAGACAGATCGACAACTCTAGTCGCGCGCAGCTGGGTCAATTTCAATTATTTTCACTGTATCTAAAAATGACTGTCCATTCGTCCATATGATTAGAAACAATATCGAAGCGAGATCAAATTTACAGATATGACGACTACTTACAGTTTTCCCATTTATATCAATTTAAAATTTGTTACTTGATTCAACAGGAGGAAGGTCGGGTTGGATTATCACAAAAGGGAGCAGTACGGATAATAAATCCGAATGTTTATCGAAGTGTAAAGAGATGATAGCGGTAAAAAAGAGACTTTCTTAGCCAACAATGAGAAACATATATTTCAATTCATACCAACACAGGCGAGGCAATGTTGCAGTGAACATTGAAAATTACACAATCCTCCGTCATTAGCTAAGGCTGGATGGTTGTGCTTCAATGCATTTTAAGAAATTCCATAGACCCAGTATCTGGTAACTGACTTTGAGTTGTTAAAATATCGCTTCTGTCTCCATAGGCCCCTCTCTCAGTGTGTAGTAAAAGCTGTCTTGCAGGTACCAGAAAAGCAGTACGTAAGGGTCAGCCTGTTTGCTGCTTTGATTGTTTGCCATGTGCCGATGGGGAGATCAGTAACGAAACAGGTAGGCAAGAATGAGAACAATCGTTAATATTTCAGCAGTGAGTTTGGACCACGGCAAATGTTGTCTTTTTACTATGATATTCAGCTTTAATCTACAAGCATACTTTTGAGCTTTTAAAATATACTGTTATTTCACAACAGGTTCAATAGAATGCATCAAATGCCCGTCAGATTACTGGTCCAATGAGCCAAGAAATCAATGCATTCCGAAAGAAATTGAGTTCCTCTCCTTTCAAGACAGCATGGGAATAACGCTGACGGCGATTTCAGTGCTTGGAGCTTGTATCACAGGGGCTATTGCAACTGTATACTTACATTTCATAAACACTCCTATTGTAAAGGCCAACAATTCGGAATTGAGCTTCCTTCTATTAATCTCATTAATACTGTGCTTTCTGTGCTCCATTGCATTCATCGGACAGCCCTCAGCATGGTCATGCATGGTGCGGCACACGGTGTTTGGAGTTAGTTTTGCTCTATGTCTTTCTTGTATTCTCAGTAAGACTCTGGTAGTCCTAATGGCATTTAAAGCAACTCTGCCGGGTAGTGATGTTATGAAATGGTTCGGACCCAGACAACAAAGGTCAATTGTTTTTATCTGCGCATTGATTCAAGTAATAATATGTGTGATCTGGTTGTTGACCTCTCCCCCACTCCCAGCTAAAAACACCAAATATCAAAATGCAAAGATTATCCTCGAGTGTGGCGTGGGTTCCACAGTAGCATACTGTAGTGTGTTTGGTTACATTGGCTTGTTAGGCTGCATTTGTTTAATTTTAGCCTTATTGGCCCGGAAGCTGCCGGACAGATTCAATGAAGCTAAACTCATAACGTTCAGCATGCTCATATTTTTTGCAGTTTGGGTGACATTTATTCCAGCTTATGTGAGCCAGCCCGGAAAATACACGGTGGCTGTTGAGGTATTTGCAATTTTAGCATCGAGCTTTGGATTATTGTTCTGTATCTTTTTTTCAAAGTGTTACATAATCTTGCTAAAACCCGACGAGAACACCAAAAAACATGCAATTGCTAAAAAATGTACAACCGTAACGTAACAAACGAGTTTTGTAAATTCGGAAACATCATGTGACAATATGTTGAATTACTTGTGTGGTTTTACAGTTCATGCAAATAGCTTCGGCTTTTCTTGCATTCCGTTCTAATACGATTGCTCGGTTTCAATGTACATTGCAGAAAAATGTTAAAATTTATAACATATTCAGCGTTTTGTATAAGGTGGAAGAAGTCATCGTTTGGTTTTGACTGTTGGTTTGCTGTCAAAGCCGAGGTGAATATTTCCAAATATTGTCGCAAAATGCAAATTAAAAAAGAGAAACTGGTTTCAATGTTAGACAACATCAGACTCTACGTAATTCTGAAGATTAGGAAGAAGTGACGGAAAAGTCGCCACATCCCATTCCCGACTTCCAATTATCTAATTGTGGATTTGCTGCACATTCCCGTATCTGTCACAAATGTTGATCTTTCCTGCTGATCTTTCAGAATTTTGCTTTGATCTGAGTATTGCAGTTAAATGAGTTTTTTCTGTCTCACCAACGACAGATGAAAGAGCGCGCTTCGTCTCCGAGAAGTGTACCTTCAGTTGCCCCGTTGCGCATTTTCAGCATTTTCATTTGTAATAATAAATGGTTTGCCAGAAACACTTGAAAATATAACGGCACCCGTGCAATGACATATGAGGCAGGAAAACAATCCAATAAAATTGACGTTGTATTGTTTTTTTCATTTTATGTGCGTGACAATGAATGACGAGAAAGAAAATATCTCGATTTTGACACCTTCACTGCGTTCCCTCTATAAACGATTATAGCTTTTCCTTCTTGATCGAACTGTATTGTGGAAACACAGAAAATAGAAACTGGGTAGGCCATTCAGCTTCTCGACCCTGCTTTGCCATTCAGTTAGGTCCTGTCCAAACTTCTACCTCGAAGGCGCACTACCTAAAGACCTCATTTTCTGGAAATGTATCAGTCTCTGTCTTGAAAGTACTTGATGACGAACCATCTATAGCTCTCTGTGGCGCATAATGCGATAGGTTCGCCAGCCTCTAAATGAAAAATGATCAGTTTTTTGTTCGAAATGGCCTATCCCTTATTCTGCAACTATGCCACCCCCACTGACCCGCCTTCCCCACACCCTGGTACTATACTTCCATTCTGAAAAGAAATCCCTCCTGCACCTACCGTGACAAGAAAATATAAAACGCTTCTCTAGAGGTCACCTGTCTATGTTAAAAAGGCAACTGTAAAAGTATTGAGGCGGACTGAGTTGTGCGCCACAGGGATCAGAGCCAGGACTGCAACTATTGACAGCTGAGATAAATTGCTGGATGGTATAGATGCCAAATTTTCCAATGATACAGATTGTTAGCAAAATAAGTTGTGCAGAGAACAAAAGGAGTGTACAAAACTGCACAGATATGTTAAATGAGTACTCTAATATCTAAACCAGAATAATACAAATTGTGCAAGTCAGGAGAAAACTGCTTGGCAATGCACTGTTTTAAGGAGATAACAAGTGTCGATTTGGATGAACACAGCAGGCCAAGCAGCATCGTAGGAGCAGGTAAGCTGATGTTTCGGGCCTAGATTCTTCTTCAGAAATTGGGGAGGGGATGGGGTTTCTGAATTAGGTAGGGAGAGACGGGAAGGCGGATAGAAGATAGATCGAGGGGAAGGTAGTTGGAGAGGAGATAGACCGGTTAAGGAGGCACGGATGAAGCCAGTAAAAGTAAGTGCAGGTTAGGAGGTAGGGAGGAGATAGGTGAGTTCAGGGAAGACGGACAGGTCATGGGGGCGGGATGAGGTTAGTAGGTAGGAGATGGGTTGGGGCTTCACGTGGGAAGAGGGGATATGTGGGGGGAAGGACAGGTTAGGAGCGCGGGAATGAGGTGCGTTGGTTTTGGGATGCGGTATGGGGAGGGGAGATTTTGAAGCTTGTGAAGTCCACATTGATACCATTGGGGTGCAAGGTTCCCAAGTGGAATATGAGTCGCTGTTCCTGCAACCTTCGGGTAGCATCGTTGCGGCACTGCAGGAGGCCCAGGATGGACAGCTCGTCCCCGCCTCCCTGACCTGTCCTTCCTCCCACCTGCTCCTTTCTCCCACCTGAGGCCCCACCTCCATCGCCTACCTACTAACCTCATCCCCCCCTCTTGACCTGTCCGTCCTCCTGGACTGACCTATCTCCTCCCTACCTCCCAACCTGCACTCACCTTTACTTGGTCTATCCCCACCACTTTGACCGGTGTATCTCCTCTCCAGCTATCTTCACCTCGATCCATCTTCTATCCGCCTCCCCTCCCTCCTTATTTATTTCAGAAGGCCCTTCTCCTACCCCATTTCTGAAGAAGGGTCTAGGCCCGAAACGTCAGCTTTCCTGCTCCCATGATGCTGCGTGGCCTGCTGTGTTCATTCAGCTCTATACCTTGTTATCTCGGATTCTCCAGCATCTGCAGTTCCTACTATCTCTGAAACACCGCTTTAAGGAGCTGAGATACTGTTTTAACTTCGAATCTCTATTATTTCATTGTCTAAAATAAATTTCTGTTTTAATAAGAACAGACATTTCTAAAAAGACTCAGTAGATCTGACAGCATAAGTGAAGAGAGACAGCGAGTTCACATTTCAACATTGTGACCTGCCGTGAAAATTTCAAGTTGTCAATCAACCAAGACTTGGGGCGAGTATCTTTCCGTTAGAACGGGAGTTAGATTTTAAGAAACACTTTGACGTGATAAGGCCGTCGCTGACAGGCAGTATTTTTTTTGCCAATCCCTAATAGCCCAGATTCAATCACATTGCTGTCGGTCTGATGTCACATGTATGCCATACCAGGTTCAGGGGGTGGTTTCTTTTCCTAAAGGGCATTAATGAACCAGGCAGGTTTGCCCTAGCAATCGCTTCATGCTCATAGTAGGCTTTTTATCTCCCGATGTTAATTAAGTTTGAATTCCATCATCTGCCGTGGCAGGATTGGAAGCCAGGTCCCCAGGAAATTATTGGGGTCACTGATTTAACAGTCAAGCGATAACGCCACTAGGCCGTTAGCTTCCCGAACCCTGAGCACTATAGAGAAATTCAGAATTCCTATACCATTCAGTCACATCACATTTTCATTATGCAAACTCTGATCTTGCTTCATACAAACAAAAAAACCTTCCATTTTAGTTTACAAATTAAAGTCCTTAGCCTTCTTCATCCAATCAATCTTATCTTGGCCAGGCATTTCTTTTTAACCTCGTATTTGGCAATGTCTATTGACTCCCTCTCTCACCATCTATTACAGCTTCAAAGCCTCTCTGGAATGTTTCGTTTTCACAATTTGTGTTTATACAAGGTTTGCCTGCTACTCCTTCTGAATATTAATGTCTACGTGCGCAAGTTTCATCTGGTGGGTGGTTCACTTGGAGAAATATGCTCTTTTCTGTGAATGTAAAATCCAAATGTAACCCTGACGGTTTAATTCACCCTGACATTGACTTTTCATCAGATTCACTTCTTTGGTCAAATCTATTCTGCGTGAGGAATATATTTTATTAATATATTTAATCTGCTCTTAATCATTATGTGATTAACTATCCTTATGCAAAGACTTGCTGTCTTTGTCTTAAATCTGCCTTATGCGTTTGCCCAATTGCACTGGAGTACTTAATGATGGTGGGCTTGGTTGACATGTTCCAATGATGTGTAAAAGCGAGAATTAAATATTGGACAGCTGAAAAGCTGGTTATATGCCACTCAAGAGATTGCTGCTTATCGGAGAGCTTTGGTGGTAAATTTTAGACTATTTAGAGCGATTCTGGGTAAAACCGACGAGCTAGCTCGATCTCGTCCGATGTCCCCACCACCACCACCAACTGATTGTGGGAAGTGTTTGACCAGATCCGAGCGACGAAAGGTACAAGAATTAAATTGTCATTCGACCGAGCAGATTTAATACAAATATCAAATCAAAAGATTTGGGCAGAATAGATGGAAACATTCTTGGGTAGGCTTTTATATTCTACGATGAGATGTGAATGATTTGGCAACTGATAGAGCAATATTCTCTAATAGTCCCTCATTGACCTGACCTGCAGAGGATGTCAGATCGGCTTTGTGTCCTGACTGGATTCAGCTGAATTGGCTGCAATGTTGGACTATTGGGACCAGTCTTGCTGGCCTGGATCTGCATTGTGAGTCAGAAATTCTAGATTAGGACACATGTGATGGCTTCGGCCTCAAACTATGCATAGTGGATTGTTGATGAGGCCTATGATGGTACCTCTTTCGTTATGCGTCTGATTTTGTCTTGAAATAAATCCTATCAAATTACTTTTCTTCTTCCAGGTAACTTACTTCTGCAGTTGTACCCGTCGGATTGACTGGAGTAAATATCCCACATTTTTCCGGACAGCGGCCAGTTGACTATTTTCAGACCAAGGCTTTGGCGCAACTTATGAAGCACTTTGGCCGGACTTGGATTCGAGGTCTTGTTAATGACGACGGCGACGGAAGATTTGGGATCCAGCAATTCATCGAACAGGTCGCCGAGTTTGGCGTTTGTGTCATTTCTTCGTACATTTTGGCGAAGAGAAGATATGTCAAACCGTGGCTGTGATATATACATGTATATATATAAAATCATCAGCCAAGGTTATTGTCGTGTTCAGCCGTGAGAGGGAAATACTTCAATTAGTTCAGGAGATCGCCAGCCAAAATGTGACTGGGAACCAGTGGCTTGCTAGTGAACCCTGTATCACTGTGGCTGTGCTTCATATAGAGCAATTCTTGCCATACCTGGAAGGAGAGATTGTCTTTTCATTTCGCAGAGCAGAAATCTTTGACCTTCGAGAATTTCTCCTCGGAGTGAAACCTTCCCCACACGAGGGCGGTAGATATACAAACGTGTTCTGGGTGGAGTTGTTTGCCTGTAAATAAAAACTGCCTGAAAAACCACCAAAGAATCAACTGCCTGAGCTCGCTTAAATACAGGATCAGAGAGTCTCGAAGATATCGACATCATTTACTCTGATACTACACAGCTCAGCGTATCAAACAGCATGTACAAAGACGTTTATGTCATTATCCACGAGCTGAATCGTTTAAGCTTGTGTGAGAGCAGGAAAGGGCCGTTTGTAAACAGTAGCTGTGCAAGCACACACAACATAAATCCGTAGCGTGAACAGTTATGGGAAACAATCCGAGACCTGACCTTTCGATTTTTGTTTGTTCTTTAAGACAAATGTGTGAAAAACATTTGCAGGTGGGTAATTAATGAGGCAGAGGTCAAACAACTGACGAGATATTGTAATTATTCCATTGGTGTCAGCACTACAGGAGAATGTCTCATGCATGAATAAACTTGGGCTGAATGTCCTTCTCAATCTATCATTGCCAAATTATCCAGCAAGATGAGATCGTGGGTATCTAGTTGGGATTTAAAATCTATCAGATAATAGGATCAAGGAAGGCTGAGGGAAGGAGGACTGTAGGTGAAGTGCCAACAGAATCAAAAGGCCAGAAGTTTTGAACCTATTACATATATTCTGCATATGTATGGTAGGTAGACATTTTGACCAATTATTAGTCATCCAAAATTCTGAGAAATAATTCAAGGATCTCGCGACCATATCTCACTGTGGCACAATGACGCTCTAAACCCAGTTGATAAAATATGGGAAAAAAGCCACTTTATTTGCGAGTTAACCATGGGACCCTTGAACTGTCATGAACAAAAAGACCAATTCGCGAACAATGTTTTGAGAAGGAAATGTGTCAACTTTATCTGCTCATAGCATATAGATACTTTCTAACTATCTATTGAGGAATGTTACTACACAAATCTGGAGCAGGTGGGACTTCAGCCCAAATCTTTTAGCTCAGAGATAGGGATGCTGCCGCTGCACCAGAAGTACCCTGGGCCTCCTTGTACATACAGTCTCATATCAACATGATTGCTTTTTAGGCACGCTCTGACAGAGCCTGGAAATTATATCAGATTGCTGCCCAATCATTCAAGAACAAGGCCATCAATATTTGGTCCGGACTACTAGAGATGTTAATCAGTGCTGGCCATACCAGTGATGCTCTCACCTCGATAGTGCATTTTAATAGTGAACTTGTTCAGTCGAGGAGAAAGGCATAAAAGAAAAAGTTAATGTCATCAAAGAAGAGGAGGCTTAGAAATATAATGCGTTAACTATTTACATTGTCATTTTTCGCCTTGATCACACAAATTATTCTGCACTAATTATTTGGGAAAATGAGTTAACATTTTGGACTGAGGAGAGGAAATTATTTTCACTCGTGACATTATGGATATTTGCAATTCTCTACCCTAAATTTGTCAGGCCTATCATTGTACATGCATTAAACAGAGGATGATTAGATCTTGGGGAACTAAATATTACCTAGATACTGCGGTAAGGGCGGGTTGAGGTGCGATATCAACTAACATCTTGTTTAACAGCAGTCCAGGCTTCCGACCGCTTCCTGCTTCCATTTCCGTTTAAAAAAATATTTTTATACAGCTCCTTTGTTATTTATAGGAAGTCAGATTCAGCGACCAGTTTGGAGGGGAAGTTGATCTTGATGAAAACAGAGATGCAACTGCATGATATGATTTCTTTTCAGAGAGGTCCAGCGGAAAGATAGAGTATGTTCAGTTTGGTCGTTTTGATCCTTTCGCAATCCCAGGACAGAAACTTTCTCTGGATGAAGATTCCATCGCATGGACTGGTGGCAAAACTCAGGGATGATAAGGAAGATGGAACTCTTGCGTCAACATCTAATTATAGACCAATGTACTCAAAGGTCGCAAAGTGCGAAATCTGTGCTCAGAGATTAACGGTTGGCAATGTGGTAAATGGTTAAGGAAGCCAAAAGTAAGTAATCAATCGTTTAGCACTTAGTTACACCAGAGTCTTGCGATGTAGAGATAGTGCCCATGCCTCTGGGTCAGATGGTCAGGGTCCAACTCCCACCTGCCTCAGAGGTGTGTTGCACAGATTAATCGAAAGTTACAGTCACTGTGTACTCTTGAGAACATCAGGTTCTCTGAGTGCATGCCACGATGAATGTGTCCACCAAATCCTGAAGCAGCAGTTGTCTCTTTCCACAGAAGTGGCAGGACGCGTTAAATGACAGGAGCATTTCCTGTTTTTATTTTCAGACTAAAAATGTATAGTAAGCTTCCCATTCTCCTACACACCCCTCCCTCACACATCCAATATGCGTTTGCAGATTTTGTGAGACCATGCTAGTAGTCAAATATGATACAGATGACAAATGGCGCATTAGTGAGAAATGGGCCCTATCATCTAGGCAGGCGACAACAGGAAAATGGCGAAAAAGGATTGGGAATTGAACAACAAGTTGTTAAAAAACAATCAGAGAGTACCAAGGTTAAATGTAATCATCCACTAATCTTGACTAACCATCTTATGGTCTTTTCTATCTGTCACAAAAAATAAAGGCAGATTGGTCCATTGCCCTAATGTATAGCCCCCTCGATCGCCGTGCAGTGAAAGCTGCCTCCCTGGAATGAGAAAAGCGCCTCGCCAGCGGAGAACCTCGTTGTAGCTTTGGCTACGTGTCATGTACGGACGGGGAGATTATAATTGAAACAGGTAATACTCATTAATACACACTTAATGTAAGGGGACATCTTTCAAGGTGTTGCATTAATAAAAACTGCAATACTAAGGGGCCTGTCTCGGAGGTTGGACTATTGCCTGCGCAGGTTTGAAGCTTGCAAAGACAAATTGTTGCACTCAATTTTCCAACGAGGGATATTGCCTCCGCGCGACTGGTTCAAATGACCGCTGCGAAACTTCTTACGTCTCTCCAAAGCCAACCCAAACGTGATAAGGTACGACATTTGCGTTGCAGCGTTTCAAGAAGGCTGCTCACCTGCACCTTTTCAAGTGCAACTAGGATGAGACAAATATATTGGCCCAGCCAGCGACTCCCACGTCCCAGGAGTGAATACAAATAATTCCCTTCACGTCAATTGAAATTCATTATTGGCTATTTTGAGAGTGGAAATCATTACGAACAAGCTTGTTCTTGTTTAATCGAGCAGGCACATTCGCTTTGCTGCTGCGGTATCCACATTGAAGCCACGAGCCTTGGTTAATGTTCCCTTCATTCCAGTGATGGAGTCGTGGAGCTGCACAGCATGGACACAGGTCCTTCAGTCGAAGTCGTCCATGCCGACCAGATATCCTAAACAAATCGAGTCCCATTTGCCAACATTTGGTTTATATCTCTCCAATCCCTTCCTATTCGTATGCCTTTTCAGGTCCATTTTAAATGTCCTAACTGTACCAGCCTCCATCACTTGGTCTGACAGCGCATTTCATATAACCACCACCTTGTGTGTGAAAAAAGTGGCCCCTTCGGTCTCTTTTAAATGTTTCCCCTCTCAGCTTAAAACCACGCCTCGTAGCTTTGGACTCCAGTACCCTGGGGTAAAGTCTTTGGCTATTCAACCTAATTCTGCCCCTCGTTGCATTATAACCTTCTATAAGGCCGCCTTTCAGCCTCCTGCGCTCCAGTGAAAATTGCCCTAGACTATTCAGCCTCTCCCTACAGCTCAAACCCTCCAGCCCTGGCACCAACCTTGTAAATTTTATTGGACGCCCTCAAGTTTCACAACATTCTTCCTGTGGCAGGGAGATCAGAATTGAACGTAGTATTCCAAAAATGACCTAGCCATGTCAGGTACAGCCAAAAAATGACCTCCTATTAACTCTACTCAATGCTTTGATCAATAAAGGCAAGCAAAACCAAACACGTCCTTCACTATCTTCAGTACCTGAGTCTCCACTTTCAAGGAAGTGTGAACCAGTTCTCCAAGGTCTGTTTGTTCATCAGCATCCCCCAGGACCTCACCATTACGCGTATAAATCATTTATCTGGAGGACTCGAGACACACTTTTACTTAATGCAATCTAACTTAAGTTCAATATTTCTTTGCCCCTTGAAGCTCATTCTCTATTCGACAGTACTTTTACTGACTGCCTCATGAGAGCAAACCCGCCAAATGCTTATATTTCCCCCACAGCTGAGAGACTATTATTTACCATAGAACATCAACCGCTTAGATCGAGACCATTTCGTCGATCTCATCTGTGCTGGTTCATTGACGGGATCTATCTTTAAGCAGATCCCTCTGCTTTCCCCCCGTAATTCTACACTTTTGCTTTCGCAAGTAATTATCCAGGTCAAATTGAAAGTTACTTGCACTATTTTTTGAGGCGGCGCATTCCGGATTTTAATCACTGAATGCATCTGGTTCCCCGTCACATTTGCAAAGACTAGACTAGAAGACAGAGCACATAGGATCTAATGATTGTATTGTTAAAGGTGAGTTCTCGTAGCTGCAAACTGGGTTGCAAAACTGAACTGAAAAAGAGAACACTCCCTGGTCTATTCTCCCAAGAGACAAATTTCAACATCCTCTTATTGAGCATTTTCTTTTAATGACTACAGGTAATGTGTTCACAGTGGGCACAGGGTTTAAGTGGAATGAGGCATTCGAGAGTTTTGAAGTCGTGCACACCCGACCTGAAACGTTAAATCAACATTTTTTCTGACACACCTACTGGATATTTTCAGCGTTTTCTTTTTGCATATCTGATCATTTGGCCTTCCATCCACACCTTCAGCAGGCTGCACAAAATATTCTTCAGATGATTGGTTAAATGCTGAGAGAATCATATGCATCCTTAGAGAAACCAAATACCTTTCCTTTGAAGGTCCTGCAGGCAACGACCGTAACTGCATTGTTGGGAACTTGAATAACCGTCGCAGTTATTGTTGTTATCTTCTGACACAGGACCAACCCCATCGTAAAAGCAAACAATCCGAGGTTTAATTTCTTTCTCTTGGACTCCCTGGTTATGTGCTTCTCGTGCTCCATTAACATTAATTAGCGTTCAAACTTCTGGTTCAGTGTACTGAGACACAAATCGTTTGTAATCATCTTGGGGCTGTGTATCTCTTGTATACTCGCTAAAACTGTTCTGCTGCTGATGGCATTCAGAGGGACGCTTTCCAACAGCAACGTGATGAAATGGTTTGGTGCTACTCAATAGCGGACTGTCATCTTTCCCTGTACTTGTGTCCAAGTTGGAATCTATGCCACGTTGCTAGTCAGTTTTCCGCTATTTCCCATGAAAAAGATGCTAGATGCTAAATGCTAGAATCATCTTAGAATGTAATGGCTCAATGGTGGCTATCTACAGTATATTAGCTACATTAGTATCTTGGCTTCTATCTGTTTTGTCTTGGCCTTTCGAGCAAGGAAATTACCCGACAAGTTCGACGAGGCCAAATTTATAACCTTCAGTACGTGAATTTAATTTTTCGCAGTACAGATAACGGTTATACCTGGGTAGGTCAGCTCACCAGACAAATACGCAGTGGAATCTTTGTAATTTTGTCGTCAAGCCTTGGGCTCCTTCTGTGTATTTTTACCCGGAAATGAGGCCAGAGAAGTATACTCAAAGACTGTTCTTGTCTAAATGTTGGCATTGGCATCATTAAATAATGAAAACCAACTGGACTAGCGCGACATGAGCTGCCAATCAGATTGACTGCTCCTTTTCCAGGCATTTAGCTTTACTCGAATTCAGGCGTAGCACAAAAATAGAGGGCAAGCTGATTGGATTGATCTGTCACAACAAATTAAAATAACAATGTTATACTATGCGGCACTATCGTCGCTGGATTACCAAGGAGAAATGTCGTGATGATAGACTTCAACAGTTCAAGAAGCTCACCACTTTCTCAGAGGCAATCAGAGATGGGCAAGAAACACACACACAAAAAAACAAAAAGGCAATCATTGGCGGGAAACGTAAGTGGATACCCTGCATAAAAAGCGTGGCTACCTGGTCAAACCTAAGGCTGGTAATGTGGTAATTTGCTTCCTGACTGCCCAAGGTCTGTCTAACAGTTACAGGATACAGGTTAGGAGCGTGAAGCTCTATTTTCCACTTGCCGATAAGTTTAACTCCAATAACACTCAAGAGGTTTGTTACTTCCCAGGACAAAACAGACTACTTGATTCAGCCTGTCTCCCAGTGACAAAATATTCACCCCGCGCGTCATCAGTTCAGCATGGCAGTAAGGCATACCATGTATAACAATCTTTCCACAGCACTTTCCGGACCAAAAATCCTGTGCTATGTCCAAGGAGTCGATAGGTGAGAAGGACACCACCTTGAAGTTCCAATCTTAGTCACTCACCTTCTCGAGTGGGAGATATATCAGGGTCCCTACCTTGTCGCTGTGTGAAAAATCTGGAAGCCCCTTTCATGGAGCACTGTGGATATGCCTATACAAAGTGGAGTGCAGCAATTCCAGAATGGAGCTCAATGACGTCTTCTCCAGAATAATTAGGAATGGGTAAATGTAATTGAGCCAGCAATGCCCACATCCCATAAACGAATTAAAAATAAAGTTGTGCAAGAAATTAAATTAAATCAGCGGTGGGATCTTACCTCACTAGAGAGCTTCTGGGCAAGCCATCAGTGATGATTTGCGATCCATTTCATTTTGAGACCGATAGATGCAAAACTGCATGCTGTGTTATTCCTAGAAACAATCTCTTGATTCTGGGATAACATAAAATGGGCGACGGTCAACAGCCTATTGTCTATTTTTCTCGATTTTTAAAATCTGGATGGAATACAAAATAAACGTCCGACACGTTATTAACCCTTTGACACAATTTCACAGAGCCCCATGTCTGTGTGACGCCGCTTTAATAACACCAAGCCTCGACAGTTTCACTGTGTCCGGTCCGATATTTACAGTGAAACGCAGTGAAATGCACTTTTAAGAAGAAAAAAGTCATTCATGGAATGTGGATGATGTTGTCAATTGTTGCCTACCCTTAATTGTTCGGGAAGAGGATTTGGCGAGTCAGTAGTTTGAAACGCTGCAATCCACTAAGGGAATGAGGCAGGGTATTTGCACTCAATGCTGTACGGTAGAGAATTCCTACTTTGAAACCCTAATGAGTAGATAAAGGAGAAATACTTCCCCTGGGTTTACGACTCTTGCACCATTATTTAGGAAAATCTGCAAAGAAAAGCCAGGGAACTAGAGATAGGTGTGCCTGAGGTCAGTGGTGGTCAAATTGTTGGAAGGGATTCTGAGTGACAGGATCTACGTGATTTGGAAAGGCAAGGGCTGATTAGGGATAGGCAAGATGTTCTACTGTGTGGGAAATTGTGTCGCAAAAAAACTTGATTAGGGTTTCGAAGAAATGACCATGAATATCAATAACGTCCTACTTCAACGCCATTTTTCTACATTGTTCCCATATTACATGAAATCGGCAGTATTACGAAATGAAGTGATCTCTGTTCTAAAGAAACTCGATGACTGGGCGTCCACAGTTGTTTGGGTTAAATATAGATAATTTGGAGTTGTGGAGGACCTTTTAGCATTTCACCCGCAGCTGTAAATGAAACAAATATCTCTCCTAGCTGTCCCGGAATTTCAAGCCTAGCTTCCTGCAGGCCCTGGGATAGTTTTGTCAGGTTCCGGGGATTTGTCTACTTTTATGCGTTTTAAGAACTCCAGTACCTTCGCTTCTATAATGTAGATCTTTTTCAAGGCATCACTCTGTACTTCCCTGAGTTCCCCAGCTCTCGTGACTTTCTGCATAGGACGTATTGACACAAAATATTTAGTTAGGATCACAGCCATTTTTGGTGTCTTCACATATAGACAGCCTCGTTGGTCTTTATGGGCCCTATTCTCTCCCTAATTATTCTTTTGTCCTTAATATATTTTTAGAATCTCTTTCGATTCTCCTGAACCTTATCTGCCAAAACAATCTCCTGTCCCTCTTTTGCTCTCACCAGTGCCACGTGATCGCGAGGAAAAGAACAGATTTCAGCTGAACACGTG
This sequence comes from Stegostoma tigrinum, assembly GCF_030684315.1. NCBI lineage: Eukaryota > Metazoa > Chordata > Chondrichthyes > Orectolobiformes > Stegostomatidae > Stegostoma > Stegostoma tigrinum. Next base: position 56,064,070 of record NC_081367.1, read on the forward strand.
ACTGCCGGGATGGTGCAGGAGGAGGGGCTTCAGGTGCATGGATAATTGGAGCTCATTCTGGGCAAGGTGGGATCTCTACAAACAGGACGGTCTCCACTTGAACCAGAGGGGCACTAATATCCTGGGTGGGAAATTCGCTAGTGCTATTCGAGTGGATTTAAACTAGCTCAGAAGGGGGATGGGAAACTGAGGTGTAGTCCTCGCACACAGGAGGATGGGCGTAGGGAGGACATGGACAGGACCTCACTGTCACAGGAGTGTGCTGGTAGACAGTAAGCTGGGTTAAAGTGTGTCTACTTTAACGCCAGGAGTATTCGGAATAAGGTAGGTGAGCTTGCAGCTTGGATAGGTACTTGGGACTTTGATGTTGTGGCCATTTCGGAGACATGGATAGAGCAGGGTCAGGAATGGATGTTGCAGGTTCCAGCATTTAGATCTTTCATTAAGGTCAGGGAAGGTGGTAAAAGAGGGGGAGGTGTGGTTTTGTTAGTCAAGGACAGTATAACGGTGGCTGAAAGAACTTTTGATAAGGACTTGTCTACTGGGGTGGTATGGGCTGAGGTTGCTGAGGAAGGTTTGTCGACTGAGTCAGTATGGGTGGAAGTTAGTAACAGCAAGGGAGCAGTCACCTCATTGGGGGTTTTCTACAGACTCCCAAATAGCAGTAGGGAGATCGAAGAACTCATAGGCCAGCAGATTGTTGAAAAGTGCAAACATAGCAGGGTTGTTGATTTGGGTGACTTCAACTTTCCCAATATTGATTGGAATCTCCTTAGTGCAGATGGTTTGGATGGAGCCGTTTTTGTCAGGTGTGTTTAGGAGGGTTTCCTTACTCAGTATGTGGACAGGCCAACGAGGGGGGAGGCCATTTTGGTTTAGTGCTCGGCAATGAGCCAGGACAGGTGTCAGATCTCGTGGTGGGAGAACACTTTGGTGACAGCGACCAAACAGCCTCACGTTTTACCATAGCCATGGAAAGGCAAAGGATAAGTTACCAGGGGAAGATATTTAACTGGGGAAAAGGAAACTATGACGCTATCAGGCAGGAGTTGGGAAGTACAGATTGGGAGAATTGTTCCACAGAAAGGACAACAGACATGTGGAAACTGTTTAAGGAGCAGTTGTTGCGAGTGATGTATAAATTTGTTCCTCTGAGACAGGTAAGAAGGGGTAAGATTAAGGAGCCTTGGGTGACAGGAACAGAGGTGCTGCTCGTCAAAAAGAAAAAGGCAGCTTACCTAAGGTGGAGGAAGCAAGGATGTAGCACAGCTTTAGAGGATTACAGGCTTGCTCGGAAGGAGCTCAAAAGTGGACTGAGGAGGGCCAAGAGGGGGCACGATAAAGGCTTGGCAGGAAGGATTAGGGAGAACCTGAAGGCATTTTACTGATACGTGTGGAATAAGAGAATGATCAGGGAGAAGGTAGGACCGATCAGGGATAGCGTAGGGAACTTGGGCATGGAGCCTGAGCAGACAGGGGAAGCCCTAAATGAGTTTTTTGCTTCGGTTTTCACTAAGGAAAGGCACCTTGTTGTGAATGAGAACTTTGAGGAGCAGGAAAACAGGCTTGAACAGATTGGGACTGAGGAAGTTGATGTGCTGGAAATTTTGGCAAACATTAAGATTGATAAGTCCCCAGGACCAGACCAGATTTATCCAAGGTTGCTCCGGGAAGCGAGAAAGGAGGTTGCTATGCCACTGGCAAAGATATTTGCTTCCTCTCTCTCCATGGGAGTCGTACCGGAAGATTGGAGTGAGGCAAATGTTGTTCCTCTTTTCAAGAAAGGGAATAGGGAAATCCTTGGAAATTACAGACCAGTCAGTCTTACGTCTGTGGTCAGCAAGGTTTTGGAAAGAATTCTGAGGGATAGGATTTATGACTATTTGGAAAAGCATAGCGTGATTAAAGGGAGCCAGCGTGGCTTTGTGAGGGGCAGGTCATGCCTCACAAATCTTATTGAGTTCTTTGAGGAGGTCATGAGGCAGGTTGACGAGGGTTGAGCAGTGGATATGGTGTACATGGACTTCAGCAAGGCACTTGATAAGGTTCCCCATGGCAGGCTCATTCATAAAGTCAGGAGGTATGGGATACTGGGTGATTTGGCTGTCTGGATTCAGAGTTGGTTGGCTGACAGGAGGCAGAGAGTGGTTGTAGATGGTAAGTATTCTGCCTGGAGGTCAGTGCTGAGTGGTGTCCCGCAGGGCTCTGTTCTTAGGCCTCTGCTCTTTGTAGTTTTTATAAATGACTTGGATGAGGAGGTTGAGGGGGGGGGGTTAGTATGTTTGCTGATGACACAAAAGTAGGAGGTGCCGTTGATAGTACCGAGGGCTATTGCAGGCTTCAGCGAGACATTGACAGTATGCAGAGCTGGGCTGAGAAATGGCAGATGGAGCTCAACCTGGAAAAATGTGAAGTGATGCATTTCGGAAGGTCGAACCTAAAGGCTGAATATAGGATTAAAGGCAGGATTCTCGGCAGTGTGGAGGAACAACGGGATCTTGGTGTTCAAGTGCATAGCTCCCTCAAAAGTTGCCATCCAAATGGATAAGGTTGTTAAGAAAGCATATGGTGTTTTGGCTTTCATTAACAGGGGGATCGAGTTTAAGAGCCACGAGGTTATGCTGCAACTTGACAAAACCTTGTTGAGATCACACTTGGAATATTGTGTCCAGTTCTGGTCGCCCTATTATAGGAAAGATGTGGAGGCTTTGGAGAGGGTGCAAAGGAGGTTTACCAGGATGCTGTGTTGACTGGAGGGCTTGTCTTACGAAGAGAGGTTGACTGAGCTCGGACTTTTCTCTCTGGAGAGAAGGAGGAAGAGAGGTGACCTGATCGACGTGTACAAGGTAATGAGAGGCATGGACAGAGTCGATAGCCAGAGACTTTTCCCCAGGGCAGGATTGACTGCCATGAGGGGTCGTAGTTTTAAGGTGTTAGGGGGAAGGTATAGAGGAGATGTCAGAGGGAGGTTCTTCACCCAGAGAGTTGTGAGCGCATGGAATAGTTTGCCGATGGTAGTCGTGGAAGCAGAGTCATCAGTGACATTTAAGCAACTGCTGGACATGCACATGGACAGCAGTGAATTGAGGGGAATGTAGGTTAGGTTATTTTAGTTTTGGATTAGGATTATTCCACGGCACATCATCGTGGGCAGAAGGGCCTGTACTGGTGCTGTACTTTTCTATGTTCTATGTTCTATGTTCTGTGCTCTCCTGATTTCCCTCTTGACTGCAACTCCTACACCTCTATAGTTCTCAAGGCATACATTTAATCTCAGCTGTGTATACCTGACATATATGCACTCATTTTCTTGACCAGAGCCTCAATATCTCTACTCATTCAGTGTTCCCTTCTCCAGCCTTCCTTGCCCTTCATACTGACAGGAACACGCTATCCCTGAATTCTCGTTATCTCGCGTTTGAAAGCCTCCCACTTGCCACACGCCCTTTTCCCTGCGAAAGACCTTCCCTGATCAACTGTTGAAAGCTCCTATTTTTCAGAATTGGTCTTTCCTCAGTTTAACACTTCAACTATTCGTTTCTATAACTGTGTTAAAACGTAAAGAATTATGATCATTTCTCTCAAAATGCTCACCCACCAAAACCTCCGTCACATACAGTGACTTATTTTGAAATGTAGAGCATGTTTGAGGGAACAAAACCTCCTATTCCTGCCCTATTTTTACGTTGCATAGTGAGACGTTTTGATATGATTGAAATTACATTCAGTAGCGATTATGGTAGAAAGTTTACGAATAGACTGACAGCCTCAGGGAGTGCCCAGGGCGAGGAATGGGTTTGATTGCGAAGGAATGGAGTTTATGATTCGAGCCACTTGCGAAAAGGTTGCCATGGAGATTCTGCTACTCAACGATATATTCACCCGTCATGAAGACTTTCCACTGTAACTATAGTTTCGGTAATTCCCTCCCTAAATTCTGTCCTTTTGCCCAACTTTCAAACTTTTATTTACTCCTCAAAACCTACCGCTGTGCGGGTCATTGGTCATCTCCCTTATTTTCGCCGGATGGCAGTGAGTTATCTCAATGGATGAATGGTTTCTTCGCAATGCGATGTTACACTAACAATGTTATTTCGGTTCGTGAAAATGCATTAACTTTTTCACCGTTCTCCGCTACTGCCAATGTTACGAAGGCTCTCTTTTTTCCTTTTACATTTGTTATACTTTGTTTCCTTGCCTGGACCCCTTTAATGGTTTATAGAATCGAAAACCAAGATCACTATGCTCGTGATAGCATTCGGAAATTGTGAAAATTGCACTATTTACAACATAAATCTTTCCATCTTAGTCCTCGCAGGAAGCATCATGCTAAACTGTACATTTGAGTGGAATAAACTTATTAAAAGAAAGGGAGGTGATGGCTTCGTGGTAATATCCCTGGGCTATTAATCCAGAGACGCCGATAATGCTCTGGGGACCGGGTTCGAATCTCACCCTGGGTATCAATTGTGAAGCTGGTGCTTGATTTAAGATGACGCATGGGTTCACTGGAGTAGTCCACTCCCTGTACTTTCAGCTCCTTGTTCCCTATTTCCGATTATTCTCAGCTGTTGCCTGACACCTGGTGGCGTTTTGATGTATTGCATCTTATAAATATTTTCAGCATGAAGCACTGTTGTCATATTGTCTATCCCTTGTTGTGATAAGGGAAGGGGGTCCTTCTTCAACAATAATACTCTGTGAGGTACAACCCAGTAGCTATACTTGATGGAGTCATGTAACCGTGGAGTCATGTAAAATAACTGGCTCATGATCGTCTTTCAGAGAAGGAAATCTACCATCCGTACCTGGATTGTCCTACAGGTGACTCCACACCCAAAGCAATGTGTAGACCTGGATGAACACAGCAGGGCAAGCAGCATCAGAGGAGCAGGAAGGCTGACATTTTGGGCCTAGGCCCTTCTACAGAAATCTTTTGAAAAAGGGCCTAGGCCCTGAATGTCAGCCTTCCTGCTCCTCTGATGCTGCTTGACCTGCCGTGTTCATCCAGCTCTACACCTTGTTATCTCAGATTCTCCAGCATCTGCAGTTACTACTATCTCCAAAACAATGTGGGTAGTGTTTAACTATCCTCTGAGCATTTAGGGCTGGACAATAATTGCTGGCCCAGCCAGTGATATTGTTATCGCATGAATGAATATTTTTAAAAAAAATCTTGGCTAAAAATGCATTTGAGCTCTGAACAATGAGCCTCTGAATTCCTAACCTAATGACATTACTGTTACGTTTCTGAAACTTTTTCTTAATTCCTTCATGGCATGTGGGTATTGCTGGCTAGGCCCTTAATTGCCCTGGCTATGGTGATGGCAAACTTCCTTCTTTTACAGATTTTCGATACATAACCACAGCAGCAGGCCCAGTCTAGCAGCTATTTATTTCAGATCCAACTGGCTCAGTCAGCACTCGTGCTGCCAAGCTAATCTTGTCAATGGACATTGAAGTCCCCCCGCAGAGTACATTCTGTCTCCTTGCCATTCTCAATCCTTCCTCCAAGTATGTTAACATTTAATTGCATATTTTATTGAATACAAATTTTACTGTCAGCCATGATAAATTTGAACACATGCCCTCCTGTCATTAGCCTGGAGAATCACTACCTCACCACTTTTCAAGTGACTTGTTCTACACAACTTATTCAGTAACATAGCACCCACCTCTACCATTAACCTCAGTTAACAGGCCAGTGCAAGCTAATGTTCTTGTAAAGAGGTGAGAACATGATCAAAGCAGACCAATGTTACTGCTGGATGAAGCAACACAATATTGAATGCAATAAAAAAAACTGAAATAGAACTGTGGCAGCAATATTAGGAAAGAAATGAAAATACACTGAAATATGAAAACAAATTTCTAATTGCCTCGGAGAATTAATCAAGAATTTCAGGCACACCATTCCACAATAAGGCTGGCAGCTCTGAGTGGAAATCTTTAATTTCCTTATGGAATTAAAGTAATGATCTTAAGATTCTAACAGCTGAGTTATTTGCAGAAGAAAATCAAAAGAGAATTCCCTTGGTGTTTATTGTTCAAATAGATTTAATTGGGCATCAAATCGAGCTCAGATGTAGCTGGGAGCAAACCAGTTGGGAGGGATGAAGGAATGAGTTATTTTTCTTGAAGTATTAAACAACAAATGAACTCAGGAATTTCTTCTCTGTGGAATATTAAGAGGAGACTGTTCAGGAGATTGTTGTTCAATGCTTTATTGCTTCATTGCTGAATGTGATACATTTCCCAGGTTTAAATGAATACGTCTCTCTGAGCGCCTGATTGCCTGCTCAAACAACAGAAACATGTTTATCTGGATATTTGTGAATCTACATTCCAACATTTTGCAGCTTTTGTTAAATTAAAGAGTTTCAAAAGAAAGCATTGCATTTTTAAGGTGTCTTTCTTGAATCAGTCATGGCATGGATGGCAACACTGTTACATTGCAATCAGAAAGCTCCTGGATGAAGGTTCACATGAGGATTGAAGCATACAGATCTAGGCTAATATTTCAGTGTGCTGTCAAAGACTTCCTGCACAGTCAAAGGTGCATCTCTCAGAACTATATGTTACAGACAATGTTCCAGAAAACACTTAATTTAGTTATGGATCTATCCTGTCCCATCAATGAGATAGACCCAGCAGAGATGGTGGAACAATTGTGGGCAGTTGGGAGGGAGTTGGCCTAGAAGTCCTCAACAGTGATTCCAGACTCCATTGAGACCGTGGCATTGGGTCAAACATGTACAAGTAATCCTTCTGTTGATTATCACTCACTACACACAACCTAGCTGATGAAACAGTGCTCCTGTGTGTTAAACACTATTGGAAGAAATACTGAGGACTGCAGTGGTGCATATTGTACACTGGATGAACTTCAACATCCACCACCAAGAGTGGATTGGCAACACCACAGGTAAACAAGCTGGTCTAGGCTTAACGGATATTGTTGATAAACTGTGTGCGCTGTAGGTAGCGAATGGACCAAAAAGAGGGGAATCATACTTTATCCTCATCAGCTTGTCAGCCACAGATGGATCCCTCTATGAAGTATCAGTAAGAATGAGCACCACATAGTCTATGTGGAGACAAAGTCTTGCCTTCATATTGAGAATACCTTCTCTTGTGTTGTGTGGTAATATCATTGTGCTCAATGGGATACATTTTTGACCAGATCTAACAACTCAAACTTGGATATCAATGAGTTGATATCCAACAGCAAATTGTATTTCAACCTATTCTGTAACATTACAGGCTGGCGTATACTCACTCTGCCATTACTATCAAGCCAGGGGATCAATCCCAATTCAATGAAGAGTGCAGAGGAGGTATGCCAGTAGCAGTACATAAAACCAAGATGTCCACCTGGTGAAGCTATGAAACAGGATTACTTGCATGGCAAACAACATAAACCACAAGTGGGAGGCAGAACTAAGTGATCCTACAGCCAATGGATCAGGTCTAAGCTCTGCAGACCAGCAACATCTAGTCTTAAACGTTGGTGGACAAATAGCTAACTCACTGGAGGATGAGTTTCCACAACAATCACCATCCTCAACAATGGTGGAGCCTTGGGCATAAGTGCAAAAGATAAGGGTGAATTATTTTCAGCAATCTTCAGCCAGCAGTGCCAAGTGGATGATCCATTTGTCTTCCTCCAGAGGTCCCCATGATTACAAATACCATTTTTCAGCCAATTCAATTCTCTCCATGTGATATATAGAAATGGTTGGAGTCACTTGATATCGCAAAGGCTATGGCCCTGATAACATTCTGACAATAGTGCAGAAGACTTGTGCGCAAAACCTGCCACACACCTAGTGATGCTACTCTAGTACAGCTGCAACACTAGCACCTACCCAAAATGTGGAAAATTGTCCAGGTGTGTCTTATGCACAAAAAGCAGGACAAATCCAACCTGGTCAATTCCTGCCTCCTCAGCCTACTCTCAGTTATTGGTTGATTGATGGAGGGTATAACCACAATGCTTTCAAGCAGCACTTGCTTAGCAACAACCTGCTCATTGACACATAGTTTTGGTTCATCCCAGGGCCAGTCAACTCCTGACCTCATTACAACCCTTAGTTCAAACTACTCCAGAGATGTGGTGAGGGTGGCTGCTCTTGACATCAAGGTTACATTTGAATTTCTGTGGCATGAAGGACCTCATGAAAGCAGGACCTTGATTATTTTAATCCTTGGGTTATTCCCAGTGCCACAGGCTAATGAGCAGAGGAATAGGCATACTGAACAGATGAATGTGTGGCTTAACAGTTGGAGCAGGAGAGAGGGCTTTAAATTCCTGGATGACTGGGTTCATTTTTGATGAAAATGGAACATGCAAAAGTCCTAAGGTGGACACCTGAACTGGAACAGGACTGACATCTTTGTAGGGAGGTAGGATGGTCTGGCTCATAGAGATTTAAAGTGATTTTGCAAGGGGCTGGGATACAGAATGAAGGTAGAGGGTGATGCACAGACAAATGTAGGAGATCCAAGTCAGTCCAGAAGACAATGTGAATATATTCAAGATCCAAAACAGCATGGTAAGGCTGGATGATGTTTATTTTAACGCAAGGAGTTTTGTGAATAAGGCAGATGAGTTCAAGATTTTGATTTCACATGGCAACATGAAATCACTGCTTCCATGAAGCCATAGTTGAGGGCCACAAAGCTGAAATCTCAATATTATGGGATTTAGAATCTTTCTCTGAGGTGTGAAAAAGAGGAGATAGTATTGCAATATTCATCAAGGAATCAATTCCTGCACTAAGGATGGATGATATCTTAGAATGTTCCTCAAATGAGTTCATATGGGTACTTAAAATTAAAATGGCGGTAGTTACTTTGCTGGGAGTGAATGATGGATTTCCAAAAAGGTTGGCATGCTCGCCTTCAGTGCTCAGTCCTTTGAGCATAGAGATTCAGAGGTTATGTTGAGATTGTACAGGACATTAGTGAGACCTCTTTTGGAATACTGTGCGCCGTTCTGGCCCCCAGTTATAGGAATGATATCAAGCTAGAGACGGTTCAGAAGAGATTTACCGGGATATTGCTGGGTATGGAAGGCTTGCATTGTAAGGAAAGGTTGGATGTGCTGGGGCCCTTTTCAATGGAATGTAAGAGGTTGAGAGGTCACCTGATAGAAGTTTTTACAACAATGAGAGGGATGGATGGAGATGGTTTTTGCCTTTTCCCGAAGGTGGGGAGTTTCAAGACTCGGGGGCACATTTCTAAGATGACAAGAGACAAATCAAAAAAAAAACAACAGGGGCAATTTTGTTTTAAAGAGGATGGTGTGGAACGTACTTTCTGATGAAATGGTGGCTGCGGGCACAATTACAACATTTAAAAGACATTTGGATGGATATCTGAGTAGGAAACATTTGAAGGGATATGGGCTAGGATTAGGCAGGTGGGAGTTTTTAGTTTGGGAATATGTTCGGCATAGACTGGTTGGACTGAGGTTCCTGTTTCCATGCTGCGTGACTTTATGTCTCTATGAGTCAAGGAGAAATAGAAAGGCAGATATGTTGGCAAATCTCGCGGAGCAAAAGAATAATATGCTTATAATATGAGGGATTTCAACTCCCCCAATTTTATCTGGGATAGACAAAGTGTGAAAGGCTTAGAGGGGATGGGCTTTTTAAATGTGTTCTCGAGAACATTTTTAAACCAGAGTGTAGAATGCCTGATCGAGAATTGCAGTGCTGGATCTAATTTTAGAGGACAAAGCTGAGTAAAGTGTAAATGTGGCAGTAGGGTCATAGTGATCATGATTCAGTAAGATTTAAGGTAATTATGGATATCAAGAAAGATGGAGCAGAAATAAAGGTTCCAAAATGGGGAAAGGCTGATTTTTATTAAGTTAAAGATGGAAGTCACATGACACCAGGTTACATTCCAACAGGTTTATTTTAAATCACAAGCTTTTGGTGCGCTGCTCTTTCATCAGGTGAAGTTTGACACTTCAGCTGACGAAGGAGAAGCCCTCCAAAAGATTGCGATTTCAAATACACCTGTTGGACTATAACCTGATTTTGTGTGACTTCCGATTTTGTCCACCCAGTTCAACACTGGCACATCCACATCATGACTACTATTAAGATAAGGCAGGATGTACAGATCAAAGTGGACTGGGAGCAGCTGCTTGCAGAAAAATACACACCAGGCAGCGTGGTGGGAAACACAGAAAAACCTATTACTAAGAATGGAGGGCCATTAAGTTTCTGTAAACATGAAGAATGTGAGTGACAATGTAGTAAACCCTGGATGTCAAGTGATTTATAGGAATGGATAAGTAAGAAGAAAGATTATGTCAGATACCAAAGTCTCAAAACAGTGTAGACATTACATGAGTGTAGAAAATTCATTGGGTTGCTTAGAATAGAAATTCAGGATGCAAAGAGGGAATATGAAGAAACACTGGTGGATAAAATTGGGGAAAATATAACCCATCTTATAAGCATATTAGGAGCAAGAGAACAAGCAGGAATAGAGTAATGCCAATTAGTGACCGAAATGGTAATCTGTATTTGAGAACATAAAACATAGCGAAGGTTTTAAATGAGTAATTTGTATTTGCATTCACTTTAGGGAAAGTTGATGTAAGTATAAAAATCAAGGAGGGGTCATGTGACAGACTTGAACAGATTAGGATTGAGAGGGATGGTGTTATTGAGGTTAGCTTTTGAAAGCAGATAAATCTTCAGCCCCAAATGCATGTATGCCAGACTGCTGTGGGAGGCCAGGGAGAAATTTCATAGGTGCTGACATTCATTTTTAAATTCAGTCTAGCCACAGGAGAGGTGCCAGAGGTCTGGAGAATAGCTGATATGGGAGCTTTTTTCACATAGTTTTAAACCAAGATAACCAGAAAACTGCAGGCCAGTGAGTCTCACAAGTATGGTAGGAGACAACTTGGAAAAAAAAGGAGTGATAGAATTAATCTCCACTTGGAGATGGAAATATTACTCAAGGATAGTCAGCATGGATTTGTAAGGGGAGAATCAAGTCGAGCAAATTTGACTGAATGTTTCAAAAGGCAACTAAGTGTAACATTCTTTGTTAAGAATAATAGATGGTGGCATGGAATAGAAAGTGTACTGGCTTCTGAGCCTGGAGCTCATCCATTCTGTAGTAATTTCTTCCTTTCTCATTTTTCTTATTTTTCCTTTTTTTTAGTTTATTTTTCCGACTTAGTTACCTTCTGGAGATAGCTCAGTTGAGAAGGTGGCAGCTAGGGGCTCGGATCATAACTTGGGCAGTCAGTGGAGAGGCAGCCGGTGTGCCCAATTGGCAGTGTCAAAACAACCAGCCTGAGGTCTCCCAGCATATGTGGTGAAGATCAAACACATACAGGGAGTGAGTCCAGCATAGCTAAACACTGAAGAAGGATTATAATATTAAACTTCTAACTTGATTTCTTTATTATCCTACTTTGTATTAAGCATGAAGTGTAATGTTTAACTTCTCACTTTATTTCTTCATTTCTCTACTTTATGCTAGAAGTATTGTAATGCCTTATTTTTCACTTCATTTCTTTACTTTTTTTAACCTTTTACTTAAGGATTTCTTCCAGGTATGGGAACGTTAACTCAGCCACATTAGGGGCATTTAAACAGTCCTTGGATAAGCATATGGATAATGATGGGATAGTGTAGGGAGAAGGGCTTTGATTAGTTCACAGGTTGGCGCAACATCGAGGGCCGAAGGGCCTGTTCTGCGCTGAATTGTTCTATGTTCTATGTTTTAAGATGATTTTGTATACTTTTCAGTCTACTCCTTTAATTCTGCACTTCAATGCTTGAGTACACCTGACAACAAAATCTAATTCTGTATCTAGGTGTGTAGATGAGGGTAGTATAGACAATGGGCCTCTGTTTGGCTCTTGACAAGATCTTGCATGGCAGACCAGTTAAAAAACTAAGAACCCATGGAATCCAAGGCAATTTGGTAAACTGGATCTAAAATTTGCATATGGCAGGAAGCAGAAGGTGATGGGTAAGGGATGTTTTTCAGACTAGAAGCCTGTGTCCAGTAGCATGGCACAGGGTCTGGTTCTGGGTGCCTTGCTGTTTGTTATGTCGGTAAATGAACTCGACATGAATGTAACAGGTATGATCCGTAAGATCATAGATGTTCTGGTGTGATAACTAGCCAAGGTCTCTTTATGCACTGCAAAATCTCTATGACTTTTTTTATGACTCTAAATAGCACTAGCAAAACTGGAAAGAATGGTGACTAGGGGAAAGCACAGAGCAGGATAGTTATCATTGTTGGAGATCAATTATCTCAGCTCCAGGCTTTCTGACAGGAGTTCCCCAGGGGAGTGTTTGAAGTCCAACCATCCTCAACTGCTTTATCACTGAAGTTTCTTCCATCGTAAGGTCATAAGTGGGGTTGTTGACTGATTGCACAATGTTCGGCACCATTTGTCACAATTGAGACTGAAGAAGTCATTACAGCATAGGGCTGGAGGAACGCAACAGGTCAAGCAGTATCAGAAGAGCAGGAAAGTTGATGTTTCATGTTGGGACCCTTCATCAGGACTGATCAGCAAGGCTGGGACAACATCCAACTCAGGGCCCACTAGTGGCAATTAACATTTGCGTCACAGAAATGCATGCAATGACAATCTCCATTAAGAGAGAATCTAACCACTGCTCCTCGACATTCAATGGCATTCCCATTACAGAATCACATCCTATTGTCAAAATTCTGCAGGTTACCATCAACCAGACACTGAGCTGGACTAGCTGTAGAAGTACTGTGGCTACAAGAGCAGACCCAATGCTGGAATCTTACAGTGAGTAACTTGCTTCCTCTTCAAAGAATTCATATCCTTCTGGTAGTGTGGCAACCAGAGCTGCACGCAACATTCTGGTGTGGCCTAACTGAAGTTCTATAAAGCTGCAGCATAACTCACTCTAACCTTAAACTCAATGACCCTGCTAATGAATGCAGGCATGCCCTAAGCCTTTTTTGCTACCTTATCTCGCTGGACTACAACGTTCAGTGATCTGTGGACCTGCATAACTGGATCCCTCTGCATATCAATACTCGTAAGGGTTCTCCCATTCTCTGTACAGTTCCCATGCGTACTTGACTTTCCAAAATGCATCTCTTCACATTTGTCCAGATTAAACTCTATCTGCCATTTTTCTGCCCATGCCTTTAACCGATCTGTATCCTGCTCTATCTTCTGACAATCCTCCTCATTATCTGTTACTCCACCAATCTTTATATTTTCTGCAAAGTTACTAATTAGACCAATCATCTTTTCCTCTCAATCATTTTGTAGATCACAAACAGCAGGTGTCTCAGCACAGCTCTCTGTGGAACACCAAGAGTCATAGCTCTTGATTCCAAAAAGTATCTTTCCACTGCTACCTTCTGTCTCCTATTACTAAGCCAGCTCTGTATTCATCTTGCCAGCTGATGCTTGACTTCACCTTTTGTACCAGTCTGCCATGAGGGACTTTGTCAAAGCCATTACAGAAGTCCGTGTAGACAACATCAACCACTTTTTGCTCATCAATCATCTTCATCACCTACTCAAAAAGCTCAATCAAGTTAGTGAGGCATGACTTCTGCTCAAAACCATGCTGTTTATCACTAATACAGATAGTTCGACTGTAACATGTGTTTCATTAATGCGAATCGGCTGCAACACGATTGATGAATAGTGGATGCTGTTTGGAAAACACTAACTTCCTACTGTAAGGGCTTAACAATTTTCTATGCTGATTTCCCTTTAATGTGGTTTTCTATGGCAATTTCCTGTAGCTTGATTTTCTATAGCATAGGTCATGCAAAATCACATATTGTGTTATAGGGGAACTACCTGTAAGTCCATTTGCTTCCAAATCCATATGGATCTTGTCCCTGAGAATCTTTTCAATTAATTTCTTTATCATAGACATGAGACTCACAGGCCTGTAATTTCTAGGATTATCCCTGCTACACTTCTTAAACATTGGGACAATATTGGATATTCTCCAGTCTTCTGGGATCTCTCCTGTGCCAATGAGGATGCAAAGATGTCTGTCAATGGTCCAGCAATTTGTTCTTGTTCCTCCCTTCAATATTCTGGGAAGAACCCATTAGGACCTTACCTATCTTAATATATTTTAAGATACACAATTACTCTTCCTTTTTAGTAATAACTTGGCTTAGAAACTTGACAATCCCTTCCCTGAGATCACCCTCCATCAATTCTTTCTCTTGGTGAATTCTGACACATAGTATTCATTCAGGACCTCATCTACGTCTTCTGGCTCTGCACATAAATTCCCTCCTTCGTGCTTGAGTGGGCCAACCCTTTCCCTTTTTCGATATGCATAAAAAGTCTTTGGATTTTCCTTAACCCTGTTATCTAATGACTTTTCATGACCATTTTTGGCCATTCTAATTCCTTGTTTAAGTTCTTTCTGACTTTCCATATATCAGTGCCCATTCTCCTAGGCCTTATGTAAGCTTTATTTCTCTTTTTGGCCATGGTCATTACATCCCTGGCCATCCAAGGTTTATGTAATCTGTCATTTATTCTTGCTGGAATGTGCCACTCCTGAACTCTTACCAACTACCTTTTGAAATACTCCCATACGTGTGAAGTGCACTTACCCTCAAACAGCCACCTTCAATCAAAATTCTCCAGTTGCTGCCTCATATTGTTGTCGTTCACCTTTCCTCAGTTTAACATCTTCACGAAAACTGCTGTTATCCCTATCCATGAATGTGTTAAAACTCGCAGTGTCATGGTTATGCCTCCTGAAATGCATCCCCACTACAACTTCACTCACCTGGCCAGACTCATTTCTCAAAACCAGGACCAGTATAACCCCTTCCCTGGCTGGCTTGTTTTCATAATGTGTCAAGAATCCCTCCTAAATGGTCCGTACAATTTTTGGCCCATACAAGCCCCTTACACATAGTGAGTCCCAGTCATTATAGGGGAAGTTAAAATCTTCAACCACAACAACCCTGTTGTTTTTATAACTTTCCAGAATCTGTCTACATATTCTCTCCTCTATCTCCCACTGGCTGTTGGGATGCCTGTAGTATACCCCAGCATTGTGATTTCACCTTTGCAATTCCTGCATTCTACCCCTATTGCTTTGCTATCCTCCCTCAGAACAGCTGTGAGATACTCCTTTACCAGTATGCAAGGCCCCCACCCTTTTATCTCCCTTTCTATCACACCTGAAACATCTTTAATCTGGGACATTCAGCTTCCACTCCTGTCCTTCTTTCAACCAAGTCTCTGTAATCACAATGATGTCACATGCCAAGTACTAACCAAAGCTCTAAGTTTATCTGCTATTTTTCTACTATCTACTATTCATCTATTGTACTCCTCGCATTGAAACACATGCGTTTCAGAACACCTCCTCTGTTCTTTTCAGCAGCGCTTCCCTGCCTGTTTGTGTCATTAATAATGTTTACTTTTGTTTCTACCCCACCCTCAAACTCTGCATCTACTAGCCAACTCCTTTGGTTCCTATTCCCCATGCCACACTGGTTTACAGCCTCCCCAGCCACTCTACCAAGTACCCCTTCACGGATATCAGTCATAGTCCTGCCCAGGTCTTTGAGGACATGACAAAGTTGATTGATGAGGGAAAGGCTGCAGATGTCATTTACATGGGCTTCAGTAAGGCGTTTGATAAGGTTCCCCATGGCAGGCTGATGGAGAAAGTGAATTCACATGGGATCCAGGGTGTGCTAGCTAGATGGATAAAAAAACTGGCTAGGCAACAGGAGACAGAGAGTAGTAGTAGAAGGGAGGTTCTTGAATTGGAGAACTGTGACTAGTGGTGTTCCACAGGGATCTGTGCTGGGACCACTGTTGTTTGTGATATATGTAAATGATCTGGAGGAAGGTGTAGGTGGTCTGATCAGCAAGTTTGCTGATGACACTAAGATTGGTGGAGTAGCAGATAGTGAAGGGGACTGTCAGAGATTACAGTAGAATATAGATAAATTAGAGAGTTGGGCAGATAAATGGCAGATGGAGTTCAATCCGGGCAAATGTGAGGTGATGCACTTTGGAAGATCTAACTCAAGGGCGAACTATACAGTAAATGGAAAAGTCCTAGGGAAAATTGATGAACAGAGAGATCTGGATGTTCAGGTCCATTGTTCCCTGAAGGTGGCAATGCAGGTCAATAGGGTGGTCAAGAAGGCATATGGCATGCTTTCCTTCATTGGGTGGGGTATTGAGTGCAAGAGTTGGCAGGTCATGTTACAGTTGTTTCAGACTTTGGTTTGGCCACATTTAGAGTACTGTGTACAGTTCTGATTGCCACATTACCAAAAGGATGTGGATGCTTTGGAGAGGGTGCAGAGGAAGTTCACCAGGATGTTGCCTGGTATGGAGGGTGCCTTAAAAAAAAACTTTAGACTGTTCTTGGGAGGTTGATCATTGGTGAAGACACAAGAGAAAACTCGCATGAAGTGGTTTGAAAAATTGCCAATAGTCTTTTACATCCAAAAGGGCAGATAGTGAAAGTTGTCATAGTCTCATAGACTGCTCCCAAATTACAGAAAGGGACAACTGGTGATAAATTTCACCTGAGGGTCAGCATGCCTCAGATGCGGGGAAATGTTGAGAATACGATATCTCTTGTCTTCCCAGTACTGTCATGGATTGAGCCTATATTGTTTGCTGCGCAAGCTTACTGTGTAGCCAACTGACTAACTGAACCCCAGCAGACAGTTGGCGATTTAACAACTTATTCAAAGGCACAAAGGAGGGAGTGTCAGCCAAAGTTTGAACTGCAAAGACTGTGAAGCTGACCACGTACTTTATTTCACCCCACCCCTGCATTTTTGAAATCAACCTTGAGTGACAAGTGTCACCTGAGTCAATCAACATCACACTACAGCATAAAGAAGGTTATTTTGTAAGCTTTATTCAGATGATGATCATAGTTGAAACAAAGAATACCATAGGATGGCCTCCAATAGTTTACATCCAATTAGGCACTTTTAAAATGTAGCATAGGCATGCTTTAAATGTGACTTAAAGAAAGAGGTTAGAGATATTTGTGAAGGGAATGACAGTTTATGGAACTAGCGAGCTAAAGAAACAGATACAAATTGCAGTGCAATTAAAATCACAAAAGTTAGGAAGCCAAAGCTGTAAAAATGCGGAGGCCTTAAAAGATGTAGGTCTGGGTAAGAACACAGTGACCAGGAGAAATTAGACCAAGAAGTGGTTTGAAGAAAAAGATGGGCATTTTAATATTAAAGCGATGCTGGTTTAGGAGCCAGCGAAAGCCAGTGAGCAGAAAGTCTAGAGTTGAATAGGACTTGGGGCAGAATCATCTGTGCAGGGAGGAGACAAGACAACTTATTCAGGTAGGATTATGTGAGGCCAGAACATGGCTCTTTCCTCACATTCACCTGATGTAAATTCTGGATAGGAACACTCAACCACCTCTGCACCAATAAAAGGGAAGCCTCGCCCCACCTGGAGGCTTTGGGATGTGAAAGAATCACCTTGCCTGATCAGATAGCCAGTGGGGGCAGGCTGTAATTTTGGGGAGTGAGGATGTCACTCAAAATGTACTTACCAGTGCACGATCAAAGGACTGAATCTAGATTGGTGGGAGTGGTGACGGGAGGGGGTTCACTAAGAGCCAAACCGTTACCTTGCTTTACATTTGTGTTGTGCAAAATGATACTTGTACTGATCAGTCTAAATCTAAATTTCACCAAGATGCCTAATTTAAAGGTAAACATTGGGAAATGCTCTTAGGAAAAACATTGGCAGAAATTTGTGACCCTACACCTTCTTTATATCTTGTGTAATATTCTGTGGGTGATGAAGCCTGGGTTTGGAAGGGCCTCCTCAAACAGGTCAAAGTTTTTAGTGAATACTAATTTAATACATAGCTTTTCCATTTTTATTGATAGGTGTGAAGGTTATCGGGTGATGGTTAATACATAGGAAATTAAAAAGCATCTTAAGGTGCTTGTATTTCACTCACTTCTTATAAATAATATTAATTGGCTTTGCAATGGAAATTGACCCGATCTGAAAGGTCAGGAGGAAGAAGACAGAAGAAGATTGAAGACTGGGAGGGCCATCAAATCTGCTGTTTCATTTAGTTGTATCATGGCTTATCTGCATGTTAGACCCATTTACCATGATCAATGTTCCAGAAACCTTAATACATGTAATCTGCAAAAAATCTGATGGTGATATGAGCAAGTTAGAACAATTTGATTTGTTTATTGTCATGTGTATTTTGTTACTAAATACAGTGAAAAGTGTTTTCCAGTGTTGCCACTCTCTGTCGCCAACTTAAAACACAGAAAAGTAAACCAAAACATGGAATATAAAGTATAAAGAGGTAAAGGAAATGTGTTCAACTTTACAGTCCTTCAGGCTAAATACTCCACCATGGGCCATGGGCTATGAGCCTGGTGGCCAGTCATGTTTCCCCTTCGCTGTACTGCCGCTGCTGGAATGAAAGTTGCCATTCTTCAGCTTCATCTTGTTCTCACAACTATGAATCCTTGTCGCACCTTGTCAATGCAGATGCCACCAGTGCCACCAGGCAACATGCTGGCCTAAAATTGATTCATAGTGACTGTGAGTCTACCACTGCTACCTGGATGAATTTGTGCTGGACACAGATGTCACCGCAATCCATACTTGCCTCCAGCACAGCACAGATTGATGAATTTTATCAATTTTATTTGTTTACTATGGTGGTCACTGATCAAATTAATAGGAAGCTGTCAATGTGCTTTTAATGAAAGAATATTGAAGTTCATTACATACAAAATCACAAAACAAAACTAGCATACAGGGTCAGTGGGTAATAGAGAAGGCAAATAGACTGTTAGTCTTTATTTCAAAGGAATGCGGATAAAAACGCGAAGACGTTGCTGAAACTAAATGAAGCAGTAGTCACCACAAACGAAAACAGAAATTTCCGCGAAAAACCTGTAGGTCTGGAAGTGTCCGTGGAGAGAAAGCAAGGACAACATTTCAGATCAGGGACCCTTCTTCAGAATAGTTCTGAAGAAGTGTCACTGGACCCAAAACATAAACTTTGCTTCCTCACCGCAGATGTTGTCAGACCTGCTGAGTTTTTCGATCAATCTCTATTTTTGTTTTTGATTCCCAGCACTTGCAGTTGCCTACATTTTTTAAATTTACCAGTTAAACTACACTTGGAATACACTTGAAATCCATTCTTTATCAGATTTAGGATGCAGTCCAGAGAATGTTCATCAGTGTAACACCATACTGTTTTATTTTAGTGTATTTTTAAAATTGGGAATGTAAAAGAGGAAGAAATGTTTTAAAGAATCAGTGTTCTGATGGTTTCTGCAAGTTTTGGAAAGCTAGTCACCTGGGGCCAATGGCAAGTGTGTGTAAACAGCTGCTTGTACAAATAGTAATTAAAACTCAAGTTGGGGCTGAACCTGAAGGGTTGTTTACAGTTTTTTTATTCATTCATGGGGTGAGGGTGTTGCTGGCTATGCTAGCATTTATTGCCCATTTCTTATTGCCCAGAAGGCAGTTAAAAGCCAACCACATTACATTGGGTTTGGAGTCACATGTAGGCTGGACCAGATGAGTATGGCAGTTTCCTTCCCTAATTTACATTAGCGAGCCAGATAGATTTTTCCAACAATTGACAATGGATTCACAATCATCATTACAATTTTAATTCCAGTTTTTTATTGAATTCATATTCCATGATTTGCTGTAGCAAGATTTGAACCTGTCTCCCCAAAACATTACTTGGATTCTGGATTAACAGTCTCTACCAACACCGTTCCCTCAGCTCTGGTGGTTAGTTCTTGATAACAAAAGCCTTTGCCTGCCAACAGCATTGTGATTATTTCTCAGTGACTGAACAACATGGATATGAGAACAGAGTGCTGAGAGAGGCGACTTGATCTCGACCTTCTCAGGAGCTGTGTCTCTGTTCTCTGCAGTCAAAACTCACTATGAATTTGAAGAAAATCAGTTCATCTATTTTTCAGTTGTTGTTGTAAGCTGTGACTCTTAATTGACAATTCAGAGCCCTCTTCTCAGTGAACCAGCTGCTTTGTATTTCTTGCAAACCAGTGGAGACATCTGGAGGAATGCAATGGCAGCATAAGAATCACAAGTTTATCTTAGGAACCAAAGGAGTAGGACCTGCTGAACTTCCTTTCCAGTTTTCTTTAAACCATACTTTCTCTTGTCTGTTTGTGTGTGTGTGTGTGTGTGTGTGTGTGTGTGTGTGTGTGTGTGTGTGTGTGTGTGAGTGAGAGAGAGAGAGAGAGAGAGAGAGAGAGAGAGAGAGAGAGAGAGAGAGAGAGAGAGAGAGAAGGTTAGAGGGAGATAATAAGGAGATTGGAGTTTTATTTTATTGTGAAGTATGTTAATGGTTTGTAACTGACCCCCAGTAGGTACAGTGTATTACTTAGAATGCATAGCAACTCTTGTTCAGTACAGAAACCTGGTCGATGTATTTTGTCAACCTGGGTTTGAACATTTGGTAAATTTGGGAATTATATGGACATATTTTAAAATCTTTAACTTTTGTGATGATTCTTGGAATTTGTCTTTTTGCATTGTTGGTCGATGCTAGTATTTTATTTGAACAGCTTGGCCAGCACCATAAGCCCATAAGATGCAAGAGTGGAAGTGGGGTATTTGGCCCACTGTGTCCACTTTGCCCTTAAGTGGATCACTGCTGATCTGATAATCTTCCATTTCACTTCCCTCCCTTATCTGCATGACCCATTAATGATTGAAAAAAAGTCTTTGCCTCCAATATACTTAATCACCCAACCTCAACAGTTCACTGTGGTAAAGAATCCCACAGATTCATGACACTCTGAGGGAAGAAATTCCCAATCACCTTTGTCATAACTGGGTAATAGCTAATACCTTCCAGTCCTAAACTTTCCCACAAGGGAAAACAACCTCTCAGCACCTACTGTGTTAAGCCCCAGTGAGAATCTTTTATGTTTCAACAAGTTCAGCTCTCATTCTTCTCGACTTCACTGAGTACAAGTCCAACCCAGTTAACATCTCCTCATAAGGAAGTCCCTGCATAAATGGTATCAAGCTCGTGAATCACCCGAAGACTCCCTTTTGTCCCAATACATACTTCATTAGATAAAGGAACCAAAAGTGTTCACACCGTTTGAGGTGTGCTCTAACTAGTGCCTTGTATGGTGTTAACAAGACTTTTCCACTTTTGTACTCTATTACGTTGAACTAAAGACCAACATTCCATTGAACTTTATTACACAATGACCTCGTATGCTGGCCTTTTGTGAGTATGCACGTGAAGACCTCCAAATCTGTCTGTGCTGCAGGTTTATGCAGCCTTTTTCAATTTAAATAATATTGCCTTCTGCATTCTCCTTCAAAAGTGCATAACTTCACATTCTCCAACATTTGATTCCAATTGCCAAGTTATTTTGCCAAGCTATAGCACTCTGCTAGACTCTTTGCGTCCTCCTCAGTACTTGACTTCCCATCTATTTTGGTGGCATCTGCAAATTCACTTCGCTCACACAAATCATTAATATACATTGTAAATAAATATGGCCCCAGCACTAAATGCTGTGATACTCGAGAAATTACAATTTGCCATCCTAAAAATACCCTCATTATATCCTGTCTTGTATTAGTCACTCAATCTTCCATTCATGCTAATATACCACTCATAACACCATGGGCTTTTATCTTATAAGCAGCCTCATAAATGGTATCTTGCTGAACACCTTTTAGAAATTCAAATATATTACATGTACTGGTTATTCTTTATCTCCACAGCTTGCTATCTCCTCAAAGAATTCTACTGAATTTGTTTGGCATGATTTTCCCTTCAGGAAGCCATGCTCACACAGCCTGATTACATTACACAATTGTCAATGCGCAACGTTGTCCCGGATGCTAACATTTTCCCAGGAACAGATGTTGAGCTAACTGTCCTATAATTACTTACTGATTGTCTCCCTACTTTCTCAAATGTCAATGTGATATTGAATATTTTCCAAACCTTTGGGATATTTCCAGAATCTAAGAATTCTTTGAATGTTACTGCCAGTGCATCTAGTGACTGTGTAGGTACATGCTTTAAATTTCTAAAAATGCAAGCAATCATCTCGAGCGATGTATAATCTTTTAGCACCATTAATACCACTAGTATTCTTTTCCAGTGATAATTATTGGATCTATTTCTCCCTCTTTCCTCTGTTCCTTGATTACTTCGTGTTTTTGGAATGCGATTTGTGATTTCTACTTCTGGAAGTGAGTCAGATGCCTTCAGGATCAATACTGGTAGTGGATCATCAGGCCCTATTACCTTTTCAGTAACAAGTGCCTTCAGCTATTTCTTGATATCATGTGGAGAGAATTGATTGTCTGGAGATTGGCATATTTAATCTTGGAGGAGGCTAAGGTGGAAGAAGGTATTTGCATATGATTCAGCTTTGTATTTTACTGTGATGTTCTGGGCTTCCCACCATTTAGATGGAGATATTTGTGCTGTTTCCTCCTCATGAATTGCTTAATAGGTCACCACCAGACATAACAGAATGTGACAAGGTTATAGAGTTTCGACTTGATCTGCTTGGCATGCAAGCTCTCCTGGGTTGTAGGTTCACTGTGTTGAAATCTCACTTTTAGGTTTGCCTGCTGCTCCTGAAATTGCGTCCTGCACTCCTTATTGAACATGATTGATCCACTGAATTGGTCGTCAAGGGAAAATGGGAGAAATGTCAGGCCAGAGGTTATATTTTATGGTTAATACAATTTTACTGCCGTTGGTACCCCTTTCTGCCATGTAGATGCTCATTGCTAGATGTTAGACCCATTTGCATTCTATTCAGCATCATTGTGGTGCGACTTGATGCAATAGCAACAACCTCAATGTGAAGTTAAGACTTCTCCATAGGACAACATGATGGTTCGGCTTAAAGCACTGCTGCCCTACTGCGCCAGGGAGCCTCGATTTGATTTCACCCTCTGGTGACTGTGTATGTGGCATTTGCATATTTGCCCTGTGTCTCTGTGGCTTTTCTCTGCATGGTCTGGTTTCCTCCCACCATCCAATGATGTGCAGGTTATGTGGACTGGCCATGCTAAATTACTCAGTGTCCACAGATGTGCAACTTAGGGGGGTTAGCCATGGGGAATGCAGGGTTACAGGGATAATGTTGAGTGGTGGATCTGGGCGGGATGTTGATGTAGGGTCTGTGAGGATTTGATGGGCCAAATGTCTTCCTTTCACAGTGTAAGGATTTTATGATATTGACTGTGTGTTGGGCTCTTGCACTGCTCACTGCTTCACCTGTTTGTGTATTAGAAACTTTAGTCCTTTCATTCAAATGATTAAAATAAATTGTAAACAATTGAGAAGTCAACATTTCTTCTCACTGGCCTTCCCTGGTTTCAGTTTACTGAACACAATCAGAAGTTTTATTGCAGTTTGTGCATTCTGTTTCATGATCGGACCTCCACTTCTTCCAGGAGATGCCATTGAACAGAAATCAGAGATTAAATGTTGATTAACTTTCCACTTCTGAATGCAAACTTACAGCTGCCTGTGCTGGTAATCTAACTACTGACTCAATTGAAATCAACTAACATGGTTTGGAGCTTTGCGACTTCATTCTTCATTTCCAGCTGACATAGTTATGCTGTGTAAATGTATTATCTAACCGAGTTGAATCTTGCCGTGGCCAGAACTGTTTTACACTCTGTCAAACAAAACAGAATACATAATAATTAAGTCACCTCTCAACCTTCTTCTCTCTCATGAAAACAGCCTCAAATCCCTCAGCCTTTCCACATAAGACCTTCCCTCCGTACCAGGCAACATTCTAGTAAATCTCCTCTGCACCCTTTCCAGAGCTTCCACATCCTTCTTATAATGCGGTGACCAGAACTGTACGCAATACTCCAAGTGCGGCCGCACCAGAGTTTTGTACAGCTTCACCATAACCTCTTGGCTCCAGAACTCGATCCCTCTATTAATAAAAGCTAAAACACAGTATGCCTTCTTAACAGCCCTGTCAACCTGGGTGGCAACTTTCAAGGATCTGTGTACATGGACACCGAGATCTCTCTGCTCATCTACACTGCTAAGAATCTTACCATTAGCCCCATACTTTGCCTTCCGGTTACTCCTACCAAAGTGCATCACCTCACACTTGTCTGCAATAACCTCCATTTGCCACCTCTCAGCCCAGCTCTGCAGTTTATCTATGTCTCTCTGCAACCTACAGCATCCTTCGTCACTATCCAAACTCCACCGACCTTAGCGTCATCAGCAAATTTACTAACCCATCCTTCTACGCCCTCATCCAGGTCATTTATAAAAATGACAAACAGCAGTGGACCCAACACTGACCCTTGCGATACACCACTAGTAACTGGTCTCCAGGATGAACATTGCCAGTCAACTACCACCCTCTGTCTTCTTTCAGCAAGCAAATTTCCGATCCAAACTGCTATAGCTCCCACAATTCCACTCCTCCGCATTTTGTACAATAGCCTATTGTGGGGAATCTTATCAAACGCCTTGCTGAAATCCATATACACCACATCAACCGGTTTACTCTCATCTACCTGTTCGGTCACCTTCTCAAAGAACTCAATAAGCTTTGTGAGGCACGACCTTCCCTTCACAAAACCGTGCTGACTATCCCTAATCAATTTATTCTTTTCTAGATGTTTATAAATCCTATCCCTCATAAACTTTTCCAACACTTTACCAACAACTAAGGTACGGCTCATTGGTCTATAATTACCAGGGTTGTCTCTACTCCCCTTCTTGAACAGGGGAAACACATTTGCTATCCTCCAGTCATCTGGGACTATTCCTGTAGACATTGACGAGTTAAAGATCAATGCCAAAGGCTCGGCAATCCCCTCCCTGGCTTCTCAGAGGATCCGAGGATAAATCCCATCCGGCCCAGGGGACTTATCTATCTTCACCTTCTGAAGGATTTCTAATGCCTCTTCCTTGTGAACCTCAATCCCGCCTAGTCTAGTAGCCTGTATCTCAGTTTTCTCCTTGACAACATTGTAATTTTCTAGAGTGAATACTGTTGAAAAATATTCATTTAGCGCTTCCCCTATCTCATCTGACTCCACACACAACTTACCACTACTATCCTTGACTGGACCTAATCTTACTTTAGTCAGTCTTTTATTCCTTAAATACCTATAGAAAGCCTTAGGTTTTACCCTGATCCTATCCAACAACAACTTCTCATGTCTCCTCCTGGCTCTTCTGAGTGCTCTCTTTCGGTCTTTCCTGGCTACCTCGTAGCCCTCAAGTGCCCTAAATGAACCTTCACATCTCATCCTAACATAAGCCTTCTTCTTCCTCTTGACCAGAGATTCCACCTCCTTTGTAAACCACAGCACCCGCACTCTACAGCTTCCTCCCTGCTTGATAGGTACATATTTATCTAGGACACACAGGAACTTTTCCTTGAATAAGCTCCACATTTCTAATGTGTCCATCCCCTGCAGTTTCCTTCCCCATTCTGTGCTCCCGAAATCTTGCCTAATCTCATCGTAATTGCCTTTCCCCCAGCTATAACTCTTGCCCAGTGGTATACACCTATCCCTTTCCATCACTAAAGTAAACATAACAGAATTGTGATCGCTATCACCAAAGTGCTCACCTACTTCCAAATCTAACACCTGGCTAGGCTTATTACCCAATACCATATCTAATGTGGCTTCGTCCCTTGTTGCCCTATCTATATACTGTGTCAGGAAGCCATTCTGCACACTCTGGACAAAAACTGACCTATCTATAGTACTCGAACTATCGTGTTCCCCGTCAATATTTGGAAATTTGAAGTCCCCATGACAACTACCCTGTCTCTCTCACTCCTATTGAGAATTATCTTTGCTATCCTTTCCTCTACATCTCTGGAACTATTCGGAGGCCTGTAGAAAACTCCCAACAGGGTGACCTCTCCTTTCCTGTTTCTAACCTCAGCCCACTGTGCCTCAGTTGATGTGTCCCCAAATATCCTTTCTGCAACTGTAATACTATCCTTGACCAACAATGCCACACCTCCGCCCCTTTTACCATCTTCTCTGTTCTTACTGAAACATCTAAATCCCAGAACCTGCAACAACCATTCCTGTCCCTGCTCTATCCAGGTCTCTGAAATGGCCACAACATCGAAGTCCCAGGTACTAACCAATGCTGCAAGTTCACCCACCTTATTCCGGACGCTCCTGGCATTGAAGTAGACACACTTCAATCCAACTTCCTGCTTGCCGGTGCCATCTTGCTTCCCTGAAACTTTATTTCGGACCTCCCTACTCTCAACCTTTTCTATATTCGAACTACAATTTTGGTTCCCATCCCCCTGCATGGAGAACACTTTAACCTGTTCTTTCTCTTCGTTTACAGAAACTGTTTAATTAAGAGGGTGTGAAATCAGGTGGAATCTCTTTCAATATGATTAATGTAAAGAACATCCTATACCCATTGGACTGAAATAGTTATCTGGGATTATTCAGGTGTGACTGTACTTAATGATAATCATTTAATACACTCCCCTGTACATTACACAGGAAACACAAACAGCAACAGGGGAAAATGTAATGTTTATTTATGAAGTTCTGGGCTGTACTTTAAGTTCTGGGTTAAATGAAGATTCCCTTTGAAACCCCCAAGGTCTTATCTATTTAATACGTCTATATAAGAGGCAGATAAATGATATTCAGAGCATTTTAGCCTGTTACCTGCCTTTATGTATGTTGCAATGTATTGGAAATTCGCTTTAGTCTTTCTGCATTCCATATTCGCGCCCCAATTCAAAGCAACTGCTGTATGCAAACTACAAGAACACTTACTTTCTCCCGGGATGACACTGGATAGCGACATAATCATTGGGGGAATGTTCCCCCTGAGTTTGTACGTTAATGTACCAGATCTTCACTACAGAACAAAACCTAACGCGTTCAGCTGCACAGGGTGAGTCACAAGGTTGATGGTCATGTTGTTCACGCATTTAATCGTTTATTCCCTGTGATTCCAGTTACTAGCATTGGAACACCAGAATTCGAAAATAAAATGAAGAATGCTTGTAAGTTACAATGAAAGTCAACACCTGCGTGATGAAGAGTAGAGGATTTGAGCAAATCAATCAAGGAACTAGGCATTGAGCACAAGATCTCGCTGCGATGCTATTTTGAATCCTGAAAAACAGTCACTGGTTTCGAAACGTTGACTCTATTTTCTCTTCACAGATGCTGACGGATCTGCTGAGTTTCTCCAGTAATTTGAGTTCTAGCTTGGGTCAAGTTCAACTTTGGATGATCTTTACCGACCGTAACTCGCTAATGTGCGCACCCATTTTTGTTTCTGTTTTCACGAATTTACAGGCGAATAAAATTCGGCCAGTTCGCAGTATTCCACTTTATACCCCCAATCGAAGTTGAATTTTGTACCTGTAGTATTTGGAAGTAAGACAAAGCTGAGGCACGGAATGAGTTCTCGAACATTAGGATCCGTAAAACAATGAGTCTGACTCGCAAACTGCTGCGATGATTTGACTTAGAACAGCGGAGAATGAAGGGAGGAGCAGAAGGGAAGGAAGTGGTGCATATTGCACACGAGATATAAAAAAAATTCAAAAGAGTGACGAGCGCAAAACTTCTCGGAAAGCATAGATGGGGCGAATCAGTACGCAATGGATAAGGTATTGGGTTTTTATGATGCAGTGGTAGCGTCCTTATCTCTGGGCCAGGAGATCGAGTTCCGGGGTGTCATAAAATGTTTGAACATATTGATTTAAATATCACTAATGCACAAGTAGTCGTGGTCTTGTGGTGCAGTGGAAGTACTTCTACCTTTGGCCTTGAAGGCTTGGCTTCAAATACCCCCTGCTTAAGAGGCCTGCCGTCTTACCTCATAATATGTTGACACAGCCTAACTGAAATTACTTAATTCTCTGAAGAATGACGTTTTCTTTCTCATTCTTTATTGTGAATCGTCTTTCTTGACAATTATTGGCTGTTGTATTATGTTACTTTGACCCTTTGTTTCTGAGTCCAGAAAGCACAGATCTGCTGAGTGAATGTTTGGAAGAGTTTCGTTTGTATGATTTCATATTGCTAAATGCATGATATTAATGTCCTATTCCTCACAGTCCTTGTGAAAGTAGTCATGAGCTGTGCTCTTGAATGCAGCTTTTAGCATATTAACAGTGATGCACATTTCTGTTGGTCTGCAGTTCCATAAAGGCCAGACTACATGAGGAAATCAAATTTCCCTTCCTCAAGAACATTAATAAGAAAACATTCGATAAAGTGTGGCGTCAAAAGTTACTGGAGAAAATAAATGTTTCTGGTGTGGTGGGTACATGTTGCCATGGATAGATGATTGGCTGGCTAACAAGAATCAGAAGGTAAAGGACGACATGGATATACCGATTGAATGTGCAAAGATCCCGATTTGAAGTGTAATGAAGAAAAATGTGAAATTATCCATTTTAACATGAAGAATTAAAAAAAAATGCAAAGCTCCAAAGTGCAGACATATCTACATGTGTAACTGCATGAATTAGAAAAGGTTCATGTGCAGACACAGCAAATAATTATGAAAGCAAATAGACTGTTCCTAATTTATTGCAAAGGGAAATGAATCCAAATGTTTGTTGTATATGCATCAGGATACAGGTCACTAGTGAGATGCATCTGAGGGATGTGCACTGTTTTGGTCTTTTATTTGAAGAAGTATGTCAACAGTTAAGAGGTTTACCAGTCTGATACATGGAATGAGAAAGTCAGTTGGGCTTTGATGGAAGAGTTCAAAAGTATAAAGTAAGTTCTAAATAAGGAGAAATGGTTTTTCTGGTTGAAGTAACAATCAATTATGTGCTGCCATTGGAAGGATTCCAGAGGAGCTTTACAAGAATCATCCCCAGGATGAAGAATTTGGCATATGTGGAGCTGTTGAGGTCTCTCGGTCTGAATTTAATGGAGTTTAGAAGGTAGAAGGGAGCTCTCAATGAAACTTACAGAATACTGGGAGGCCAAGATAAGTGGACGTGGTGAAGATGTTTCGACTAGTAGGAGAGATTCAGAGTGAAGAGATAACACTTCACAACTGCAATGAGGAGGAATCTCTTCAGGGAGAAGGTGGTTACTTTATGCAACTCTACCGAAGAAGGATTTGGAGACATAGCCATTGAGTGTATTTTAGGCATGTAGATAGGTTCTTGATTAGTAAGTTGATCAAGGGAATGTGGAGAAAACAGGAGAATGACGTTGACAAACATATCAGCCCTGATAAGATTGTGGAGAAGACTGGATGAGCTAAATGACCTAATTCTGCTTCTATGTTGCATGGTCTTATAGCCCTTGGAAATAGCAGGTCAAACTGAGGAAGTTATTCAAAAGACATATGGGATCCTTATTCTTGCAATGGGAGCAAGTATGTACACATCTTGCAAAAGTTAGTAAGTCACAGGTAAGACCCAAACTGGAATATTGTGTGCTGTTCTGGGCATCCAAGACGTTTCAAAATAAGTCGAAGTATTTGAGAGGGTGCAGCTGACATTTAGTTAGAAAGGTAGCAGGCTTGAAACAGTTCAGTTATGTGGACGAACAACACAAACTGTAAACTTTGTGATCAGAGTAAAGGTCAGTTGGGCTTTGGAAGAGTCCAAACGTCTGCAGGTTCTTCTGGAGTAAAAAAAGGAGCAATTGCTTTCTCTGGCTGAAGCAGCAATCAACAGAACATACAGATATTAAATAACTGGCTAAAATAAGAAATGATGTGAACTTGTTTTGCTGTTATGTTCTGGAATGTGTTGTAGGAATGCACAGTTGAAGTCAATTCAGTAATAACTTTTAAAATTAATGAAATGAGCACTTTAGCTGGTTTGATATGTTCCAATCCAGCGCCCCTGTATAATGGCCCGGCTGTGCGACCAAGCAAGACTGCAACAGCACGTATCACTTACTCACATTGGTCTGTTGTATTTTATATAAAATAGAGAATTAGTTGAATCTTTAGAAATAAACACACGGGGACAACTTAAAACTCTTTACTCTCTAAAACTTTGTTAATTTCTCAAAGAAGTTTGAGGATGCGCAATGTTTTCTGGCTTTCGAACTTCATATCTCTCCAAAGAACCATCGTAATAAAAAAAAGCTTTCAACGTATTAGTCGAGCAACCAATTAAGGAATATCTCAGGCCTGTGATACTGAATTAATATATGCTGGACAGATTTGATTTCAGAGCCTTTCGCTGGTTACAGACGATGATCTTTACCATTGAAGAAATCAACAGGGAACCGAACATTTTGCCCAGTATTACTCTGGGCTATAAGGTGTATGACACTTGTGATATGTATGCTCTGAGAGCAGCTATGTCTTTGCTCAGTGATGTTGGAGATGAAGTGCAAAACAGCACGTGCAACGGAGCAGCGTCTGTTCAAGCAATAATCGGGGAAGCCGGATCTCTTCAGTCCAGTATTATTGCAAGCTCAACAGGGCCGTTCCAGGTTCCGATTGTAAGTTATGATTTGTAATCTCCTCCTTTATCATGTTGGTGCCAGTTTCTCTGTCGTTCCGCCAGATGGTTTGACTCTGAACGAGGGCAACTACTTGCACTATCAAAACCCTTTTTATGGTAAATGAGCTCGCAGTGCTTCAGAGGGGCGTGATGATGCATATATTGGCGTCGTGTAACATAAAGCGTCGGAGCATTTTAAAACAAAATGGAGAGACAGAGAGGTTAATGGAGAGAATTCCAAGGCACGGAGTCTTGGCAGCTGTTGACAAGATCGCTACAGAGGGGTGAATGACAGGACAGATGTGTAAAGGCCAGAATTAGACATTTTGGAATAGCTGGTTATATGCCAACCAAGTTGCTTATCGGGTAGCTTTGGTATTATTGTTTCAACCAACTGCAGCTATTCTGGGTATAACTGTCAAGCTAGTTCGACATTTTTTGATATCAAAACACAAACACATTCGGAACACATTGAAAATGCACTTCTATAAATGATGCAACAGAGATGTTTCAGTGCCTTCGGTGAGTTCATGAAATGTTACAGTGGAGAGAGTAATTTAATAAGAACTCAACTGTCGTTGGATCGGTGAAAAGGCTTGGCGACCGCTTTGCAGAACACCTCCACTCGGTTCGCAATAAACAACTGCACCTCCCAGTCGCAAACCATTTCCACTCCCCCTTCCATTCTTTAGATGACATGTCCATCATGGGCCTCCTGCAGTGCCACAATGATGCCACCCAAAGGTTGCAGGAACAGCAACTCATTTTCCGCTTGGGAACCCTGCAGCCCAATGGTATCAATGTGGACTTCACCAGCTTCAAAATCTCCCCTTCCCCCACCGCATCCCAAAACCAGCCAAGTTCGTCCCCTCCCCTGACTGCACCACACAACCAGCCCAGCTCTCCCCTCCACCCACTGCATCCCAAAACCAGTCCAACCTGTCTCTGCCTCCCTAACCTGTTCTTCCTCTCACCCATCCCTTCCTCCCATCCCAAGCCGCACCTCCATCTCCTACCTACTAACCTCATCCCACCTCCTTGACCTGTCCGTCTTCCCTGGACGAACCTATCCCCTCCCTACTTCCCCACCTATACTCTCCTCTCCACCTATCTTCTTTTCTCTCCATCTTCGGTCCGCCTCCCCCTCTCTCCCTATTTATTCCAGAACCCTCACCCCATCCCCCTCTCTGATGAAGGGTCTAGGCCCGAAACGTCAGCTTTTGTGCTCCTGAGATGCTGCTGGGCCTGCTGTGTTCATCCAGCCTCACATTTCATTATCTTGTCATTGGATCGAACAGATTTAGTTGCAGTATGACAAAAGAATAAACGATTCGGGCAGAATTCGGTGAAATAAACTTCGGTATACTTTAATTTCCTTGCCAAGCGATGCGAACGAATCGGCAATTTATAGAATAATATTCTCTAATAGTCCCTCATTGACCTGCCCTGCAGAGACTCTCAGATCAGCTTTGTGTCCTGATTGGGTTCAGCTGGATTGGCTGCAATGTTGGACTATTGGCCAAGTCTTGTCTGTCTGGGTCTTCGCTGTGAGCCAGCGTGCCCCTAATCGGTCTCAAACTATACATAGTAGATTGTGGGTTAGGCCCTGGATGGTACCTCTTTCTTGATGGGCCTGATTTTGTCTTGAAATAAATCCTATCGCATTCCTTTGCCTCTTACAGGTCAGTTACTTCTCCACATGTACCTGCCTGAGTGAAAGACGTAAATATCCGGCGTGTTTCCGGACAGCGCCCAGCGATTATTTTCAGGCCAAGGCTTTGGCGCAGCTGGTGAGGCACTTTGGCTGGACTTGGATTGGGGCTCTTGCTAATGACGACGATTACGGGAGATTTGGGACCCAGCAATTCATCAAACAGGTCACCGAGTTTGGCGTTTGTGTCGCTTTCTCATACATTCTGCCGAAGATTTACAACCCGGATAAGATATCTCAAATCGTGGCTGTGATAAAAAGATCATCAGCCAAGGTTATTGTCGTGTTCAGCCCCGAGAGGGAAATGCTTCAACTCGTTCAGGAGATCGCTAGACAAAATGTGACTGGCATCCAGTGGCTTGCTAGTGAAGCCTGGATCACTGGGGCTGTGCTTTATACAGAACAATTCTTGCCGTATCTGGAAGGAGCGATTGGCTTTTCATTTCGTAGAGCAGAAATTCCTGGCCTTCGAGAATTTCTCCTCGGGGTGAAACCTTCCCCACACGAGGGCAGTAGCTATACAAACGTGTTCTGGGAGGAGCTGTTTGCATGTAAATTAAAACTGCCTGAAAATACCACCGAAGGATCATATACCAGGGCCCGTTTATGCACGGGATCGGAGAGTCTTGAAGGTATCGACACCATATACTCTGATACCTCACAGCTCAGAGTATCATACAACGTGTACAAAGGCGTCTATGCCATTGCCCACGCACTGAATCGCTTAAGCTTGTGTGAGAGCGGCAAAGGGCCGTTTATAAACAATAGTTGTGCAAGTATACACAACTTTAAACCGTGGCAGGTGAGCAGTTGTGGAAAAATCATCCGAGACCTGACGTTTTGATTTTTACTTCTTATTTAAAACTAACGTATGAAAAAAATTGTAGACAAGTAAATGTAACAAGGCAAAGATCAAACAACCTAATATATAATATAATTATTCCAATGGTGTCAGCTCTGCATGCCTCATGTCTGAATGAAGATGGACAAAATGCCTTTCTCAATCCATCATAACCTAATTATCAAGCAAGGTGAGATCGTGGGAATCTAGTTGGGATTTAAAATCGATTAGATAATGGGATCAAGAGATGACTGAGGGAAGGAGGAGATTGGTTGAACTACCAACAGAATCAAAAGCACAGGAGATTTTAGCCAACTACATATATTCCAAATATAGGTAGTGGGCAGTTATTATGACACTGTATTAGCCACCGAAACATTTTGGAGAAATAATTCAAAAAAACTGGCGACCATGTCCTACCATAGCTCTAAGATACTCGAAATCCAGTTCATAAAGTATGGAAAGAAAATAAAAGCCAATTTAATACTGAGTTGACCTTGGAGCCATCGGATCGTCGTCAACATAAAGCCCAGTTCACGAATGTCATTTTGAGAAGGAAGTGTTCCATCTTTATCTGCTTCGGAGTCTTCATAGATATATATTAATCAACCTGTTCAGAGATGTTACTGTACTGGAGCAGGTGGGACTTGAGTCCAGTCCTACTGGTTCAGAGGTATGGGTACCAGATCTGAACTACAAGAGCCCTAGTCTGACATAGCCTGGAAGTTGCATCAGATTGCTGCCCAATCATTGAAGAAGAACGCACACCAACATTTGACTAGGATTGCTCGACTGGCAAGAAATGATTGCCTCACCAGTGATACTCGCACCTTAAGAGTGCGTTTTAATAATCAACATTTCCTTTGGGTGGAAAGAGATTTTAAAAAAAGAGGTGATCAAAGAGGAGGGGTGGAACTGTAATGTTCTGATTAGCTACATTGTCATATCCCCCTTGATTATTGACAAATTATTCAGTTTTAATCATTTGAAAAAGTTAACATTTTGGAATGAAGAGTGGATTTTTTTTTCATTCATCGGGTTATGGATGTTTGTAATTTTCTACCCTAGATTTGTATGACCAGTCATTGGATATATCTTAGAAAAGGTTGAATAGATTTTTGAGTACAAAATAATTTCCAGATCCCGTGGTAAGTATCGGTTGAGGTGCGATAACAACCATTATCTTACTTAACACTGGTCTAGACTCCTGACCGCTTCCTGCTTCCATTTCTTATTATTAAAAATATCTTTATACAGCTCCTTCATTACTTAAAGGAAGTCAGATTCACCGACCAGTTTGGAGGGGAAATAGGATTTGATGAAAACGGAGATGCAATTGCATCGTACGACATGATTAATTGTCAGAGAGGTACCAGTGGTAAGGTGAAGTATGTCCAGGTTGGTCGTTTTGATTCCTTCGCAATCCCAGGACAGGAACTTTCTCTGGATGAACATTCCATCGTTTGGACTGGTGGCAAAACTCAGGTATGATGAGGAGGGCCGAACTCTTGTGTCAAGATCTAAGCTGACCCCAATGTGCTTAATGGTAGCAGATGTGTGCTCAAAGATCAACTGCTGGCAATGTGTGCAATGGTTATGGAAACCAAAATGAACGAAGGAACGAGTTACTTAATTGGCACTTAGTTGTACCAATTTTGTGGTGTAGAGGTAGTTTCTGGGTCAGAAACTACCTCTGGGTCAGAAAATCCGGTCCAACTCCCACCTTCGTCAGAGGTGTGTCCACAAAAGTTAATCGAAAGTAACAGTCACCTGCAGACTGTTGAGAACATCAGATTCTGTGAGTGAAAACCACCATAATATATCCACCGAATCCCGAAAAAGGAATTTTCTCCTTCCACAGATATTGGCGGACTTTTGAATGCTTGCAGCATTTTTTTTGGTTTTTATTATTAACTGGGAATATGCAACATCCTATTCTTCGCAAGCCCGCCTCCTTCCACACCCCAAAACCTCACACCCATTCAGCGCGCTTTACAGATTTTGTGGACCATGCTATTGGTCAAATGTGATGCTATCTGCAGTCCTAGGTTTATATATGACCAATGACGCGTTGGTGAGAGATGAAGAGAAAGCCACGGTCACTGCATTCTAGGTCGGAAATAATACGAATTTGGCGAACTGGATGGGAAGTGAAAATGTCATCAAATAACAATCAGGAAGAATCAAGGTTAAATGGGATCACACGAGTCTTATCGACCATCTTATGATCTTTTCTGTCTGAATCAACGAGGCAGATTGTTTTATTGGGTTATGTCTTTTGCTCTTATGTGCAGCCCCCTCAATCTGCGTGCAGTGAAAGCTGCCTCCCTGGAATGAGAAAAGCGCCTCGAAGCGGCGAGCCTCTTTGTTGCTTTGATTGTGTGCCATGTGCTGACGGGGAGATTACTAATGAAACAGGTAATACTCACTTATACGCACTTAATGTAAAGAGACGTCTGCAGTTACCTGCACAGCTGACAGGCTTACAAAGACAAATTAGTTCGCTCCGATTTTACAGGATAGGAGGGATTCTGCCTCCGCGCAGCTGGTTCAAACGACTGCTGCCAAACTCCTTCAGTCTCTCCACACCCAACCCAATTGGTCAAAGCACAACATATGGGAAGCAGAATGCTGTCGATCTGAAACTCCTCAAGTGTGAATAGGGTGGGTAATAAATGATGGCTCCCAGTGATTCCCACGTCCCAGGAGAGAATAAAAAAAAGCCTCACTCTTTAGTTGAGACACTTGTAATTCATGAATGTTTGGATATTTTAAGCATGGAGGAAATTCTGAACAAGTTTGGTCTTCCCGCTTAATTGTGCAGGTACAATTGCTTTGTTGCTGCTGTGTCTAGATTGAAACCACGAGCCTTGGCTGATTTTCCGTTCCTTAGCTCGAGCATACAAAATACATTTCCACTCAGTACAATCTAAACTGAATTTAATATTCCCCGACCCATGAAGATCATTCCTCATCGGGCAACATCTTTCCCAAATGCCTCATTAGAGAAAAAAAAAGCGCCAAATGCTTACTTTTTCCACAAAGTACCGAGTCTGGTATTAAATATCACAGAAAACCAATCACCTACATCGGGGCCGTTCATTGAATCTGACTTGTGTTGTTTCGTTGAACAACATCTACCATTAATCCAATAATAAAAAAAGACAAAGACAAAGACAAATTAGTCCGCTCCTATTATACAGGCTAGGAGGGACTCTGCCTCCTCGCAGCTCGTTCAAATGACTGTAGCCAAACTCCTTCAGTCTCTCCACACCCAACCCAGTTGGTCAAAGTACAACATTTGGGATGCAGAAGGCTGTCGGTCTGCACCTCCTTAAGTGCAAACAGAGTGGATAATAAATGATGGCACCCAATGACGTCCACGTCCCAGGAGAGAATAAAAAGATACGCTTCACTCTTTAAGAACTGCGGATGCTGTAAATCAGAAACAAAAACTGAAGTTGCTGGGAAAGCTCGGCAGGTCTGGCAGCATCTGTGAAGAGAAATCAGAGTTAATATTTCGGGTCCGATGACCCTTCCTCAGTACAGTTCTAAGTAAGGGCCACCCGACTGGATATCTTAACTCTAATTCGCCTTCATTGGTGTTGTCAGACCTGCTGAACTTTTCCAGCAACTTTTCTTTTTGTTTCTATTTCTAATCTAATCCCTCTGCTCTTCCCCCACGGCTCTACATTTTTAACTTTGCAAGGATTTATCCAGATCAATTTCAAAGCTTTTGCTGAGCTTACTGCCACTGCCTTTTTAGGCAACGCATTGGGGATTGCAAAAACTGGATGCATTCGGTCCCCGCCACATTTGCAAAGCTTAGACGAGAAGACAAGGCACGTGGGATCTAACGATTGTGTTGTCAAACCTGGGCTCTCCTGGCTTCAAATTGGGTTAAAAAGATTGAATCGGAACTGAGAACATTCCCTGGTCTAATCCCCCAGTTGACCAACTTCAACATCCTCTTATTTAGAACTTTTTAAAATGACGACATGAAGTTTGTTCACGGTAGGCATGGAAATTTAGGAAAATGAAGCGTTCTATAATTTTGACGTCGTGCATGTCCGACCTGAAACGTTAGTTCAATTTATTTCTGCCACGCCTTCTGAATATTTCCAGCGTTTTCTTTTCGTATGTCTGACCCGTTTGCTCTTCCAACCGCAGATTCAGCAGAGTGCAAAAAATGTTCGTCGGATGATTGGTCAAACGATGAACGAATCAACTGCATTCCCAGAGAAGTCGAATATCTTTCCTTTGAAGATGCAACAGGCATTACATTGAGCGTAATTGCGTTGGTGGGCGCTTGTCTAACGGTCGCAGTTATAGCTATTTTCTTTCGACACAGAAACACTCCTATCATAAAAGCAAACAATTCTGAGTTGAGTTTTCTTCTCTTGAGCTCCCTTGTTATGTGCTTCTTGTGCTCCATGACATTTATTGGTCGGCCATCTTTCTGGTCCTGTGCATTGAGGCACACGGCGTTTGCAATCATTTTCGTGCTCTGTGTCTCTTGCATACTCGCTAAAACTGTTGTGGTGTTGATGGCATTCAGAGCGACGCTTCCCAACAGCAACGTGATGAAATGGTTTGGTGCCGCTCAACAGCGGACTGTCATCTTCTTCTGTACTAGTGTCCAGGCTGGAATCTGTGTCATGTGGCTAGTCAAGTTTCCGCCATTTCCCATGAAAAATACCACTTATCAAAACACTAAAATCATCTTAGAATGTAATGTTGGCTCAGTGCCAGCTTTCTACAGTGTATTAGCTTACATTAGCATCTTGTCTTGTATCTGTTTTGTGTTGGCCTTTCTAGCAAGGAAATTACCCGACAAGTACAACGAGGCCAAATTTATAACCTTCAGTATGTTGATTTTTTTCGCAGTATGGATAGCCTTTATACCAGCTTATGTCAGCTCACCAGGCAAATACACAGTCGCAGTGGAGATCTTTGCAATTTTGTCTTCAAGCTTTGGGCTGCTTCTGTGTATTTTCACCCCGAAATGTTTCATAATTCTGCTGAGGCCAGAGAAGAATACTAAAAGAATGCTAATGAATAAATGCTAAAATTGGCAAGATTAAATGATGAAATCGAACTCGACTGGCAAGAAATGAGCAGGTAATCAGATTGACTGCTCCTTTACCAGGCGTTTGATTTTACTCGGATTCAGGCAGAGCGCAGAAGCTTGATTAGATTGGTCTGCTGCAACAAATTAAAATAACATTGATATATTACACGGCACTACCGTCGCTGGATTATCAAGAAGCAAAGTCCTGATGATACACTACAACGTTTCAAGGAGCTCACCACTTTCTGAGTAGCAATCAGAAATGGGCAAGAAATACATCCTTGCTTGAAACATCAAAAACAAACAAAACTTATAATTGACAGGAAACCTCAGCTGACCCGTTTGCAAAAAATGTGGCTACCCGAACAGATCTGAGACTAGTAATACTATAATTCACCTCCTGATTTCCCAAGTTCTGTTCAACACCTGCAAGGTACAGTTTAGGAGTGTGATGCTATGGTCTCCACTTACCGAAAAGTGCCACTCCAATAACTCTCAGGAAATGTGTTGCTTATCGGCATAAAGAGACAATTTATTCCAGCCTGTCTCCCAGTAAGAAAACATTCACTTCCCAGACCATTAGTTCGTTATGGTATCATGTGCCACAATCTTGCCATAGCATTTTCAAAACCACAAATCCTGTGCGCTGTCCAAGTAGCAGATAGGTGAGAAGGGCACCATCGGGAAATTTCCCTCCAAGTCACTCACCTTCTCGATTGGCAGATAAAGCAAGGTCGCTGTTTGAAAAGTCTGGAAGTCCCTTTCTTAGACCATTGTGGATGTGCCTATACAAAGTGGATTGCAGCAGTTCCAGAATGGAGCTTCTGAGCTTTCTCAAGAGTAATTAGGGATGAGTAATAAGTGCGAATTTCACCAGCGACGCCCACATCCCGCAAACGAATTAAAAGTAAAGTTGTGAAAGAAATTAAATCAGCGGTGGATCTTACCTCGCTAAAGTGCTTACAGGAAAGTGAGCAGTGAGTAGTTTGCTATCAGCTGCATATGAGACCTATAGATGTAAAACCGCGTGCTTGATTAGCCCAAGAAACAATCTCTTGTTGCCAGCATGATTTAAAACGCGCGATGCTGAGTCAAGAGCCCACTTTCTACTTTTCACGATTTTGTGATATGGAGGGAACACAGAATAAACTTCGGACAAGCTGCCAACCCTTTGACCCAATTTCACGGAGCCCTCTGTCTGTGTGTGAGTTCGCTACTAACGCCAAGCCTCGACAATTTCACTGTCTCCAGTTCGATATTTACAGTGAAACCGTTCATGAGAATTCTAGTGGACATTTTTTGAAAACATTCATTCATGGAATGTGGATGACCCTGTCAATTATTGCTGATCATTAATTATTCCGGAAGAGGATGTGACGAGTCAGCTGTTTGAACAGCAGCAACCCACTAAGGGAATGATGGGGGTATTTAGATTCAATACTGCACGGTAGCATATTCAAACTTTAACGGGTTTGGTACTGCTAAGTGATTCGCCAGGCTATCCAGAGGAAATCACATGTAGGTCAGGTCAGGTATTGTCGACAAATTTTCCTCGTTCTTGGACTTTAGACAACCTGACGGATTTCTTAATGACATCGTGGCCTGTTTTGTCTTCTGCTGTGAGACCCGATCACTCTGCAAAGCCTTTTGCCTCCGCACCTCAAAATTCCCTAATAAAATCTACGCTTCTAACGAGGTGTTCAATCCTGTCTCAATATATTTTGATTTATGTCTATAATATTTGTTCGAGAGGCCTCGTTGCTGTTGCTGAATACACATGTAATACATGCGGGTTTACTGTAATTTCAGCACTCAAGCCCAATTATTATTTATTTAGTTCTAAAGACTATCTCTGCGAAACATATAACATTTTAACAGGGTTCCCGTGGGTAGATTTACAAAATAGACTTCCCTGGATTGGGTGAGCCTTGAGCCAGAGGCCACAGTGTCAGAAAAAGAGGCAGTTCATTTTCGACGATTTTTTAAATTCAGACTGTAGTTGATCTTTGGAATTCTTGAACACACGAACATAAGGAATAAAAGCAGGAATAGGGCATCTGGCCCCTCGAGTCTGCTCCGCCATTCCATAAGACCTGGCTGATCTTTTTGTAGACTCAGTTCCGCTTACCTGCCCTCTCAGCATAACCCTTAATTCCCTTACTGTTTTAAAATCATCTATGTTTGCCTTAAAGCATTCCACGACCTAACCTCAACTTTTTCACTGGGGAGGGAATTCCAATGATTCAGAACCCTTTGGGTGAAGAAGTTCCTCCTCAGCTCAATCTGAAATCCGGTTCCCTCATTTTCAGGCTATGGCTCCTACTTCTAAGCCTCATCAGTCAGTGGAAACCAGCTCGCTGTCTTTTATCTGATTTATTCGGTTTGTAATTTTATACGATTAGATAAAATCCCGCCCCCCCCCGTTCTTCTGAATTCCAGAGTATCGTCCCAGTCTACTTAGTGTCTCCTCATAAATGCACTCTCTGAATTCCAGAAACAATCTAGTGAAGCTCCTCTGCACCCCTCCAGTGCCGTAACAGTGCCCTACGCAGCTGCAGCATAACCTCCATGTTTTTACACTTCATCCTACTGGCATTGAAGGATATTATTCCATTTGCCTTTTAAAGTGCCAATTGGACCTGCAAAGCAACATTTTGTGATTCATGCACAAGAACAATCTTGGTCCATCTGCACAGCACCTTGTCGCAAATTTTTGACCTTTTAAATAATAATCCATTTTGTTCTTATTCCTGTCAACATAAATTACTTCTCATTTACCTACATTGTACTCCGCCTCCCAGACCCTTGCCTACTCACTTAACCGATCTATATCCCTCCGCGGACTTTCAGTGTCCTCAGTACACTTTGGTGTCCCACTCATCTTAGTGTTATCTGTGGACTTTGACAAACTCGCCACATCCAAATCATCCACGTTTTATCCAGTTAGCTGTGGATGCCCAGTCATTGAGTTTGTTTAAAACAGAGATCACTCTTTTGTCAAAATTACAGATGTCAAGTGATGTGGAGACAATGCAGAAGAATGATATTCAAGCAGGTGATCAACTCGTCCATGCTAACCATGTATCCTAAATTAATCTAGACCTATTTGCCTGAGTTTCACCCATGTGTCTCCAAACCTTTCCTATCCACTTATCTGTCCAAATATCTCTTAGATTTTTTGTCATGACTCTCGCCTCTACCATTCCTCTGGCAGCATGCTCCGCATACTCCACCCTCTGTGCGAAAAGGTTCTCCTTCAGGTCTTTTTAAATCTTTCCACTGTCATCTTTTACCTTTGCCGCCTAGGTTCGGACTCGCCTTCGCTACAGAAAAGACCTTGTTTGTTCATCTTACCTCTGGCCCTTATGATTTTACAAACCTTTGGAAAGTCACCCATCTGCCTCCTACGTTGTAGAAAAAAAAATGTTTCCAACCTATCCAACCTCTCCTTATAACTCAAACTCTGTAGTCTTGGTAGTACCTTGATAAGGCTTTTCTACACTGTTTCCAGTTTAATAACATTCTTCCTATGGTAGGGCAGCAAGAATTGTACGCAGTGTTCGAACTGTGGCCTTACCAATGTTTTGTGCATCCAAAACATGATGTATCAAATCCTATACTCAGCTGATCTGATTGATGATGACAAGTCTGTCAAACGTCTTCTTCACCACTCTGTCTATCTGTGATGCCACTTTCAAGGAACAATATATCTGTGCCCAAAGGCCTCTCTACGTAGAACATATAATGTACAACAATGCAGCATGGATAGAGCAGGGACAGGAATGGTTGTGGCAGGTTCTGGGATTTAGATGTGTCAGTAAGAACAGAGAAGATGGTAAAAGGGGCGGAGTTGTGGCATTGTTGGTCGAGGACAGTATTACAGTTGCAGAAAGGATGTTTGGGGACTCGTCAACTGAGGCACAGTGGGCTGAGGTTAGAAACAGGAAAGGAGAGGTCACCCTGTTGGGAGTTTTCTACAGGCCTCCGAATAGTTCCAGAGATGTAGAGGAAAGGATAGCAAAGATGATTCTCGATAGGAGTGAGAGAGACAGGGTAGTTGTCATGGGGGACTTCAACTTTCCAAATATTGACTAGGAACACTATAGTTCGAGTACTATAGATGGGTCAGTTTTTGTCCAGAGTGTGCAGAATGGCTTCCTGACACAGTATATAGATAGGGCAACAAGGGACGAAGCCACATTAGATATGGTATTGGGTAATAAGCCTAGCCAGGTGTTAGATTTGGAAGTAGGTGAGCACTTTGGTGATAGCGATCACAATTCTGTTATGTTTACTTTAGTGATGGAAAGGGATAGGTGTATACCACTGGGCAAGAGTTATAGCTGGGGGAAAGGCAATTACGATGAGATTAGGCAAGGTTAAGGGAGCATAGAATGGGGAAGGAAACTTCAGGGGATGGGCACATTAGAAATGTGGAGCTTATTCAAGGAAAAGCTCCTGTGTGTCATAGATAAATACGTACCTGTCAGGCAGGGAGGAAGCTGTAGATTGCAGGAGCCATGATTTACGAAGGAGGTGGAATCTCTGGTCAAGAGGAAGAAGAAGGCTTATGTTAGGATGAGATGTGAAGGCTCAGTTAGGGCACTTGAGGG
The DNA here is from genome assembly GCF_030684315.1 of Stegostoma tigrinum. Taxonomy (NCBI): domain Eukaryota; kingdom Metazoa; phylum Chordata; class Chondrichthyes; order Orectolobiformes; family Stegostomatidae; genus Stegostoma; species Stegostoma tigrinum. The sequence continues at coordinate 56,106,849 of NC_081367.1, forward strand.
CTACTGGGTAGCCAGGAAAGACCGAAAGAGAGCGCTCAGAAGAGCCAGGAGTAGACATGAGAAGTCGTTGGCAGATAGGTTCAGGGTAAACCCTAAGTCTTTCTATAGGTATTTAAGGAATAAAAGACTGACTAAAGTAAGATTAGGTCCAGTCAAGGATAGTAGTGGTAAGTTGTGTGTGGAGTCAGATGAGATAGGGAAAGCGCTAAATGAATATTTTTCAACAGTATCCACTCTAGAAAATTGCAATGCTGTCGAGGAGAATACTGAGATACAGGCTACTAGACTAGGTGGGATTGAGGTTCACAATGAAGAGGTATTAGAAACCCTTCAGAAGATGAAGATAGATAAGTTCCCTGGGCCGGATGGGATTTATCTTCGGATCCTCTGGGAAGCCAGGGAGGAGATTGCCGAGCCTTTGGCATTGATCTTTAACTCGTCATTGTCTACAGAAATAGTGCCAGATGACTGGAGGATAGCAAATGTGGTTCCCCTGTTCAAGAAGGGGAGTAGAGACAACCCTGATAATTATAGACCAGTGAGCCTTACCTCAGTTGTTGGTAAAGTGTTGGAAAACGTTATAAGGGATCGGATTTATGAACATCTAAAAAAGAATAAATTGATTAGGGATAGTCAGCACGGTTTTGTGAAGGGGAGGTCGTGCCTCACAAACCTTATTTAGTTCTTTGAGAAGGTGACCAAACAGGTAGATGAGAGTAAACCGGTTGATGTGGTGTATATGGATTTCAGTAAAGCGTTCGATAAGGTTCCCCACAATAGGCTATTGTACAAAATGCGGAGGAATGGAATTGTGAGAGATATAGCAGTTTGGATCGGAAATTTGCTTGCTGAAAGAAGACAGAGGGTGGTAGTTGATGGGAAATGTTCATCCTGGAGACCAGTTACTAGTGGTGTACCGCAAGGGTCGGTGTTGGGTCCACTGCTGTTTGTCATTTTTATAAATGACCTGAATGATGGCGTAGAAGGATGGGTTAGTAAATTTGCTGACGACGCTAAGGTCGGTGGAGTTGTGGATAGTGACGAAGGATGCTGTAGGTTGCAGAGAGACATAGATAAGCTGCAGAGCTGGGCTGAGAGGTGGCAAATGGAGTTTAATGCAGACAAGTGTGAGGTGATGCACTTTGGTAGGAGTAACCAGAAGGCAAAGCACAGGGCAAATGGTAAGATTCTTAGCAGTGTAGATGAGCAGAGAGACCTCGGTGTCCATGTACACAGATCCTTGAAAGTTGCCACCCAGGTTGACAGGGCTGTTAAGAAGGCATACAGTGTTTTAGCTTTTATTAATAGAGGGATCGAGTTCAGGAACCAAGAGGTTATGGTGAAGCTGTACAAAACTCTGGTGCAGCTGCCGTTGGAGTATTGCGTACAGTTCTGGCCACCACATTATAAGAAGGATGTAGAAGGTTTGGAAAGGGTACTGAGGAGATATTTAGGATGTTGCCTGGTATGGAGGGAAGATCTTATGAGGAAAGGCTGAAGGACTTGAGGCTGTTTTCATGAGAGAGAAGAAGGTTGAGAGGTGACTTAATTGAAACATATAAAATAATCAGAGTGTTAGATAGGGTGGATAGGGAGAGCCTTTTTCCGAGGATGATGACGGTGAGCACGAGGGGGCATAGCTTTAAATTGAGGGGTGAAAGATATAGGACAAATGTCAGAGGTAGTTTCTTTGCTCAGAGAGTAGTCAGGGAATGGAACGCTTTGCCTGCAACGGTAGTAGATTCGCCAACATTAGGTACAATTAAGTCGTCATTGGACAAACATATGGATGTACATGGAATAGTGTAGGTTAGATGGGCTTGAGATCGGTATGACAGGTCGGCACAACATCGAGGGCCGAAGCACCTGTACTGTGCTGTAATGTTCTATGTTCTGTGTTCTAGCACAGTATACAGCCCTTCGGCCCACTGTGTTGTGCTCAACTTTTGCCCTAACCCCAAGGCCTGTCGAACGTGCAGCCCTACTTTATGTAGGAGTGCAGGGTGTACCTGTGTTCAACAACAGTCGCTGAACTCTGTCTTAAACTTCTTAAGTCTTGCTCTGTTTTGTCTTATCAAAATGCAACACATCACTTCTTTCTAAACTAAACTCCATCTTCTGTTCCTGGGCTGATTGATCAAGATTTTGCTATAATTGTTGAATTATGCACACTGCTCCGCCGTTGACACCTCAGTTACTTGCCCTGCCTTATTTCCAAAATGCAGAAGGAACAGAACTTTCTGTTCCTGCCCAATTCTGCATGATCCAAATTGAGTTGACAGTGACGTATTTCAAATTACATCTCGTTGTTAATGTAGCAGAGGGTTTGCGAATGGATGACTTTGGCCTCAGGGAACGGCTAAGGCGAGGAATGGAGTTGATTGCAAGGGAATTGAGTTTATCATTTAAGACACGTGAATAAGTTGCCGTAGAGATTCTTCCATTCACTCAGATAGCCACGTGTCAAGAAGATTTTCTATTTTAGCTGCAATGTCACTAACGCTTTCGCTAAATTCTGCATCTTTCTGTCTAACTTTCCTACTTTGATATACTTAGAGCCCACCTCTGCGCGGGTCGTTGGTCAAATACCTCATTGCGCCTTAAGGAGTTGAGTTATGTCAATGGCTAAATGTTTCCTTTGTAACAGGGCATTGCACCTACAGTGCTACTTCAATTCCTGCACAATACATGAACTGTTTCTCAGTTTTCTGCCATCTAAGAATATGAAGGCTCTCTTTTTCCCTTTTATATTTATTATACTTTGTTGCCGTGCCTGGACCTGATTTGTAGGTTCAAAAACTAAAATCTCCAAGCTCATCATAACTTTTAAAAATCGTGAAAATTATCCTATTTATAGCTAAACGCCTTTCCGTTTTAATCCTCAGAAGGAGCGTCACTTCACACTTCTCATTTCTGAATTCCACAGTTTATGCCTGCGTGATGTTCGTTTCACATTTCTGAAGCCCCTTATCTCGTCTCGTAAATCTCGCTGCAAACTCTTGAAATTTTGACTAATTTTAAAATTGTGCTATCGGGAAGTCGGATACTTTATTCCACTTGAGGTCTTTACGCAATAAAAATGCGTCATGATATCATCGATTTTTAAATTTTTTCCTTTGTTAATGGTGTTTTTGACAACGTTCTCGGTTTGTTTTGTCACCTTCAACTTGATTGCCTTAACCCTCAGGTCTCTGGTTCTGATATCATTTTGAAATTTTATCAAGTAATTACTGCTTCGTTTAATAATTTTATCCTACTCAAATGTACGTTTTCACACCCCTGTGCATTGCATTTAATTTGCTATGTTTCTGATCATTTTAACATGATCAGGACTTAGGCTGTTTTCTTGTTAATTGTTAATTGCATTTCCAAGTTTAATGTCATCTGTCAATACTAGTACAAATTCAGACTGATTCACGGTGTTGCTTTAAAATGTTTTGTTAAAAACGTGTGGAATCAAAACCTCTTATGGAGAATGTGAAGGAGTACTTGGAAAATATTCAATTACTTGGAGAGAGCTGACATGGATTTGTGAAACGTGGGGTTTGCCTCACTGAGTAAATTTTCATCTGAGTGATTTTGTGAAGCTGCGAATGAAGCAGTAGATAATGGAACGTCTGTGAATGTTACAGATATAGATTTTCAGAATGCACTTAATAGATTCTTTATAAGTGTTATGGCTCACTGATGAAGCATGCCAAATGAAACCTCACTATACTTTGAGCCGTCACAAAAGTTAACGTTTTTGCAAATGAATCAGAATACCTGACTGTCAGATTCACAATGACAGAAATCATACAACAGGTTGTTGTATTTGACAAGAATGAATTTCGGGTACAAATAAACGGATAATAAGTACAGTCAAATAATACTGTAGAAAAGTCCAATCTTCTTATAAACTACCACTCTACACAAAGGAACACAGAAAAAAAAGAGTTGTGATCAGATGGAAAGACTGGGACATCAGCTAAATGGCTCCTGTTCATAGGGTTTGCTGAGATTGTCCTTTAGAATTGTCAGGAAGTGTTGCTTCATGATCGTTTGTCTTCAGCTACTTTCACTTCTTTGAGGTAGAAAGGGAGTGGCAGGTTCACACCTGTAATGTCTCTGGCTTGTGCATTAAGGACGATACCTTACAGGAATAGTTGAAGGGGTGGTGGGAACTGGCTTTCCTCAGGGTTAATGTGTTCTATTACTACAGAGATAAAACAGAACTCTTGACACTGCAGAGGACTGATGGCTTCTTTCAAAATATCAAACCATACAATTGCTATGTAGGCAGATTTTGGCAAGATCTAAAAGAAACAGGGTTGTTGTCCTGGGTGATTTTATCTTTCCACATATTGACTGGGACTCATAAAGTGCTTGGGGTTTGGATGGGGCAGAATTTTCAAAGAGCATCCAGGAGGGCTTTTTGAAATGATATATAGTTAGTCCAACTAGGAAAGAAGCTGTACTGGACCTAATATTGAGGAATGAACGTGGCCAAGTGGTCGTATCTCAGCAGGACAGCAGCTCAGAAACAGTGATCATTGTTCAATAAGGTTTAAGTTATTGATGGATAAAGGTAGGTCTAGTTGTCAGGTGAAGGTGCTAAATTGGGAAAAGGCTAATGACAACAATATTGGGCAGGAACTGAAGACTGTAGATTCGAGGCAGATGTTTGAGTGCAAATCAGCATATGGTATGTAGGAAGCTTTGAAGTGTAAGTTGCTGGGAACTCATGACCTGCATGTTCCTGTAAGGATAAAGCATAAGTACGGCAAGTTGAAGGAACCTTGGATAATGAGCGATATTGTGAGTCTAATTAAAAGGAAAAGAGGAAGAATTTATCAAGGCTAGGAGGTTGGGAACACATGAAGCAAGGGCGGAATACAAAGAAAGTTGAAACAAACTGAAGAATGGAGTCAGGAGGCCTAAAAGGCGTCGTGAAAAGTCATTGGTCAACAGGATAAAGGAAAATCCAAAGGCTTTTTATTCATATATAAACAGCAAGAGGGTCGCCAGGCAGAGTGTTGGCCCACTCAAGAACAGGAGAAGGAGTTTACGTGCGATGTCAAAGGAAATGGGTGAGGTATTAAATGAGTACTATGTGTCAGTATTCATCATAGAGGAGGACGTGGTTGATGATGAGTCTGCGGAGGGATTTGTAGATATTTCGGTCGTGTTGAGATGAAAAAGGAGGAGGTATTGGGCGTCTTGAAAAACATTAAGGTAGACAGGTCCCCAGGGCCTGAGGGAATACTGAGACAGGCAAGGGAGGAAAGTTTTGGGGCCTTGTGGGAAAGCTTTGTATTCTCACTACAGTGGAGGTCCCAGACGATTGGAGAATAACCAATGTTGTTCCTTTGTTTAAGGTGGGTTGCAAGGATAATCCAGATAATTTCAGGCCACTGAGCCTTACATCAGAGAAAAGGAAATTATTGGGGAGGATTCTTCGAGACATGATTTACTCACACTTGGAAATCAGTGGACATATTATTGAGAGGCAACATGGTTTTGTGAAGGGGAGGTCGTGCCTCACAAACTTGGTTGCGTTTTTTGAGGAAGTGACGAAGGTGATCGAGAAGGGTAGGACAGTGGAAGTTGGCCAAATGTACTTCAGTAAGGCCCTTGACAAGGTCACTCAAGGCAGGTTGATTCAGAAGGTAAAGTCACACGTGGTCAGAGGTGATCTTGTAAAATGGATAAAACAACTGTCTCGGTCATAGAAGACAGAGGAAAGCAGTGGAAGGGTATGTTCCAAAATGGAGGGCTCTGACTAGTGGCCTTCCTCAGGGATCAGTGTTGGCACCTTTGCTGTTTGTAATATATATATAAATGATTTAGCGGAAAATATAACTAGTCTGATTAGTAAGTTTTCCGATGACACAACGATTGGTGGAATTGTGGATAATGATGAGGACCGTTAAAGGATACAGCTGGATTTAAAATGGGTGGTGACTTGGGGAGAAAGATGTCAGATGAAGTTTATCCAGAAAATTGCAAGGTAGTGCATTTTGGAAGGTCTAATCCAGATGGAAAATATACAGTAAATGGCAGAACCCTTGAGAGTACAGATAGGCAGAGGGATCTGTGTGTGCAGATACACAGGTCACTGAAAGTGGCAACATAGGTGGAGAAGGTCGTCAACAAGACATATGGCATGCTTGCCTTCAACTGCCAGGGCATTGACTTTAAAAATTATCAGGTAATGTTACAACTTTTAGAACCTTATTTTCGGCCACATTTGAAATATTGTGTTCAATCTGGTCACCACACTACCAGAAGAATGTGGTGGCTTTGGAGAGGCCACAGAAAAGATTTAACAGGATGTTGCAGGTATGAAGGGTGTTAGCTATGAAGAGAGGTTGAAGAAACATGGGCTGTTCTCGCTGGAATGACAGAGGTTGAAGGGTGACCTGAGAGGGGTCTTCAAGACTATGAAAGGCATGGACAGAGTGGACAGTCAGAATCTTTTTCGCATGGTAGAAGCATCACTGACCAGGAACCATAGGTTTATGCTGTGATGAGCATGGTTTCGAGGTGATGTACAAGGAAAGTTTTTTTACACAGCGAGTAGTGGTTGCCTGGAACTTGCTGCCAGGGGACGTCGTGGGAGAAGATACTACAGTGACTTTTAAAGGACGTCTCGACAAATACATGAAGAGGATGGGAATAGAAGGATACAGTCCCTGGAAGGGTCTTAGTTGTGATGGGCAGCATGTTGGTGCAGGCTTGGAGGGCTGAAGGGTCTGCTCTTTTGCTGTAATTTTCTTTGTTCTTTGTTCGATAACATGTTCAGCCACCTGGAAGCCAGACAAACAGCTGTTGACTGAGAAAAAAAATAACATTTGCCATTGATAACTGGTCGCTAGCCCAGGGATCAGCGAGCTACTACCTGCTAGCAGCATCTCAATCAGTTCACACAAACTCAATTCCAGTTCATCTCTGTTTATTTCCTCTACTGCATGAACAAACAGCCGGTATAATGAGTGTCAGTCTATTTGCTTTCACAAGTGCAGTAATTCTTGAACAACCTTTGGTTTTTAAAACAGCTATTTTCCCATTTCAGCTCATGATCAAAAACAGAAAATAAAAATATATGAGCTTTACATAAGAAAGCAATTGGTAAAGATGGATCTCAGGGAATTGAATGGAAATGTTAACTTGGTTTTTAAATGAGTGGAGTGACAGGGTAGAAGTATTGAGGATATTCTAATTGGTAGGCTGTCACAAGTGCTGGTCAAAATTAATTACTGTATTATTTCATGAAATAGATAAGCAGACTCAACACAACACTGCATGAGTTCACACTGTGTGAAGCTGGATGAACACAGCAGGCCCAGCAGCATCAGAGCAGCAGGAAAGTTTGACGTTTCTGGTCGAGACCCTTCTTCAGAATATCTGCATGAGCTCCTCGGGGTAATATCCGGAATGGTCAATGTCAGTTGATTATTGAATAATAATCCTTCTATAATGAGGGAAGAAGTGTGAAGGTTGTTAGTTATTGAAATAATTAGTACTTTTCAGAAGCTGAATAAATTTGAGATCATAAAAGCAAAGCCTGGACAACATTTAGGCTTGGGCTGATAAGCGGCAAATAACACTCGTGCAACGCAGAAACCATACAATGAATTCGACAAGACAGAACCTCAATATCTCTCCTTAGCATTCAGTGGTGAATTCCTCACTAAACACATTCGTCACAGTTAGCAATTGGAACTTGAACCAGCGTTATAAAAACTATGGTGAGAATAACAGGCAGATCTGGGAATAATACAATACTTAGTTCACATTCTGAAGGCCAAAAGTCTGTCCACCAACTAGAAGGAAGAAATCAGGAATGTGATAGACTGCTGACTTCTTGCCTAGATTCATGGAGGATCCAACAACACTCGAGCAGTTCCTTCCAGGCCTGGATAAATTAGCCCATTTGATCCACACTCTACTCAGAGGCTGAAATATTCACTTCCTCCACCACCAATGCACAATGGCAGCCATGTGCACCAGTTACAAGATACGCTGTAGTATATCACTCAGTGTCCTCCACAGTACATTTCAAACACTTGACCTCTACCATCTAGAAGGACAAGAACAGTAAATGCACGGGACACAACCATCTGAAAATTCCCTTACAGGTCACATACCAGCCCGACTTTGGAACTATATTCCTTTAATGTTGGCTTTAAGTCCTTAAATTCCCTTTCCATTGGCTCTGTTGGTCTGCCTTTATTAGTGGTTCAAGGTGATAGGTCACCACTTTGTCAAAAACAATTAGGCATGTAAACAAACTTTGGCCCAGCTCGTGATGCCGACACCCAATAAAAGAATAAAAATAAGAATTGAATGCAATGTTACTTGCTCTCGAGATATGCCGGGTTTATCTTCGCGGAAAGAAAACAATTGATATCGTTGGGGACGCAGGGTTGAAGAAATCCATCATGCTCTCTGTTTACCTTCATTTGTGCGGCTTGGTATCCAATTTCGCTTGGCAGCAAAGGAGGCAACAATGACCTTCCCAGAAAGTGTGCTTTGTTTGACAGAATTTATAAGCTGCGTTATTTATTAGAATTTCGGAGTTGCTGAGAAATTTCTTGTGGTCGCTATAAGTCGAAATATCCGGAATGTGTTCACAATGAAGTCTTTCCGCATTCTTCTGTAAAAAAAACAACAAATGGCTTGAAGACATTCTAAAATCAATAGGTACGAATGCGAACGCTCATTACGTTTTTCAGCTTCTGCAGAGCGATAAATGGGGCCATCCTTTCAGATCGATGACCTTTCATCTGCGTCTTATAATCAGCAAATAATGTCAAGCCACATCAGTTCAGTTTTTCCTCGGCGCTGTTCAATGATAAGAATAGTGACACTTAAGCTGGAACGTGAGGCAAATCATCTGCGAACAAGTCAATTAATACGGAAGAACTCATTTTGTACGGCGCTACCGATCAGTTTTGCCTCTTTACCAATCAATGTCGCATTAAATGTGGAATTCCTTTGTCGCTGATGAGACCCGATTTAATTTACCAATGGATATTAACAAGAGGCTCCTTCTCCTAATGTCAGCATTCATCTCTCATCGCATAACGTATCTTCCAAATATGGTCACAGTTTTGCAATGTCTACATTTAACCTAGTTAAAGTGTTAGGGGCACAGCAGCCCCGAAGATTTGATAAAACACGAGACTGGAATAATCATAAACGGGATTTGAGTTTGGAATCTCCTGGGAACAGATGTTTGGTTATGACATTCAGGAATTTGGAGTTGAGTTCACAATCAGCTCATCCACGAATTTACGAATATGTTGAAGACCTATCAACAGGTTAAATGGCCTCCGCCTGTTCGCTTTTCCCTATGTCCTCTTTTGTTTTATGGTTCTTTGCTTCTCTTTCCCAACTTCTTTCAATTCATTTAGTTACTGGGCCCTTATATGGTTGAGTAACGCGGTGAGACTGTAAGAGCAGGAAACATAGGGGCAGAATTAGGCCATTTGATCCATCACGTCTCCTCCGCCATTCGAACATCAGTGATAAGTTTTCCAACACAATTCTCTTGGTTTTTCCCTGTAACCCTTGATCCCTTTACCGGTGAAGAACCTATCGATTTCTGTCTTAAATACACTCAACGACGACTTCCACCGCCCTCTGTAGCAACAAGTTTCACAAGAGTCATCACTCTCTAGCTGAAAATATTCCTCCTAATCTGTGCTCTGAAGTATCGTCCCCTCACTGAGCTGGGTTCCTTGTCGCTCCTACTAGTAGAAACATTTCCATTCCCCACCCCCGACATCACCAGCCCTCTCAGTGTTCTGTTAATTTCAATCAGATCCCCTAATTCTTTCTAAATTCCATCGTGGACAGACCCAGAGATCAGAACTACTCCTCATATGCCAAGCACTTCATCCGTTGAATCGTTCTTGTAATGCTACTCTGGATCCCCTCCAATACCAGCACATCCCTCCTTAGATATGGGACCTAAAACTGCTCATAATATTCCTAAAGCGGTCTGATGAGCGCCTTATATAGTCTCTGCAGTGCATTTCTGCCCCTGTATTCTAACTCTGCTGGACGCATTTTCTTTCGTTCGCCCAATTCTGGAATCGAAAGTCACAATTCTCAGTGTCATGATATTGTTCCCTCCTTTTGTTCTAAATTTCTTATTATTAAAATGGATCCATGCGCTGTCTTTCAGGGTTCCGGAATTTCGGGAAACTAAATGCTGCTATGTACCGGGTCTTATTCGCTCCAATAAAAAATACACAGTCATACTGCTCTTTAATCTCTGTAAAAGTTGTTATTGCTAAGATATTCAGAATTCTACAATGAGTAATAACATAGAAGCAGTTTTACTGCGTGGAATGAAATTAAATTCTGCTGTATGGCAGGTTTAGTCAAAGTAGTCTTCGTTGGACACTCACTATGGTATTCGCCATAGAAGAGATAAATAGGAATAGGGAGTTGCTACCTCAAACGACTCTGGGTAATGAAATTTTCGACAGCTGTGACCCTTCTTCTGAAGGTCTGAAAGGAGCTTTCAACTTACTGAAGGGAAAGGCAATAGCGCTCCCAACTCCACGTGTGCTGGAGTCCCATTAGTACCTGTGATTGTGGGAGATGGCGCGTAATCGCAATCTATCGCAGTGTTTCGATTAGTTGCTCCTTTCGCTATTGGCCTGGTAAGATTTATCAATTAATTTGCGATAAGTATTGACAGGAGCGAGGCAAATGCTCACCCGCGTAGTGTCCAGGGATGTGGTGGCTGGGTGGAATAGCTATGGCAAATGCGAGTTTTCAGGGATAGGATAAGATGCTCTTCGGTGGTTGAAAGTAGACAGGTTGGGCTGAATGACTTATTTATCACTGTAGGGATTCGATGAATCTATGATTACGTTTACAAAAATAAAACGCTACAGATGTTTGAGGTCTGAAATAAAAACAAAAATGCCGCAAATATTGTCTCTGCAGAGTAAAGGTAGAACGGAATATGGTTCCTTGGTCTGAAAAATAAACTCGGTCCGCCTGTCTCCACAGAAATTGTCTGAACTGCAGACTATTTCCGCCATTGTCAATAGTTATGTACATATACTGTTTTAGTCGCAGTAGAGCTGGATAAACAGGTAAACAGGCTTACGGTAAAGAAGATCCAGACCGGAAATAAAGAGAAATATCGAGATTGTTGTTGACTAGAACTATCGTCCCAGAAGGTGAGTGGAAACAAATTAAGAAGTGTTTTTGAATTGAATGCACAGTTGAAGGAGAAATATTTACAGATATATTGGGAAATTTGTGAGTCAGTGTAGATCGCTGTTTTCAATAACGTCGCACGCTAGTAGTAATCTGGTAAAGCGAAGTAATGTATTGCCTCACGCGAATAAAAGAATACGTCGTGTTCTGAACTATTTTCTTTTTTGATGGTAATTCGTTCAATGCCCTACGTCTTATTTTTGTCGCTGTAATGTTACGCATGTTTAAGATCGAAGATCATGTTTGTCTTTCCCTTTTAAAAGCTTTTACACTACCTGAGGGAGGTACGGTTCACCAGCCAGTTTGGGGAGGAAGTAAGCTTTGATAAAAATGGAGATCCTATTGCTTCCTATGACCTGATAAACTGGCAGAAGCGTCCTGATGGGTCGAATGACTTTGTCAATGTTGGCTATTATGACGAAGCGTTGCCGAAAGGGGAGTTGGATGTAAATAGAAATGTGTGGCACAGAACACCTCTTCAAAATAAGGTAAGTTCATTTTCAAAGTACCATGTTTCCGTGTCGGGTAAGAATCAACCCCACAATCACATTGATTTGGACGATTATTATTGTTGCGATTTTTGCTGATTCCTACCATCTGTTCCCGGATTAATTGTGGTGTTCCGTCACTCCTTGTGTGAATAACTTTGAATATGTCTTATTCAAGGTCAGCCATAGTATTTCGAATGTCGAACCAAAGCATATTACGTTTGCGTGCAGTGGAGCGGGTGGTAAATTCAAAACTAAGCTGATTGAACAATATGTTAAAAAGTCTCCTATAAATATTTTGAAGAAAGGATGTATTTTTTAAAAGCCAAAATCACATTAGATTTAATTTATTAAGGAGTTAATTTGCTGCTTGGACTTGACGAGGACAGTGTATTTGGTAGGATCAGGTGACTTTAAACATATGATTAACGAAACCGCCCCATCATCGGATTTTTCAGCATAAGAAATGTCTCGTTCTGTTGAAAACTATGTTCGAAATAACTCTGTTGGAGTAATTAATTAATCACATCGTATAGTTGTATCATACAACAATCTGCGAGGTAGGATGCTCTATTCATGCTATTCATTAATAACACAACATTCGAAACACAAGATCACCACCAACTATCAGGAAGAAGGCAGTAGTAGATATTTGGCAATGCCATCCCCTGCCAGATCGCCCTCCAAGCCACTCATCATCCTGACTTGGAAATACATCAGCTCTCCGTCAGTGCGGTTGGACGAAATCCTGCAAATCCCTCCCTGAGTTCATTCTGATCAATCGACAGTAAGTGGACTCCAGCCGTTGAAAAATGAAGCTCACCACCACCTTCTCAAAAGCAGCTAGGGACCGGCAATAACTTATTGGTCAAGTCAGCAATGTTCTCATCCTATGTGTGAATTAAAAAAGAAGTGGAGCAGTGTCTTTGTTGATTCTAACTATTTCAATATTTCAACTGTCTTTTCAAACTAAGACACTTGTATGTTTAGATAACAACGTGTGAAGCTGGATGAACACAGCAGGCCAAGCAGCATCTCAGGAGCACAAACGCTAACTTTTCGGACCTAGACCCTTCATCAGGGAGATGCTGCTTGGCCTGCTGTGTTCATCCAGCTACAGACTTTGTTATCTTGGATTCTCCAGCATCTGCAGTTCCCATTATCTCTGATCACTTGCATGTTTATTTAACTCCAATTTTACAATTGCTCATTTTGATTTTCATTAAGGTGACATTATGTTGTTGCATATCCAAATAGGGTTTCTTACAATTACGTGCAGTCATGTCATTTCATTATGAATTAAAATGAGAATGGCACCAGTATGTCTCTGGCCTCCAATGTCTAATCCTTTGGTAAAGAAGTTAAATTATTCTTGAGGGAAATTTAGAAATTCAATTCAACTGTCCCTTGGCTCATATATTTAGTAGATATTGTAAACATCCAAACTAGGAAATGCATTTCCTTGAGGGAGGGAATCTCTTCACTTATTTATTGAGACAGATCGACAACTCTGGCCCAGCGCAGCTGGGTCAATTTCAATTATTTTCACTGTACCTAAAAATGGCTGTCTATTCATCCATATGGTAAGAAACAATATCGAAGTGAGGTCAAATTTAAAGATATAATGACAACTTACAGTTTCCCCATTTATATCAATCTAAAATTTGTTACTTGCTTCAACGGGAGGAAGGCCGAGTTGGAACTCACTTCCAGGTAAAAAACACCAAATATCAAAATGCAAAGATTATCCTCGAGTGTGGCGTGGGTTCCAATGTGGCATACTGCAGTGTATTTTGTAACATTGGCTTGTTAGGTTGCATTTGTTTAATTTTAGCCTTGTTGGCCCGGGAGGTAACGGACAGATTCAATGAAGCTAAACTCATAGCGTTCAGCATGCCCATCTCTTTTTGCAGTTTGGGTGACATTTATTCCAGCTTATGTGAGCCAGCCCGGAAAATACACGGTGGCTGTTGAGGTATTTGCAATTCTAGCATCGAGCTTTGGATTATTGTTCTGTATCTTTTTAACAACGTGTTACATAATCTTGCTAAAAGCAGAAGAGAACACAAAGAAATACGCAATCGCTAAAAAATATACAACCGTATCAGAATATACGAATGTTGTATAATCGGAAACATCACGTTACCACATGTTGAAGTACTTGTTTTAAGTACTTGTGTGGTTTTAAGTACTTGTGTGGTTTTACAGCTCATGCAAATAGCTTCGGCTTTTCTTTCATTCTGTTCCAATAAGATTGGTCGGTTTCAAGGTACATTACAGAAAAATGTTAAAATTTCTAAAATTTTCAGCGCTTTGTATAAGGTGCAAGAAGTCATTGTATGGTTTTGACTGTTGGTTTGCTGTCAAAACCTAGGTGAATATTTCTAAATATTGTCGCAAAATGCAAATTAAAAAAGAGAAATTAGTTTCAATGTTGGACAACATCAGACTCTACTTAATCCTGAAAATTAGGAAGCAGTGACGGAAAAGTCGCCACATCCCATTCCCGACTTCCAATTATCTAATTGTCGATTTGCTGCACATTCCCGTATCTGTCACAAATGTTGATCTTTCCTGCTGATCTTTCAGAATTTTGCTTTGATCTGAGTATTGCAGTTAAATTAGTTTTTCTGTCTCACCAACGACAGATGAAAGAGCGCGCTTCGTCTCCGAGAAGTGTACCTTCAGTTGACCCGTTGTGCATTTTTCAGCATTTTCATTTTTAATAATAAATGGTTTGCCAGAAACACTTGAAAATTCAATGGCACCCGTGTACTGACATGTGAGGCAGGAAAACAATCCAATAAAATTGACGTTGTATTGTTTTCTCATTTTATGTGCGTGACAATGAATGACGAGAAAGAAAATATCTCGATTTTGACACCTTCACTGCGTTCCCTCTATAAACGATTATAGCTTTTCCTTCTTGATCGCACTGTATTGTGGAAACACAGAAAATAGAAACTGGGTAGGCCATTCAGCTTCTTGACCCTGCTTTGCCATTCAGTTAGGTTCTGTCCAAACTTCTACCTCGAGGGCGCACTTCCTAAATTCTTCATTTTCTGGAAATGTATCAGTCTCTGTCTTGAAAATACTTGATGACGAACTATCTATAGCTCTCTGTGGCACGTAGTTCGAGACGATCGCCATCCTCTAAATGAAAAAATGGTCTGATTTTTGTTCGAAATGTCCTATCCCTTATTCTGCACTGTCCCACCTCCACTGACCCGCCTTCCCCACACCCCGGTAGTATACTCCCATTCTGAAAAGAAATCCCTCCTGCACATACCGTGACAAGAAACTATAAGACGTGAGAATGTCAAGAGGTCACCTGTCTATGTTAAAAACGCAACTGTAAGAGTATTGAGGCGGTCTGAATTGTGCGTCACAGGGTTCAGAGCCAGGGCTGCAACTATTGACAGCTTAGATAAATTGCTGGAAGGTACAGATGCCAAATTTTCCAATGATACACAGATTTTTAGCAAAATAAGTTGTGCAGAGAATAAAAGGAGTGTACAAAAACTGTATAGATATGTTAAATAAGTACTCAAATGTCTAAACCAGAATAATACAAATTGTGCAAGTCAGGAGAAAGCTGCTTGACAATTGACTGTTTTAAGGACATAACAAGGTGTCGAGCTGGATGAACACAGCAGGCCGAGCAGCATCGTAGTAGCAGGAAAGCTGATGTTTCAGGCCTTGACCCTTTTTCAGAAACTGGGGAGGGGATGGGGGTTCTGACTTAAATAGGGAGAGCCCGGGAGGCGGATAGAAGATGGTTCGAGGTGAAGATAGGTGGAGAGGAGATAGATTGGTCAAGGAGGCCCGGATGGAGCCAGTAAAAGTGAGTGTATGTTGGGAGGTAGGGAGGAGATAGGTCAGTTCAGGGATGACGGACAGCTCAAAGGGGCGGGATGAGGTTGGTAGGTAGGAGATGGGGTGGGCCTTCAGGTGGGAGGACGGGATAGGTGGGAGGAAGGATAGATTCGGGACGCGGGGATGAGCTGCGCTGGTTTTGGGGTGCGTTATGGAGAGGGGAGATTTTGAAGCTTGTGAGTTCCACATTGATACCATTCGGCTGCAAGTTCCCTAAATGGAAGATGAGTTGCTGTTTCTGCAACCTGCGGTTAGCATCGTTGTGGCACTTAAGGAGGCCCAGGATGGACAGCTCGTCCCCTCCACCGTAACCTGTACTTCCTCCCACCTGTTCCCTTCTCCCGCCTGAAGCCCCACCCCCATCGCCTACCTGCTAACCTCATCCCGCGCCTTTGAACTGTCCGTCCTCTCTGGACTGACCTATCTCCTCCCGACCTCCTAACCTACACTCACCTTTACTGGCTCCATCCCCACCTCCTTGACGGGTCTATCTCCTCTCCACATATCTTCATCTCTATTTATCTTCTATCCGCCTCCCCTCCCTCCCTATTTATTTCAGAAACACCTTCTCCTCCCCCATTTCTAAAGAAGGGTCTAGGCCCGAAACGTCAGCTCTCTTGCACCTATGATACTGTTTGGCCTGCTGTGTTCATTCAGCTCTATACCTTGTTATCTCGGATTCTCTAGCATCTGCATCTTCCATCTCTGAAACACTGTTTTAAGGAGCTGAGATACTGTTTCAATTTCGATTCTCTATTATGTCATTGTCTAAAATAAATTTCTGTTTAAATGAGAACAGACATTTCTAGAAAAACTCAGTAGGTCTGACAGCATACGTGAATTCTTGCCATATCTGGAAGGAG
The DNA here is from genome assembly GCF_030684315.1 of Stegostoma tigrinum. Lineage (NCBI taxonomy): Eukaryota > Metazoa > Chordata > Chondrichthyes > Orectolobiformes > Stegostomatidae > Stegostoma > Stegostoma tigrinum. The sequence continues at coordinate 56,123,302 of NC_081367.1, forward strand.
AGGTTGAATTTTCATTTCGCAGAGCAGAAATCTTTGACCTTCCAGTATTTCTCCTCGGGGTGAAACTTTCCCCACACGAGGGCCTTAGCAATACAAGCGTGTTCTGGGAGGAGTTGTTTGCCTGTAAATTAAAATTGCCTGAGAAACCTCCAAAGGATCAACTGCCAGAGCTTGTTTATGCACGGGATCAGAGAATTTGCGTATATGTTCTGTGACATCCAGCCATATGATGCTGACAGCCATCTCCTCCATAGTGACCAGGGAATGCAGGCTTCCAAGTTCCTCACTGGTTCTACTCTGTTCCTTTCCACTGTATCCTACAAGTAGAACATGGAACTTAGGACATTGAAAAGTACAGCAGGGTACAGGCCCTTCGGCCCTCGATGTTGTGCCGTGGAATAATCCTCATCCAAAAATAAAATAACCTAACCTACATTCCCCTCAATTCACTGCTGTCCATATGCATGTCCAGCAGTTGCTTAAATGTCACTAATGGCTCTGCTTCCACGACTTCCACTGGCAAAGTATTCCATGCGCTCACAACTCTCTGGGTGAAGAACCACCCTCTGACGTCTCCTCTGTAGCTTCCTCCTAACACCTTAAAACTATGACCCCTCGTGGCAGTCAATCCTGCCCTGGGGAAAAGTCTCTGGCTATCGACTCTATCCATGCCTCTCATTACCTTGTACACCACGATCAGGTCACCTCTCTTCCTCCTTCTCTCCAGAGAGAAAAATCCGAGTTCAGTCAACCTCTCATCGTAAGACAAGCCCTCCAGTCTCGACGATATCGACATCATTTATTCAGATACTACACAACTCAGCGTATCAAACAGCATGTACAAAGACGTTTATGTCATTATTCACGCGCTGAATCGTTTAAGCTTGTGTGAGAGCAGGAAAGGGCCATTTGTAAACAGTAGCTGTGCAAGCACACACAACATAAAACTGAAGCATGAACAGTTGTGGGAAACAATCCGAGACCTGACCTTTCGATTTTTGCTTGATCTTTAAGGCCAATGTGTGAAAAACATTTGCAGGTGGGTAATTAATGAGGCAGAGGTCAAACAACCGACGAGATATTGTAGTTATTCCATTGGTGTCAGCACTATAGGAGCATGTCTCATGCATGAATGAAGATGGGCTGAATATTCTTCTCAATCCATCATTGACAAATTATCCAGCAAGATGAGATCGTGAGTATCTAGTTGGGATTTAAAATCTATTAGATAATAGGATCAAGGGAAGGCTGAGGGAAGGAGGGCTGTAGTTGAAGTGCCAACAGAATCAAAAGGGCAGACGTTTTTAAGCTATTACATATCTTCTGGATATGCATGGTAGGTAGATATTCTGACAATTTATTCGCCATTCAAATTCTGAGAAATAATGCAAGGGTCTGGCGACCGTATCTCACTGTGGCACAATGACGCACTAAACCCAATTGATAAAATATGGGAGAAAATCCACTTTATTCGTCAGTTAACCATGGGACACTTGAATTGTCATGAACAAAAAGACCAATTCGTGAACAATGTTTTGAGAAGGAAATGAGTCATCTTTATCTGCTCATAGCTCTTTATAGATATTTTCTAACAGTCTGTTGAGGAATGTTACTACACAAATCTGGAGCAGGTGGGACTTCAACACAGACCTTTTAGCTCAGAGATAGGGAAGCTGCCCCTGCACCAGAAGTACCCTGGGCCTCTTTGTATATGCAGTCTCATATCAACATGGTTGCTTATTAGACACGCTCTGACAGAGCCTGGAAATTATATCAGATTGCCGTCCAATCATTGAAGAACAAGGCCACCCATGTTTGACCCGGACTATGAGAGATGTTAATCAATGCTGGCCATACCAGTGATGCTCTCACCTCGACGGTGCATTTTAATAGTGAACTTGTTCAGTCGAGGAGAAAGGCATAAAAGACAAAGTTAATGTCACCAAAGAAGAGGAGGCTTAGAAATATAATGCGTTAACTAGTTGCTTTGTCATTTTTCGCCTTTATCTCACGGATTATTCTGTTCTGTTTATTTCGGAAAATGAGTAAACATTTTGGACTGAGGAGAGAAAATTACTTTCATTCCTGACATTATGGATATTTGCACTTCTCTACACTAAATTTGTCAGGCCGGTCATTGTAAATACGTTAAACAGGGGATGGTTCGATCCAACTAGGGATATTGCCTCCGCGCGACTGGTTCAAATGACCGTTGCGAAACTTTTACATCTCTCCAAACCCAACCCAAACGTGCTACACGACGGCATTTGCGGTGCAGCGTTTCAAGAAGGCTGCTCACCTGCACCTTTTCAAGTGCAACTAGGATGAGACAAATATATTGGCCCAGCCAGCGACTCCCACGTCCCAGAAGTGAATAAAAATAACTCCTTTCTCTTCTTTTGAGATTCATTTTTGGCTATTTTGTGAATGGAAATCATTACAAACAAACTTGATCTTCTTGTTTAATCGAGCAGGCACATTGTCTTTCCGCTGCGGTATCCACATTGAAACTACGAGCCTTGGTTAATGTTCCCTTCATTCCAGTGATGGAGTCGTGGAGCTACACAGCATGGACAAAGGTCCTTCGGTCGAACTTATCCATGCCGACCAGATATCCTAAATAAATCTTGCCCCGTTTGCCAACATTTGGCTCATATCTCTCCAATCCCTTCCTATTCGTATGCCCTTTCAGGTGCATTTTAAATGTCCTAACTGTACCAGCCTCCATCACTTGGTCTGACAGCGCATTTCATATATCCACCACCTTGTGTGTGAAAAAAAGTTGCCCCTTAGGTCTCTTTTAAATGTTTCCCCTCTCAGCTTAAAACCATGCCTCGTAGCTTTGGACTACAGTACCCTGGGGTAAAGTCTTTGGCTATTCAACCTAATGCTGCCCCTCGTGGCGTTACAAACTCGTATAAGGCCGCCTTTCAGCCTCCGACGCTCCAGTGAAAATTGCCCCAGACAATTCACCCTCTCCCTACAGCTCAAACCCTCCAGCCCTGGCACCAGCCTTGTAAATTTTATTGAACGCCCTCAAGTTTCACAACATTCTTCCTCCAGCAGGGAGATCAGAACTGAATGTAATATTCTAAAAATGACCTAGCCATGTCAGGTACAGCCAAAGATGACCTCCCAAAAACTATACTCAATGCATTGATCAATAAATGCAAGCAAACCAAACACCTCCTTCACAATCTTCAGGACCCGAATCTACTCTTTCAAGGAACTGTGAACCTATACTACGAGGTCTGTTTGTTCGTCAGCACACCCCAGGATCTCACCTTTACGCGTATGAATCATTTATCTGGAGGACTCGAGACACACTTTTACTTCATGCAATCTAACTTGAATTCAATATTTCTTTGCCCCCTGAAGGTCCTTTTCTATTGGACAGAAGTCTTACTGACTGGTCCATGAAAGCAAACCGACCAAATACTTATATTTCCCCACACAGTTGAGAGACTGGTATTAAGTACAATAGAACATCAAACGCCTTGATCGAGACCGTTTTCGTCGTACTCATCTGTGCTGGCTCATTTACAAGATCAATCATTAATCCGATCCCTTTGCTTTCCCCCCGTGATTCTACACATTTGCTTTCGCAAGTAATTATCCAGGTCAATTTTAAAGATAGTTGCACTGTTTTTTAATGCGGCACATTCCCTATTTTAATCACTGGATGCATCTGGTTCCCGCCACATTTGCAAAGACTAAACGAGAAGACAGAGCACATAGGATCTAACGATTGTGACGTTAAACGTGAGTTCTCGTAGCTGCAAACTGGGTTGCAAAACTGAACTGAAACAGAGAACACTCCCTGGTCTATTCTCCCAAGAGACAAATTTCAACATCCTCTTATTTTGCATTTTTAAAAAATGACTACAGGTAATGTGTTCACAGTGGGCATAGGGATTAAGTGGAATGAGGCATACGAGAGTTTTGAAGTGGTGCACATCCGATCTGAAACGGTAAATCATCTTTTTTTGCTGACACACCTACTGGATATTTTCAGCGTTTTCTTTTTGTAGATCTGACAGTTTTTTCTTCCATCCACACCTTCAGCAGGCTGCACAACATGTTTTTCAGATGATTGGTTAAATGCTGAGAGAATAATACGTATCCCTAGAGAAACCAAACACCTTTCCTTTGAAGGTCCTATAGGCAACGACCGTAACTGCATTGTTGGGAACTTGAATAACCGTCGCAGTTATTGTTATTATCTTCCGACACAGGAACACCCCTATCGTAAAAGCAAACGATTTGAAGTTGAATTTCCTTCTCTTGAACTCCCTGGTTATGTGCTTCTTGTGCTCCATGGCATTACTTAGCCGATCACCCTTCTGGTCCTGTGTACTGAGGTACCAATCGTTTGCAATCATCTTGGTGCTGTATATCTCGTGTACTCGCAAAAGCTGTTCTGGTGTTGATGGCATTCAGAGCGACGCTTTCCCACAGCGACGTGATGAAATGTTTTGGTGCTACTCAATATGCGGACTGACATATTTTCTTGTACAAGTTGGAATCTCTGTCACGTTGCTAGTCAGTTTTCCGCTATTTCCCATGAAAAAGACACTTACCTAAATACTAGAATCATCTTAGAATGTAATGGCTCAATGGTGGCTATCTACAGTATATTAGCTACATTAGTATCTTGGCTTCTATCTGTTTTGTGTTGGCCTTTTGAGCAAGGAAATTACCCGACAAGTTCGACGAGGCCAAATTTATAACCTTCAGTACGTGAATTTACTTTTTCGCAGTACAGATAACATTTATACCTACTTACGTCAGCTCACCATGAAAATACAAGTTTGCAGATCTATGTAATTTTGTTGTCAAGCTTTGGGCTCCTTCTGTGTATTTTTACCCGGAAATGAGGCCAGAGAAGTATACTCAAAGACTGTTCTTGTCTAAATGTTGGCATTGGCATCATTAAGTAATGGAATCCAACTGGACTGGCGCGACATGAGCTGCCAATCAGATTGACTGCTCCTTTTCCAGGCATTTAGCTTTACTCGAGTTCAGGCGTAGCACAGAAATAGAGGGCAAGTTGATTGGATTGGTCTGTCACAACAAATTAAAATAACAATGTTATATTACACGGCACTATCGTCGCTGGATTACCAAGGAGAAAAGTCGTGATGATAGACTAGAACCGTTCAAGAAGCTCACCACTTTCTCAGAGGCAATCAGAGATGGGCAAGAAACACACACGCAAAAAAACAAAAAGGCAATCATTGGCGGGAACCGTAAGTGGATACCCTGCATAAAAAGCGTGGCTACCTGGTCAAATCTAAGGCTGGTAATGTTATAATTTGCTTCCGGACTGCCCAAGGTCTGTCTAACAGTTACAGGATACAGGTGAGGAGCGTGAAGCTCTATTTTCCACTTGCTGATGAGTTTAACTCCAATAACACTCAAGAGGTTTGTTACTTCCCAGGACAAAACAGACTACTTGATTCAGCCTGTCTCCCAGTGACAAAATATTCACCCCGCGCATCATCAGTTCAACATGGCAGTAAGGCATACCATGTATAACAATCTTTTCACAGCACTTTCCGGACTGCAAATCCTGTGCTATGTCCAAGGAGTCGATAGGTGAGAAGGACACCACCTGGAAGTTCCAATCTAAGTCACTCACCTTCTCGAGTGGGAGACATATCAGGGTCCCTACCTTGTCGCTGTGTGAAAAATCTGGAAACCTCTTTCATGGAGCACTGTGGATATGCCTATACACCGTGGATTGCAGCAATTCCAGAATGGAGCTCAATGACGTCTTCTCAAGAATAATGAGGGATGGGTAAATGCTTGAGGGCTTCTGATAAGTCATCAGTGATGGTTTGCGATCGATTACATTTTGAGACCGAAAGGTGCAAAACTGCATGCTGTGTTATTCCGAGAAACAAACTTTTGATGCGAGGGTAACATAAAACTCAACAGCCTATTTTCTATTTTTCTCGATTTTGTAATCTGGATGGAATACAAATTAAACCTCCGACAGGTTATTAACCCTTTATCCCAATTTTACAGAGCCCCACGTCTGCGTGACACCCCTTTAATAACACGAAGGCTCGACAGTTTCACTGTGTCCTGTTCGATATTTATCGTGAAAGTGTTCATTATGATGCACTTTTAAGAAAAAAGTCATTCATTGAATGTGGATAACACTGTTAATCGTTGCCTATCCTTAATTGCTCTGCAAGAGGATTTGGCGAGTCAGTAGTTTGAACCGCTGCAATCCATGAAGGGAATGAGGCAGGGTATTTACACTCAATGATGTACGGTAGAGAATTCACACTTTGGAACCCTAATGGGTAGATAAGGGAAAAATACTTCCCTGATTTTATGACTCTTGCGCCATTATGTAGGAAAGTCGGCAAAGAAAAATCAGGGCAGTAGGGATCGGTGAGCCTAAGATCAGTGGTGGACAAATTATTGGAAGGGATTCTGAGAGACAGGATCTACCTGCATTTGGAAAGGCAAGGGCTGATTCGGGAGAGGCAGCATGGTCTACTGCATGGGAAATCTTGGTAACAAAATGTGGAGCTGGATGAACACAGCAGGCCAAGAAGCATCTTAGGAGCACAAAAGCTGACGTTTCAGGCCTAGATACTTCATCAGAAAAGGGGGATGGGGAGGGGATTCCGAAATAAGTAGTGAGAGACGGGGAGACGGACCGAAAATGGATAGAGGAGAAGATAGGTGGAGAGGAGAGCATAGGTGGGGAGGTAGGGAGGGGATAGGCCAGTTCGGGGAATACGGACAGGTGAAAGGGTCGGGATGAATTTAGTAGGTACGAAATTGAGGTGCGGCCTGAGTTGGGAGGTGGGGTAGGTGAGAGGGAGAACAGGTTAGGGAGGCGGGACGAGATGGGCTCATTTTGGGATGTCGTGGGTTAGGGCAGATTTAGAGGCTTGTGAGATCCACATTGATACAATTGGGCTGAAGGGTTCCCAAGCGGAATATGAGTTGCTGTTTCTGCAACCTATGGGTGGCATCATTATGGCACTGTAGGAGACCCAGAATGGACATGTCATCCCGGGAATGGGAGGGGAGTTGAAATAGTTCACGACTGGGAGGTGCAGTTGTTTATTGCGAAGCGACCGTAGACGTTCTGCAAAGCGTCCCCAAACTTCCGCTTGGTTTCCCCAATGCAGAGGAAGCCACAACGGTTACAGCGGATGCAGTATATCACATTGGCTGATGTGCAGGTGAACATCTGCTTGATGTGGAAAGTCAACTTGGGGCCTGGGATAGGGGTGAGGGTGGAGGTGTTGGGGCAAGTGTAGCACTTCCTGCGGTTGCAGGAGAAAGTGCCGGGTGTGGTGGGGTTTGAGGGGAATGTGGAGCGAACAAGGGAGTTCCGGAGGGAGTGGCCTCTCCGGAAGGCATACAAGAGTGGGGATGGAAAAATGTCTTGGGTGGTGGGGTCGGATTGTAGATGGCAGAAGTGTCGGAGGATGGTGCGTTGTATCCGGAGGTTTGTGGGGGGTATGTGAGAACGAGTGGGAATCTGTTTTGCCGGTCATGGGGGGTGGGGGGGGGGGGTGATGTGTGAGGGGTGAGGTGCGGGAAATGCGGGAGGCTCGGTCGACGGCGTTCTCGGCCAGTTGCGGCCCTTGAAGAACGAGGACATCAGGGATGTGCGGGAGTGGAATGCCTCATCACCTATGCTCTCCTCTCCACCTATCTTCTCCTCTATCCATCTTCGATCCGCCTCCCCCTCTCTCCCTATTTATTTCGGAATCCCGTCCCCAGCCCTTTTTTTGATGAAGGGTCTAGGCCCGAAACGTCAGCTTTTGTGCTCCTCAGATGCTGTTTGGCCTGCTTCGTTCATCCAGCTCCACACATTGTTATCTCGGATTCTCCAGCATCTGCAATTCCCATTATTTCTGTGTCGCAAAAGCTTGACTGAGATTTCGAAGAGGTGGCCATGAATATTGATGACGTCTTGCTTCAACGCCATTTTTCCACATTGTCCTCGTATTACATGACATCGGCTGTATTGAGAAATGAAGTATTCTCTGTTCTGAACAACCTCGATAACTGGGCGTCCACAGTTGTCTGGGTTCAATATAGATAATTTGTAGTTGTGGAGTGTCTTTTGGCACTCCACCCGTAGCTGTACTTGACACAAGTATCTCTCCTAGGGGTCCCGCAATTTCAAGCCTAGCTTCTTGCAGGCCCTGGGATAGTATTTGTGACAGTGATAATGGGAACTGCAGATGTTGGAGAATCCAAGATAACGAAATGTGAGGCTGAATGAACACAGCAGGCCAAGCAGCATCTCAGGAGCACAAATGCTGACGTTTCGGGCCTAGACCCTTCATCAGAGAGGGGGATGGGGTGAGGGTTCTGGAATAAATAAGGAGAGAGGGGGAGGCGGACCGTATTTGTCAGGTTCCGGGGACTTATCTACTTTTGTGCTTTTAAGAATTCCAGTACCTTCGCTTCTATAAAGTAAATCTTTTACAAGGCAACACTGTGTACTTCCCCAAGTTCTCCAGCTCCCGTGTCTTTCTGCACAGGATGTACTGACACAAAATATTCATTTCGGATCATAACCATTTTCGGTGGCTCCACATCTCGACAGGCTCGTTGGTCTTTAAGGGCCCTATTCTCTCCCTAGTTATTCTTTAGTCCTTAATATATCTTTAGAATCTCTTTCGATTCTCCTTAACCATATCTGCCAGAACAATCTCCTGTCCCTTTTTTGACCTCCTGATTTCCGTCTTGAGTGTAACTCTTACACCTCTATAGTTCTCCTGCAGCCCAATGATATCAATGTGGACTTCACAAGCTTCAAAATCTCCCCTTCCCCCACAGCATCCGAAAACCAGCCCAGCTTGTCCCCGCCTCCCTAACCTGTTCTTCCTCTCACCTATCCCCTCCCTCCACCTCAAGCCGCACCTCCATTTCTTACCTACTAACCTCATCCCGCCTCCTTGACCTGTCCGTCCTCCCTGGACTGACCTATACCCTCCCTACCTCGCCACCCATACTCTCCTCTCCAGCTATCTTCTTTTCTCTCCATCTTTGGTCTGCCTCCCCCTCTCTCCCTATTTATTTCAGAACCCTCTCCCCATCCCCTTCTCTGATGAAGGGTCTAGGCCCGAAGCGTCAAATTTCGTGCTCCTGAGATGCTGCTTGGCCTGCTGTGTTCATCCAGCTCCACACTTTGTTATCTTGGATTGTCCAGCATCTGCAGTTCCCATTATCTCTCATTCATTTAACCTCAGCTGTGTATACCTGACATATATGCACTCATTTTCTTGACCAGAGCCTCAATATCTCTACTCATTCGGTGTTCCCTTCTCCTGCCAGCCTTGCCCTTCATACTGACAGGAACACGCTATCCCTGAATCCTCGTTATCTCGCTTTTGAAAGCCTCCCACTTGCCAGACCCCCTTTTCCCTCTGAAAGACTTTCCCTGATCAACTGTTGAAAGCTCCTATTTTTCAGAATTGGCCTTTCCTCAATTTAGCACTTCAAGTTTTCTTTTCTATAACTATTTTAATACTTAAATAATTGTGATCATTTCTCTCAAAATGCTCACCCACCAAAACTTCCGTAACTTACAGCGGCTTATTTTGAAATGTAGAGCATGTTTGAGGGAGCAAAACCTCCTATTCTTGCCCTATTTTTACGTTGCATAGTGAGTTATCTTGATATGACTGAAATTACATTCAGTAGCGATTATGGTAGAAAGCTTACGAATAGACTGACAGCCTCAGGGAGTGCCCAGGGCGAGGAATGGGTTTGATTGCGAAGGAATGGAGTTTATGATTCGAGCCACTTGCGAAAATATTGCCATGGAGATTCTGCTACTCAACAATACATTCACCTGTCATGAAGACTTTCCACTGTAACTATAGTTTCGGTAATTCCCTCCCTAAATTCTGTCCTTTTGCCCAACTTTCAAACTTTTATTTACTCCTCAAAACCTACCGCTGTGCGGGTCATTGGTCATCTGCCTTATTTTCGCCGGATGGCAGTGAGTTATCTCAATGGCTGAATGCTTCTTCGCAATGTCATGTTGCACCAACAATGTTCGTTCGATTCGTGCCCAATGCATTAACTTTTTCGCCGTTTCCCGCTGAAGTTAATATTGTGAAGGCTCTCTTTTTCCCTTTTGCATTTTTTTTTTTACATTTTTGCCGTGCCTGGACTCCTTTAACGATTTGTAGAATCGAAAACCAAGATCACTATGCCCGTGATGGCATTCGGAAATCGTGAAATTTGCACTATTTACAACAAAAGTCTTTCCACCTTCATCCTCACAAATGCTAAATTGTACATTTGAGTGGGATAAACTTATTCAAAGAAAGAGCGGTGATGATTTAGTGGTCATATCGCTGGGCTGTTAATCCAGAGACGCCGTCAATATTCTGGGGAGCGGTTTCTAATCCCACATTGGCAGATGTTGGAATTTGATATCAATAAAATATCAGGAATTAAGTATGTAGTCATGTGTATGAATCCATTGACGATTGCTGGAAAAGCCTATTTGGTTCGCTAATTTCCTTCAGGGAAGGAAACTGCTGTTCTGCTCTACATGTGACTCCGACGCGCGGCCGTGTGGTTGAATCTGACTGTCCTCTCGTTAATTAGGAATGGGCAATGAATGTTACCTAGTGTTGCCGCTCTCATCCCATAAAGGAAAGGAAAATGTTTGTGGTATTTAGTTAACCTTTTTGAGTTCCTCATCATGTCTATCATCTGGTGAATCTCCGTGAAATCTGTTGACTCATTTCAAACTGTGTCAGCCTGAAATTGGACTCGGTATTCCACCTGAAGTCTGGTCAGTAAGCAATAAAAGTTGATCTTATTATCACCGATTCCGTGGACTATTCTTTTGTTAATGACGTTTTTCACAACGTCCTCAGTTTGTCACCGTCATCAATTTGTTTGCATAAAATTTCGGGTCTCTGTTCCTGATATCACGTTTTCCGTTTTTCTTTCGTCAGTTTATCCCAACCAAATGTTTGATTTCACGCGTCTATGCATTGTACTTAATTTACTATATTTCTGCCCACGTCAACACTATCAACTATTGCGTTGTCATCTATTGTTTTGTAATTGTTAATTACATTTTCAATTACAATTACATTGTATCATGTCAATAGTTGAACAAATCCAGACTATTTCACGGCATTTTCATTAAAATATATTTAAAACGTATGTACTCAAAACTTCTAATTATGGAGAAAGCGAATGAACGCTTGGAAAATATTCGTGTGCTTGGAGAGTGCATGGATTTGGCTGATGTTTCTTTAATTTTTTTTCGAAACGGTGAATAAAGCAGTAGATAGTGGAACGTTTATGTATGTTACTTGTACTTATTTCCGGAATGTCCTAATAGATTTCTTTATAAGGGTTATGCCTGAATACGGGAATTTGCCAAAATGAAACTTTACTATACTCAAAGTCATTACAAAAGTTGAATATTTTACAAAATATGCGGAATTATTCTTTAGAGGGATACAGTCCCCGGAAGGGCAGAGTTTTGTTTTGTTGTGACGGGGAGCACATCGGTGCAGGCTTGGAGGGCCGAAAAGCGTTTTCATGTGCTGTAATTTTCTTTTTTCTTTGTTAATTCCCCAATTCACGTGTCTTTCAGACTCACATTGATAGAGAGCCCAGGTTTTTGTAGGGAACAAGAGCTGATACTTGTACAAATAAATATGTTATAATGACAGGTGAAGAATTCTAAACTGTTGACATATACGTCTACTCATTAAATGCCCAATTTCCATGTAAGCTACTCTTCTACACAAAAGCACAGCCTGACCAAAACAGAGAAATAAACTAGTTATGATCAGATGGAAAGATTGGGACAACCGTTCAATAGTTCCTGTTCACAGGGTTTACTGAGATGGTCCGTTCATTGTTTGGAAGTGCTACTGAATGAATGTTCTTCTCTAGTTACGCTTATTTTCTGTGTAGGACGTAGGGGATGGCAGGTTCATGCCTTTAACATCTCTGGCTTATGTGTTAAGAATTCCAGTATGCAGCAACTGCTAAAGCAAAGAGCTAAAGCTGAGATAACAAGAACTACAGATGCTGGAGTCAGATATAACAACGTGTGGAGCTGGAGGAACTCAGCTCCACACTTTGCTTTCTCTAATGCTGCCTGGCCTGCTGTGTTCCTCCAGCTCCACACTTTGTTATCTATAAAGGGAAAAAAAAACGTAACTTGGCTTTCCTCAGGCTCAATGCATTTTTGTTTTTACTTCACTGAGAGAAGGGAACTCTTGGCCTTTTAGAGGTCTGATGGCTTCTCTTAAACAGTCAACCGCATGGAAGCTAGCAACACAGCTGCTTGGCAGACAGAAAACATTTATCATTGGTAACTGGTAGCTAGTCGAGCGATTGGAATCAAATCCTATCCCCGTACTCTGGAGACAGGCCATTTGGCCCAACAAGTCTACATTGACACTTGGAGCATTCCACCCCGATCCATTCCCTCATCACCCCCCTAAGCTGCACATCCCTTAACGCTACAGGCAATTTAGCATGGCCAATCCACCAACGTGCACATCTGTGGAATGTGGGAGGAAATCAAAGTACCAGAGGAAACTCCCGCAGACATGGGGAGAATATGCAAACTCCACAAGGGCAGTCACCTGAGGGTGGAATCAAACCCGGGTCCCTGGTAGTGTGAAACAACAGTGCTAACCATTGAGCCACAATGTCGACCCACCTACGAGTCCTACTAGTTGCTGGCCATATCTTGATTAGTTCATGCAAACTTGGCTCCAGTTCCTCTGTAGTAGATTTTCATCACTGCTTGAATAAGCAGCTATGTAAACACCACTTAAAATGAGTGCACCTTTGCTGGCTTTTAACAAGTGCGGTGATTCTTGAACAATCCTTGGTTTTTAAGACAGTTATTTTCCCAATTTAGTCCATGGTTAAAACCTTCAACAAATTAAAAAAAACGTATTTTCACAAGAAATGATTTACTAAAACTGGATCGCGTGTAATTGGAGGGAAAATGCTCACCTGGTTTCTAAATTAATGGAGTGATAGGATGACAGGATTGTGAATATTCACATTGGCAGGATTTCACAAGTACTGTATTCATTCATGAAGTAGAGGTGCAGTCTCATCACATTACTGCACGAGTTCATTAGAGCAGGGTTGTGGGCACAGCTATCATCAGTTGCTTATTCAATGATAACCCTTCTAGAATGAGGACAGAAGTGGAGAGGCTGTTGGTGACTGAAATATTCTGCTCTATTCAGAATCTGAAAAAAAAATGCCGCCATAAATATGCCAAATGGACAGCACTTAGGCTGATAAGTGACAAGTAACTTTCGTGAAACACAAAAGCCAGGCAATGACAATCTACAACAAGAGAGAGCCTAAATATCTCCCTTGGCATTCAGTGCGAAATTCACATGAAACACATTTGTGAGGATTATTATTGAACAAAATTTGAACTGGTGAGACGAGAAGAACAGGCCCGATCTGTGAGTAATGCAGTACATAATTCACATCTGACTTCCAAACATCTATATGCTATATGGAGGGCAGAAATCAGGAGTGTGATAGATTACTGTGTTCTTGCTGGATTCCTGAGGATCTGACAGCACTCAAGCAGCTCCTCCCAGTCCTGGCTAAATTAGGTCATTTGACCTAAACTCTATCCCACACCCTGAAATATTCGTTGCCTCCACCACCAACACACAATGGCATCTATGAGCATCATTTACGAGATACACTGCAGTATACTACCAAGTGTCCTACACAGCACCTTCCAGACACTTGATCGCTACCACCTGGAAGTCAAGAGCAATAAATACATGGAGCACAACCCTCTGAAAATTCCCCTACAAATCAAAAGCTTTGGAATTATATTCCTTCACTGTGGGCTTGAAATCCCTAAACTCCCTTTCTAATAGCTCTATTGGTGTAACTCGACCAATAGTTCAAGGTTCAGTGCTTTTCAAAGGCAATTAGGCATGTAACCAAATTCTGGCCTAGCTAATGATGCCTAAACCCTATGGAAGAATACAAATAAGCATAGAATGCAATGTTGTTTCCTCTCCAGATTTACCGGGTTTATCTTCGTGTAAAATAGTGACTATTACACAATTGATACCGTTGGGGGAGCATGGCTGAAGAAATCTATCATGCTCTCTGTTTTCCTTCTTTTGAGAGGCTTGGTTTCCAATATCATTTGGTATCCTAGCAGTCAACAACGATCTTCTCAGAGACTGAGCTATGTTAGACAGAATTTATTAGTTGCTCAATTTATTAGAATTTCGGAGTTGCTGGGAAAGTTTGGTTGTCGGTATTAGTAGAAATATCCATAATATGATTACAATGATGTGGTCCCACAATGTATCTGTCAACAAAATGGCCACGAAATTCTAATAACAATGTAGGTAAGTCTGCGAGCGCTCATCGCGTTTGGCAACTTCCGCAGAGTGAAAAGTGGGACTAAACCTTTCAGGCCGATGATTTTTCATCTCCGTTTTACAATCTGCAAGTAACGCAAGAGACTTTAGTAAGTTCTTCCTTGGCGAGGTTCAATGGCATCAGGTTAGAACGTGAGGGAAATCATTTTGCAAACAACACAAATAATATGGAAGAACTCATTTGGGAACGGCGCTATTGAACTAGTTTTACCTGTTTACGAATGAGCCTCTATATATTAGTTTATGTGTCTCTCACCGCCTCAAACATCAAATATGGGACCCCTTTTACCACAGTTAGACCTGGACCAATTTCCGAATTGACAACAATCTACTCTTTATCCTGATCGAAGTGTTTAGTCGCATCGTATAAAATATGATTAAAATATGGTGATAGCTTTGCAATGTCTACGTTTAATCTAATTAAGGGGCACAGCAGCTCGGGGAATTTGATAAAACACAAGACATGAATAAGCATAATGGAAATTTCAGTTTACAATCTCCTGGGAATAGGTTGTGACGGTTAAATATCGCGGTGCAATAGTGCGCTTGCACCAAAGCGATGAAAGGTAGCACCAACGATTTATTTCCTGCGACTGTTGAGAAAATCTTCAGGATTTCTAATGGATCTGTCTTGCATTTGGAGCGTTTTCAAACTAGTTCCAATCCTGATAGTAGCTTCTACCGTCGATACATGCAAACGGCAAGAACAGTTCAACCATGGAATGTTTCAGGATGGGGACGTCATCCTGGGCGGTTTGTTTCCAATACATTTAAGAGTCGCGCCGGATTATAGATCATTCCAATCTCACCCTCAACCAGTGCGCTGTGTGGAGTGAGTGATAGTAATCTTTGAAAATGCTTCCGTTCATTTTAAACGAAATCTATCATTTCTATGATGAAGTCTTCATTATTTTTGATTGCATGTTGTCCATTCGAGTTATGTTCTGCGCTTTCACAAAATGTTTCATGGATCACTAAACGTTGGCTTACAGCAGCAGCAAGCAAGTTCGTAGAGAAGCGGAATTCTGGTCTTTATTGCAATGTGAATGGAATATAACTGGAGGGTGGTTTTATTGCATTTGGACAGAATTTGGTGAAACTGCTTTCGGAGCAATGTGCAATTTTGATCTCTTATTGAAAAAAATTGATTTAAAAGCAGTTTAAAGGGGTACACTCAACTCATTCAGACAGAACCCAAGTCCGTTTGAGTTTGGGAGAATCAGAGCTGATACTATTGAATTATGTTAGTTACTAAGGCGTCTTGATAGCTAGGCATCAAAAGAAGGAAAACAGAGAGAGCATGATAGATTTCTTCAGCCATGCTCCCCCAACGGTATCAATTGTGTAATAGTCACTATTTTACACGAGAATACCCCTCGTGTGGGGTAGACAATATTCGGCGGGGATGGGGAATAGGCAGTAAAATTTGCAGATGTAATGTGAGGATAAACATCTCTTTTCGACGGAGGTGAGTAGAATTCACCTCTGACTTTTGCCATGTCTGGAATTCTGCGACAGAAGGTTTTGGAGGCTGCTTTTTAAAATGTTATTCAAGACATAGGTTTTTTGATTGAAAATGGAGTTAAGTGAAGTGCGATAGGTGGTGGTAGTGAGTGCGTGGGATGGAGTGATTGGGTTGTCATTTCGAAATTTCGCGTTGAGGCCACGGACGGATTATTTATGATCTTACAGAAACTATGGAGCCAAATCAAATGGCTGAAAGGCCTCCAACTTTTCACCGTTACCCACGTCCTATGTTGTTTTATTGTTCTTTGTGCTTCTTTTCTCCTCTGTTCTTTCCATTAATTTCGTTATTGAACCCTTACATGGTTGCGTTACGCGGTGAGACTGTGAGACCATAAGACACAGGAACAGAATCAGACGATTGGAGCCATCACGTCGCTCCCCACCACCCCCCCGCCCCCCGCCATTTGACCATGGCGGATAAGTTTCTTAACCCAATTCTCCCGTCTTTTTTCTCCCCGTAAGCCTTGATTCCCTTACGAATCAAGAACCTGAATATCACTGTCGTTAATGCACTAAATGACTTGACTTCCACAGCCCCCTGCGGCAACGACATCCAAAGAACCACCACCCTCTGGCTGAACAAATTCTTCCTCATCTCAGTTCTGAAGTGTCCCCTCTTCACCCTGAGGCCGTGCCCTCGGTTCCTGATCTCTGCAAATGGTGGAAATATCTCCAACTCCCTGGGCTCCCATTCTATCTGGCTGTCAGTAATTTCTAAATTTCAATCAGGTACCATCATCTTTCCAAGCTCCATCGAGTACGGACACAGTGTCCTTAACTACTCCTCATACGGCAAGCCCTTCTTTCGTGAGGTTATTCTTTTCAAAGTACTCTGGATACCACAACCCCGCATTCCACCAACCCCCTTCAACTCCAGCACATCCTTCCTTAAGTAAGGGACTCAAACTTGCTCGTAATACTCCTAACGGGAACTGACTACAGCCTTACACAGCTTCTGCGGCAATTATATTCTGGCCCTCCTGGACCCTTTCTCTTTCGTTCTCTCAGTGGAAATGAAAGTCACAATTCTCGGTGTGGCGAGTTTGCTCCTTCCCTTTACTCTAAATTTCTTAATAGTAATCTTGCATCCGTGAGTTCTCATTTGGCATTCGAGAATTTCGAAAAATAGCATGTTGTTATTTATCGGGTTTCTTTCGCTCTCATTCACTATGTCCTGTCATATTGGCTCTGTAATTTCACAAAGTTGTTTTTTTAAGACATTCAGAATTGTGCAAGAAGTAATAATATAGGAGGAATTTTACTGCCTGGAATGAAAGTAAATTCAAATGTGTGACAGGTTTAGCCAAAGTGGCCTTCGTTGGGCCAACACGATGGCATTCGCCATAGAAGAAATAAACAGAAACACGGAGTTACTACCTCACACGACTCTGGGTTACGAAATTTTTGACAGCTGCGGCGTACCATCTGAAGGCTTGAAAGGAGCTTTCAATTTACTTATGGAGAAAGGCAAAAACGCTCCCAACTCCACGTGTGCTGGAGTTCCATCCGTGCCCGTGATTGTGGGAGACGGCGCATCATCGCAATCTATCGCAGTGTCTCGACTGGTGGCTCCTTTCACCATTGGTCTGGTAAGCTTTATTAATTAATTTCCGATAAACATTGACAAGAACTGGGCAAAACGACATGCACGATATTACCGCGTAGTGCCCAGAGTGCGCAGGTTCGGCTTTGGAAATATGTGTTTACAGGGATAGGGTGGAATGCTCTTGGGAGAGTCGGTGCAGATTGGAAAGGCTGAATGCCCGCTATGTAGACTGTAGGGATTCTATGATTCTGTGATAACATTTACAAAAGTAAAATACGTCAGGCGGTGGAGGTCTGCAATAAAAAAATAAAAAATGCCGGAAATATTGTCTTTGCAGAGAAAGGATAGGACTTAATTTAGTTCCTTGACCTGAAAAGGTAACTTGGTCTGCCTCTCTCTTTCTACCGACATTGCCTGACCTGCAGAATATTCCCGGCATTGTCTTTAAACGCCAATAGCACTGCGGATGCAGTAAATCAGGAACAGAAACGAAGTCGCTGGAAAAGCTCAGCAAGTCTGGCAACATCTGTGGAGGAGAAAACAGAGTTAACTTTTCGGGTCCGGTGAGGTTCTGAGGAAGCGTCACCGGACCAGAAACATTAACTCTGTTTTCTCCTCCACAAATGCGACCAGACCCGCTGAGCTTTTCAAGCAATTTTGTTTTTGTGCCGGCATTGTCTTTATTTATGTGCGAACAGTGTTCTGATCGCAGTAGAGCTAGACCAGTGGTGTACGCAAATTTACGGTAAATCGGATCCAGACAGGAAATAGAGAGGAGCATCAAGATTATTGGCTGGAACCATCTGCTGAGAAAGTGAGTGAAAACAAATTGAGGATCTACTTTCAAAAAGCATTGAATATACATTTGAAAAAAAAAACATTTACAGACCTATGGGGAAAATTGAGTCTGTGTAGATCGCTGTTTTAAAGATCAAATAGACGTTAAGTGATTAAACTAAAGCAAAGCACCACGGAACAAAAACATAAATTACTGGGAAAGCACAGCAGGTCTGGCACCACCTGTGGAGAGAAATCAGAGGTAATGTTTCGGGCTCAGTGGCCGCTCCTCAGATCTGCGAATGGTGGAAATCTGAAATAAAACTGCCAAAAACCTAATTCTGAAAAAGGGGCTACTGAATCAAAATGTTAACTCTGCTTTTGTCTTTACCAGACCTGTTGTGTTTCTTCGGCAATTTCTGTTTTCGTTTCAGATTCTTTCTGACTCCTGCGTTGGGCTCAGCGACAGTGCCACGATTTCAAATATCTCAGTGAGTTCTGTTTCCCAACAGGTCAGCTACTTTGCGTCATGCTCTTGCCTCAGTAATAAGAGTGAGTTCCCAACTTTCTTGAGGACGATTCCTAGCGATATTGTTCAAATGAAAGCTTTAGTTCGACTCATACACCACTTTGAATGGACCTGGATCGGAGCCGTGGCTGAAGACAACGATTATGGTCGCTCAGGGATGAGGTCTCTCATTGAAGAGGCGGCGAAGTTTGAAATCTGTATCGCCTACATCGAATTCCTTTTACCCGGTCGCACAAGACAAAGAGTGAGCCAAGTTGCAAAGACCATTAGAACATCGTCTGCTAAGGTGTTGATAATATTCTGTGGAGAGAGTGACGCCATGTCGTTGGTAAACGAACTCAGAATGCAGAACATCACCGACATTCAGCTAATCGCTAGTGAAGCGTGGGTCACATCTTTCCAACCATGGCGAGCAGAAACTGTGGATATCTTATCAGGAACAATCGGTTTTGGAATCAGGAGAGCGGAAATTCCAGGACTGAGAGAGTTTCTAGTCAAACTTCATCCTTCCACAGCACCAGACAATCCGTTTGTTGAAGAACTTTGGGGCCAAGTCTTTGGCTGTATCATAAGTTCCTCAAATCAGAACCTGAAAGAAAACTTGTCGGGGATTCCCTACAAACCGTGCACCGGATCAGAAAACCTAGAGACGGTTGAATCTGCATACTCCGATGTGTCGCAGTTAAGAGTTTCCTACAATGTATACAAAGCGGTATACGCCATAGCTCACGCCCTTCAGAATTTACAATCGTGTGAAAATGGGAAAGGCCCATTTGTCAACAACACATGCGGTCGAAAGTCAAAAGTTCTGTCCTGGCAGGTGAAGAACAGTCGCACACGGCTAATTATCTAGTAAAGTCATTTGATAAGGTTCCCCATGGTAGGCTCATTCAGAAGGTCAGGAGGAATGGGATACAGGGGAACTTAGCTGCTTGGATACAGAATTGGCTGGCCAACAGAAGACAGCGAGTGGTAGTAGAAGGAAAATATTCTGCCTGGAAGTCAGTGGTGAGTGGGGTTCCACAGGGCTCTGTCCTTGGGCCTCTACTATTTGTAATTTTTATTAATGACTTGGGTGAGGGGATTGAAGGATGGGTCAGCAAGTTTGCAGACGACACAAAGGTCGGAGATGTCGTTGACAGTGTAGAGGGCTGTTGTAGGCTGCAGCGGGACATTGACAGGATGCAGAGATGGGCTGAGAGGTGGCAGATGGAGTTCAACCTGGATAAATGCGAGGTGATGCATTTTGGAAGGTCGAATTTGAAAGCTGAGTACAGGATTAAGGATAGGATTCTTGGCAGCGTGGAGGAACAGAGGGATCTTGGTGTGCAGATACATAGATCCCTTAAAATGGCCACCCAAGTGGACAGGGTTATTAAGAAAGCATATGGTGTTTTGGCTTTCATTAACAGGGGGATTGAGTTTAAGAGTCGTGAGATCTTGTTGCAGCTCTATAAAACTTTGGTTAGACCGCACTTGGAATACTGCATCCAGTTCTGGTCGCCGTATTATAGGAAAGATGTGGATGCTTTGGAGAGGGTTCAGAGGAGGTTTACCAGGATGCTGCCTGGACTGGAGGGCTTATCTTATAAAGAGAGGTTGACTGAGTTCGGTCTCTTTTCATTGGAGAAAAGGAGGAGGAGAGGGGACCTAATTGAGGTATACAAGATAATGAGAGGCATAGATAGAGTTGATAGCCAGAGACTATTTCCCAGGGCAGAAATGGCTAGCACGAGGGGTCATAGTTTTAAGCTGGTTGGTGGAAAATATAGAGGGGATGTCAGAGGCAGGTTCTTTACGCAGAGAGTTGTGAGAGCATGGGATGCGTTGCCAGCAGCAGTTGTGGAAGCAAGGTCATTGGGGTCACTTAAGAGACTGCTGGACATGTATATGGTCACAGAAATTTGAGGGTGCATACATGAGGATCAATGGTCGGCACAACATTGTGGGCTGAAGGGCCTGTTCTGTGCTGTACTGTTCTATGTTCTATGTTCTAAAGCGAAGTAATGTATTGCCTCTCGCGAAATAAGAGTACGCATCATATTTCGGGAATTCGGTTCTATTGTCTTTTTTTGTTGGTTATTCGTTTAATGCTCTTTATCTTCTTTTGTTGCTGCAACGTAAAACGTATATTAAATTGCAAATTATGTTGTCCCCTTTTTGAAGCTTTTGCATTATCTGAAAGACGTACGTTTCAGCAATCATTTTGGGGAGGAAGTAAGCTTTGACAATAATGGAGATCCTATTGCTTCCTATGACCTGATAAACTGGCAGAAGCGCCCCGATGGATCGGTTGACTTTGTTAAAGTTGGTTATTATGACGAAGCCTTGCCGAAAGGGGAGGAACTCGAGTTGGATGAAAGTGGAATTGTTTGGCACAGAGCAGCTCTTCAAAATAAGGTAAGCTCATTTTTAACGTTCCATGTCTCTGTATCGGGTAAGAATCAACCCCGCAATCTCATTGATTTGGACGATTACTGTGACAAGATTTTCGAGGATTCCTACTATCTGTTACCGGTTTAATTCTGGTGCTCAGTCACTGCTTGTGTGAACAATTTTGAATACATAGTATTTCAGATTTGCTATAGTATATCGATTGTCGTATTTGCTTGCAGTGGTCTGGGGTTAAGTTCGAAACTAAGCTAATGGAACAATGAACCTCATCGTCTCCTTTAAAACTTTGAAAGAAAGGATGCAGTTTTCTGAAGAAATTATTTGAAATTTACATTCGTGTTAATTTCTTTTGGAGAACCACATTGCTGTCTAGAATTGACGAGCGCAGCATATTTGCGAAGTAGTTGTCACTTTGAACATGTGAATCATGAAACCTCCTCAACAGCGAATATCTCCATAGGGGATGTCCCATTGTATGATAGAACTCTATTGAAATAATTAATCAGTTACTCCGTATTGTATCATGCAAATATCGGCGAGGTAGTATGTGCTGTTCATAATAGTCATTAATAGCAGCATCTTCCAAACTAATGACTATCATCATCTACAAGGACAAAGGCAGTACATATGTTGAAATGTTATCCCTGCAAGATCACCCTCCGAGCCTCTCACTATCCTGACTTGGAAATATATCAGTTTTCCTTCAGTGTCGTGGATCAAAATTCTGGAACTCCCTCCCTAAGGACATTATGGGTCAACCTACGGTAAATGGACGACTGCCATTGAAAAATGCAGCTCACCACCAACTTTCAAGGGCATCAAGGGAAGGAGAATAAATCATTGGCCCAGCCAGCAGTGTCAACGTCCCAAGTATGAAAAAAAACACTAAGCAGAGTGTCTTCTCTTTGTTGATTTTAACTATTTAAATATTTTAACTCTCTCTTCAAACTAAGACGACGCTGTATTAATGTCTATTCGATTCCAACTTTATAATTGCACATTTTGGTTTTCATGAATGAACTATTTTTTGATGCACGTCCAAAAAAACATTATCACACTTGTGTATAAATATATGAAAAGAGAATGGCAACGCTACGCCTCTTGCCTCGCATGACTAACGCTTCTGTGGAGAATTTAAATTGTTTGTGGGAAATTCAGAATTTAAATTCAACTGGGACCTGGTTCCAGAATAAATTTGTTGGATATTGCAAACACCCAAACAGGATAGTCCATTTCTTCCAGAGAGGGAATGTCTTCGCTTGTTGGCGTCGATCCAGAACTGTCCTCTCCAGAAGATTCGTTTAAATTGTGATCAGAGATAATGGGAACTGCAGATGCTGGAGAATCCAAAATAACAATGTGTGGCGCTGGATGAACACAGCAGGCCAAGCAGCATCGCAGGAGCACAAAAGCTGACGTTTCATCAGAGTCTAGGCCTGAAACGTCAGCTTTCGAGCTCCTGAGATGCTGCTTGGCTTGCTGTGTTCATCCAGTTTCACACTTTGTTATCTTCGTTTAAGTTGTGTTCAGATTGCCTAAAAATGTTCCGTCTGTTCATCCATATGATAAGGAACAATATCTAAGTGGGTTCTAATTTGAAAGTGGCAATAATTATACACGGTTATTCAATTTATATCCATTTAAAATTTGTAGCATTTATCAAAGTGGAGAAAGCCTGGTTGGAATTTCCCAATAAATAATAAACAGCTTATGTTTATATCATGTTGCAAAAGGATGATAGCAGTGAAAAAAAACCTACAAACTTACTCAGCCAATAATGAAGAACATACATTTCCAATAATATGAACATAGGAAAGGCCATGTCGCACGGATCATTCAAAATTACACAATACTCTGCAGTCAGTTAATGCTAGATGTTTCTGCTTTAATGGCTTTTCTTTAATTACCGTAGACCCATGATTTGGTTACTGACTGATTTTTTTTTTAAACATTTCTCCTGATTTCGCAGGTCCCTCTGTCAATGTGTCGTAAAAGCTGTCTTGCAGGTACCAGAAAAGCAGTACGTAAGGGTCAGCCTGTTTGCTGCTTTGATTGTTTGCCATGTGCCGATGGGGAGATCAGTAACGAAACAGGTAGGCAAGAATGAGAACAATCGTTAATATTTCAGCGGTGAGCTTGGACCACGGCACATGTCTTTTTACCATGATATTCAGCTTTAATCTACAAGCATACGTTTGAGTTTTTAAAATATACTGTTATTTCACAACAGGTTCAATAGAATGCATCAAATGCCCGTCAGATTACTGGTCCAATGAGCCAAGAAATCAATGCATTCCGAAAGAAATTGAATTCCTCTCCTTTCAAGACAGCATGGGAATAACGCTGACGGCGATTTCAGTGCTTGGAGCTTGTATCACAGGGGCTATTGCAGCTGTATTCTTACATTTCATAAACACTCCTATTGTAAAGGCCAACAATTCGGAATTGAGCTTCCTTCTATTAATCTCATTAATACTGTGCTTTCTGTGCTCCATTGCATTCATCGGACAGCCCTCACCATGGTCATGCATGGTGCGGCACACGGCGTTTGGAGTTAGTTTTGCTCTATGTCTTTCTTGTATTCTTAGTAAAACTCTGGTAGTCCTAATGGCGTTTAAAGCAACTCTGCCGGGTAGTGATGTTATGAAATGGTTCGGACCCAAACAACAAAGGTCAATTGTTTTTATCTGCGCTTTGATTCAAGTAATAACATGTGTGATTTGGTTGTTGACCTCTCCCCCACTCCCAACTAAAAATACCAAATATCAAAATGCAAAGATTATCCTCGAGTGTGGCGTGGGTTCCACAGTAGCATACTGTAGTGTGTTTGGTTACATTGGCTTATTAGGTTGCATTTGTTTAATTTTAGCCTTATTGGCCCGGAAGCTGCCGGACAGATTCAATGAAGCTAAACTCATAACGTTCAGCATGCTCATATTTTTTGCAGTTTGGGTGACATTTATTCCAGCTTATGTGAGCCAGCCCGGAAAATACACGGTGGCTGTTGAGGTATTTGCAATTTTAGCATCGAGCTTTGGATTATTGTTCTGTATCTTTTTTTCAAAGTGTTACATAATCTTGTTAAAACCAGAAGAGAACACCAAAAAACATGCAATCGCTAAAAATGTACAACCGTAGCACAATAAACGAGTTTTTTTAAGTTTCGGTAACGTCATGTTGAAGTACTTTGCTACATTACAGTTCACGCAAATAGAGTCGGCAGTCTTTTTCTAGCTCTGTGTTATAGAACATAGAACATAGAACAGTACAGCACAGAACAGGCCCTTCAGCCCACGATGTTGTGCCGACCATTGATCCTCATGTATGCACCCTCAAATTTCTGTGACCATATGCATGTCCAGCAGTCTCTTAAATGTCCCCAATGACCTTGCTTCCACAACTGCTGCTGGCAACGCATTCCATGCTCTCACAACTCTCTGTGTAAAGAACCCGCCTCTGACATCCCCTCTATACTTTCCTCCAACCAGCTTAAAACTGTGACCCCTCGTGTTAGCCATTTCTGCCCTGGGAAATAGTCTCTGGCTATGATAGGGTTGGTCCATTTACGGTAGATTTCATAAACATACGAAACGTACGTAACATTCAGAATTTTGTATAAAGAACAAGAATTGGCACTGTGACCGCCTCTGAGGCTCAGAGGAAAATGGTGCAGTCAGAGCGAAACTGATAGCGGAGAGACAGGAGATTCTATGGCCGCAGAAGAGACACCAGGATCAAAAGCAGAAGCTGCTGGAAAAGCTCAGCAGACCTAGTAGCACCTGGGAAGCAAAAAACAGAGCTAACGTTTCGGTCCTGTGATCCTTCCTCAGAAATGATGGTAGATGGGGAATCATTGATTCACCAGCTTCAAGGTCTCCCCTACCCCACCACGTCCCAGGACCAGCCCAGTTCGTCCCCTCCCCCCACTGCATCTCACAACCAGCCCAGCTCATCCCCTCCCCCCACTGCATCCCAAAACCAGCCCAGCCTGTCTCTGCCTCCCTAACCTGCTCTTCTTCTCACCCATCCCTTCCACCCGCCTCCGGCCGCACCTCCATTTCCGACCTATAACCTCATCCCACCTCCTTGACCTGTCCATCTTCCCTGGACTGACCTATCCCCTCCCTACCTCCCCACCTATACTCTCCTCTCCACCTATCTTCTTTTCTCTCCATCTTCGGTCCGCCTCCCCCACTCTCCCTATTTATTCCAGAACCCTCTCCCAATCCCCATCTCTGATGAAGGGTCTAGGCCTGAAACGTCAGCTTTTGTGCTCCTGAGTTGGCACTTACTGCTAGCGGGTTCTCCACATTCATGAGAATGGCTGATAAACCCTGAACTTGATTACACATTGATGATGCAAGCCCTTTCATCGATTCAATGTCTTTAGTTATTGTGGTTGCCCACTCAATGCAGCTGGACATGTATCGTGTTCATTCATCACACAGAAAAACTGTGCAGGTTTTCCAGTACATGAACTCCTGGAAGTGTTGGTCATAGATAATAGGCTGCCATTTGCCAGCAGTGTAGTTGAGTATTTCTTAAAGTTCAATGACATTCATCATATAAGGACAGCTCCATAACAAGCGTCATCTGATGGTCTGGCAGAAAGAGCAGTCCAAATTTTGAAAGCAGGCTTAAAGGAACAGCCTACAGCTTCCCTGGTTATCAAACTATTCCAATTCCTGGTTAATTATAGGACCACCGCTCATGCAACTATAGGGATAGCTCCAGAGGAGTTACTAATAGGGAAAAGTGTCTGTCAGGTTACGTCCGATCTTTCAGGACATTGGGAGTGGGTGGGATGGGCACAGTCGGGAGGTTAAGCAGCATCAGGAATGGTAATGTTGGACACAAGACTCCACCAAGCAAGAGAGGCAGTTTATTTCAGGGGATAAAGTTTTGTTTCGGAACCACAGGAGTTACTCTGCATAGGCTACAGGCATGGTTGACGTAAGGTCAGGTCCAGCGACCTTCACTTTCTGGGTAGCCGCCAACGTCTTGAACAAGGACATGGAACATGTGAAACCTGCAAACTTGTATATGGTGTAGGAACAACATGTGCCCAGCTGTTCAACTGCCTCTCTGACTGTTCTGGAATACATGGGCTCTCTGTATCCATCAAGCATTAAAGATACTTCTAAATCTGAGATCAAAATGGTGCATGTAGCTGCCTTGAAATCGTTGCCACGTGAAGACAAGAATGAAATTCTTCTGAGAAGCTCTGCATGCAAGAGGTGAACTGCTGTGAGCTACATGCCACCTGTCTCAAAGGCAAGGTTGGAGAATTGGGCCCAGTGCTAAAATGCTCCAAGTGGAGCTGTAAAAGAAAAGAACCAGCCTGTGTCATTGGACCCAGAGTATGAGGGGTGCAGTGATTGTAATGAGGTCAGCTAGGTTGACATTATAGAAGAGAGATAACAAAGTGTTGAGCAGTGTGATCACAGCAGGCCAAGCAGCATCAGAGCAGCAGGATGGCTGACGTTTTGGGCCTAGTCCCTTCTGCAGAAATAGGGGAGGGGAACGGGGTTCTGAAATAAATAGGGAGAGAGTGGGAGGTGGATAGAAGATGGATAGAGGAGAAGATAGGTGGAGAGGAGACAGACAGGTCAAAGCGGCGGTGATGCAGTCAGTAAAGGTGAGTGTAGGTGGGGTGTTAGGGAGGAGATAGCTCAGTCCAGGAAGGTCAAGGGGGCGGGATGAGGTTAGTAGGTAGGAAATGGGAGTGGGGCTTGAGGTGGGAGAAGGGGATGGGTGGGAGGAAGTAGAGGTTTGGGAGGCAGGGACGAGCTGGGTTGGTTTTGGGATGCAGTAGGGGGAAGGGAGATTTTGAAGCTTGTGAAGTCCACATTGATACCTTTGGGCTGCAGGGTTCCCAAATCTCCCCTCCCCCTACTGCATCCCAAAAGCAGCCCAGCTCCTCCCCGTCTCCTTATCCTGTGCTTTCTCCCACCTAACCCCTCCTCCTACCTCAAGCCCCGCTCCCATCTCCAACCTATTAACGTCAACCTGCTCTCTTGGCCTGTCCATCCTCCCTGGACTGACCTGTCTCCTCCCTAACTCCCAATCTACACTCACCTTTACTGCCTCCATCCCCACCTATTTGGCCTGTCTGTCTCCTCTCCACTTATCTTCTCCTCTATCCACCTCCCCCTCTCTCTCTATTCATTTCAGAACCCACTTCTTCTCTCCCATTTCTGAAGTGGGGTCTCGGCCCGAAACATCAGCCTTCCTGCTCCTCTGATGCTGCTTAGCTTGCTGTGTTCATCCAGCTCTACACCTTGTTATTGCAGATTCTCCAGCATCTGCAGTTGAAAATATCTCTCGACATTATAGAATATGAGTTTGCTAATTAGAACTTTTTATTTGGTCAAATCAGTGACCTCTGGCTGATAGAGATAGACAGAAGTGTCAGAGGTTCTCATTATCCTGAAAGATGGCTCTGTGAATGCTGGATCAGTGTCAAGGACTTTCCATGTGTATACAAAGGGTAACGTGGTGGCAGGATAATAGCCTCTGCGATATTATTTCAGACATAAATTTCTGCAACTAGCAGATGGATCGCAGACACATTGAATTGTCGACTAAATTTTCAAGAACTTTTAAAAATTCCTTCAATTCCTTGATAAAAAATAACTTGTTTAAAATGCAAAGGTGTCCAATTATTTCAATATCTTCCAGTTCTCCTAATCATCCACATTCAAATATTGATGTATGTGCTGCATTTGATGTATACACAATTCTGGCTTATGCTCAAATCCATTTCCAATTTTTTCAGTTCCTAAAGTATTTCCAATCTTCTGACCTGCTACAGATCTTCCCAGCAGCGGGTGCATTTTCCTTCAACGTAATACTACAAGACAATTGAATATACTGATTATAACCTCTTGAAGATTTTTGGAAAAAAAGTTCGGGATAAAAATTCCGGACGATTTAGACGAGAAGGCATACAGAGAGTTGGCCTTCATTGGTAGGGGATTTCAGTTTAAGAGTCGCGAGGTTGTGCTGCAGTTCTGTGAAACCCTGGTTAGACCACACTTGAAATATTGTGTTCAGTTCTGCTCACTTCATTATAGGAAGGATATGGAATCTTTAGAGAGTGTGCAGAGGAGATTTACCAGGATGCTGCCTGGACTGGAGGACAGGTCTTATGATGAATGTTTGAGGTAGCTAGATCTTTTCTCAATGGAGCGAAGAAGGATGAGAGGTGACTTGATAGAGGTGTACAAGATGATGGCAGGCAAAGGTAAAGTAGATGGCCAGAGACCTTTATCCAGGGAGCATAATTTTAAGGTGATTGGAGGACAGTATGGGGAGATGGCAGTGGCAGGTTCTTTACATGGAGAGTGGTGGGTGCATGGAATGAGCTGCCAGCAGTGGTAGTGAAGTCAGATGAGTCGGACCTTTAAGCAAATCTTGGATATGCACATGGATGATAGTAACATGTAGGGTATGCAGGGTAGTTTGATCTTACAGTAGGGTAATAGGTCGGCACAACATCGTGGGCTGAAAGGCCTGTGCTGTGCTGTACTGTTCTATGTTCTAGGTCCTTTCTATCTGGTCTTATTAGCAAATAATTCACCTCGCACAATTTGCATTCAATTTGATAAGCCCAGTAGATCTTACCTTTAAAGTTTCACCTACCACTAATACTAACATGTTATCTCCACGAGCAAAATTAGGAATTTTTGATTTCTTGTCTGCTTCTCTTCGATTTCTCCTGTTTCATTCTGTGGTTTCGCAGCCTTGTTCGCACACAGTCAGGAAAAATCCCAAGTTATAATTATTGTAAGACATCAGTTGTCTGAGTTTCCACTTGCTCTTCAACCACTGCATACATCACTCACGCCTGTGATCCAGCTCTGTAATCACAAAGGATGAACTGTATTTTTGGAACTAAGAATATAACAGAGAATTTCTCTCTCACTCCTATCACCACTTCACCTCTTTTCACCGGACTCTCTAACCTCACTTTATAAAATGGAATACTTCTCTTCTTACCATGAATTCCACGTTACCACATTTTCTGTCAATACTCCTTCCAAATTAAATATCTCCTCATCTCACCATCTAAGATTGATCTTCACTCGTATCCCTTAAAATGTTACTTTCTTTACTTAGTTCTCCTGGCATACGTGAGTAAACCTTAGTCACAGGTAAATTCTTTAAAGAGTTCTAGTGCTCTCTTCATAAGCTATCCCTGAACAGGCTGTAATTCTTTTGAAGCTCTTTAGATTCTACTATCCTTTCCTTTATCACATCAACTAAACTCATTATCTTAGAGATAGTAGGAACTACAGAAGCTGGATAATCTGAGATAACAAGGTATAGAGCTGGATGAACACAGCAGGCCTAGCAGCATCAGAGGAGCATGAAAGCTGACATTTCGGGCTTAGGCCCTTCTTCAGACAAAAAAAATCTCAAGAAGTGTCTAGGCTCGAAACATCAGCTTTCCTGCTCCTCTGATGGAGCTTGGCCTGCTTTGTTCATCGAGCTCTACACCTTGTTATCTCAAACTCATTATCTTGTCCTGTTTTCCTACCCACATCTTCACAGTGCTTTTCCTAAACCAACACTGCGACTTCATGTGGTTAACTTTATTACAATGAAAACATCTGAGCTTTTTTACTTCTCTTTCCCTCTCATGGGTATCCCTTTTACCCTTTTGTAAATTATTTTTACTATCTTCACTGCGATCGCCTTTCTCCAAGTTTCTGTCCCTTGCAGATTGTACTTGATGTCGGAGGCCAAACATTGATTTCTGAATCAACTCAAAACCATCTGCTACTTCTGCCGTCAATCTTGCAGCCCTAATTGTCTGCTCTTCAACATGTTCTCACTGCTTCAGGAAGTGAATTTTGAACTCCCAAATAATTTTCTCTCCAAGAGCGTCTTATGTTTGATCTATTTTCAATGCTTGCATCCACCTGTCAAAGTTACTTTGTTTGATCAATACTCCTTTCAGCCTCCATGTACATACGACCAGTTTCCCTCTTTCAATTTATAAACCGTTGTCTATCGGCTTTTGGCACTAGTTCATATATACTTAAAATTACTTGTTCACCTCATCACACTCCCCAGAAATCTCGTTTGATAGTGATTCGCATACCTCGCCAGCTCTATGTACTAACTTTCTTTGAATCAACAATACTCATATGGTCACCAGCCATTTCATTTGAACCAGACCAGAACCGATCAAAGTAAACTAAGGAAACAGCCTAGACTCAAGTATCAACAAGATGTTGATAATGGAACTTAGTAAACAAGGAATTGATAACTTGCCTAATGACGACCATAGATCAATTGCTGATTACTATAAAAAATAAAAATTGCATCATTGACGTCCTTTGGGGAGAGAAATCTATTGTCCTCATCTGACCTGATCTGCACATGATTCCACATTCATAACAATGTAGTATTGCTATTTGAAATGACTAAGAAAGGCACATAGTTTCAGTAAAATTTGGGGTGGGCAATATCAGCCACGTGTCATGAACGGAAGAACAGAAAGAATTGGTAGAACTCATGCAACTATGCTATTTTATCCTGTAGAAACATAACAGGCATTTTTGGTTTTCTTTTCAGATCAGTTACTTTTCTTCCTGCACTTGTTTGAGTGATAAGCGTGAGTTTCCAACGTTTTTCAGGACGATTCCTAGTGATTCTGTACAAATCAAAGCATTAGTCAAGCTTATCCAACATTTTAGATGGACGTGGGGTGGAGTTGTGGCACGGGACAATGAGTATGGTCGATTTGGAATTATAGTGTTGGTTGAAGAGATTGCCAAGTTTGAAACCTGTATTGCTTTTGCTGAGTTCATCTCACCTGTTGGTACTGCAAAGAGAATGCCACAAGTAGTGGAGACAATTTAAAAAAAAATCTGCTAAGGTGATCATTATATTTTGTGCAGAGAGGTTTACCGCTGGTTTGCTGGAAGAACTCGACATTACTGATATCCGACTAATTGCGAGTGAAACCTAGATCACGTCATCTAACTGTGGACGGCAAAAACTATGACATTACTGTCTGGAACAATTGGATTTGGAGGAAAGAGTATGGAAATTACAGGACTTAAAGAGTTTCTCTTAAATGTCCACCCTTTCAAAAAACCACACAACCCGTTTGTAGAAGAACTTTGGCAGGAAGTTTTTGTACGCAGTGTACAAATCTCAAATGAAACGCTGGATAGCAATAAACCATCTTTGTTGAAACTGTGTACAGGCGCAGAAAGTTTAGAGGCAGTTGAGACTGCATACAGCGATGTGTCTGAGTTAAGGGGTTCCTACAATGTTTACAAAGCTGCATATGCTGTGGCCCATTCCCTTCATAATATGCATCTGTGTGAAGATGGAAAAGGACCATTTGCCAACAAAACCTGCGGCAGCCAGTCAAAGATATTATTTTGGCAGGTAGGAATTGAAACAACTTTTGCACATGAGATGAATGAAATATCACATAAGTACATTATAGATCTTAAACCCGACTTATCAGTTCAGAATGTTTTACAGCATAACTGATCACCTTGAGGGTACTATTGTTTCAACTTAATGTAATTGAATAGTGAAGTATACTCTGCACTGAACGACCCGTTCTTGCTTATTTCTGACGTATTTGCCACTTGCATTAATGATATTCTATCTACTCCTAAAGCTTTTGCACTACATAAAGCAGGTGAAATTTGTCAATAATTTTGGACAAGAGGCAGACTTTGATAAGAACGGAGATCCCGTTGCTTCATATGATGTGATAAACTGGCAGAAGGCAGAAGATGGGACTGTGCGGTTTGTTCAGGTTGGTTACTATGACGCAGCATTGCCAGTAGGAAAGGAACTCATATTGGATAAAAGTCGAATTGTTTGGCACCATGGAAGGAACATGGTAAGGATTTTTTTTTTGTTTATACCTCAGTATTTTTTTGGGATTATTTCAGATGTTTATACATAGTTTGTTTTGAATAAATAGCTTTTTGAAAAAAAAACAAAGAAACCAAACTCCAATGCAAGTATTTGTGTCAAAGCTTGCATTATGTGTTTCAAATTGACATTAGGAGGTCTTGGTTTTCAACTGTTGGTAACGGTTTGATAAAATTGCATGACTAAATGAACCAGTTGGCGGAAACTGATAAAGAAGGTGAAAGCTCATGGGATACAGCACAGTTGAGGTTAGAAAACTCACAACTGATAAGTAGAACTTGAATGATCACTTGAGGTGTCATAACAGTCAACGCTATGGGTAACCTCAACTAGGCAGACGATACTTAGTAGTATGGTTTTGACAGGAGAGACGAGATGGGTTAAGGCTCTTCTGCACTGTACAATTCGTCGATTCTATGATTCCACCGTTTCCGTAGTGTGCAAGTGAATATCGTATATGGCGTTTGAACCACACATGAGATTTCATGAAATTTATTTGCATGGAGAACATTCATGACTATCTGCATTTTTAAAGCAATCAACTTTTTTATTTGTGTGGTAATTTACCTATAGGTTTGTTCTTTCCATAGCCACCAGTCTCACTGTGCAGCAAAAGGTGTGTTCCAGGGACGAAGAAAGCAACTAAAATAAACAAACCAATTTGCTGCTTTGATTGTATAACTTGTGCTGAAGGAACGATTAGTAATCAAACAGGTATTGAATTCATCAATGATCCTTGGGCTGTTAACCCATGATACTGTTACAGGCCTCTAATTACAATTATAATTGAAATGTTCAAGGAGATTGGAAGACATTTAGATCTAATAGGTTGCTAACTGGTGCCAAGAAAATTCAATTCGGTCGATTTTCTTTAGTTGCAATGATAGTAAAACTGTCAAACCTGGTCCTCATACGTTGCCACAGATGTGCCGATTGATTCCAGTCATGTGCAGTCAAATACAGAAACCCAAAATGCTTTCTTAGTGTCTTTTTGCTCCTCCACAAAGTGCACTGTTGAAATCCCCATAAATTCAAGTTTTAGAAATCACTTGATTTGATGTGATGTGCACATCCATTTATTTGCTCTAGGCGTCATGGAAAAATATATTCCCACGAATTTGCATATTGCTGAATGAGGTTCCTTGTCGTTATTTCTGCTGATGAGATGCTCAGGGTTTTCAAGGTTCGTACCTGTTAAAATGTCTCTTACAGAATTATTTTGTAAACTGTCAACTTACTGTCCAGTAGTTTTATTAAAAACAATATTGTATTTGATTCCCACGGCAATTCCATCCTGATTTAAGCTCACATCGTTGGTTCTTGTTCTTATTATATTCCATAACTGTCACTGAGTCACAATCTTGGACATCCCTTCCGAACAGTGCCTTGTGTGCACCTATTCTGCATGGACAACAACATTCAAAGATTTAAGCGTGTCACGACGTTCTGAGATTAGTAAGACAAAGGTCAGATTTTCCCGAATGAGGGGTTCCGATACCACAATTATAATAGTGCAAATTTATGTTCTATTAAACGAACGTGGCAGAACAATCTCAATTGTCAAGAAATTTAAGCACCAAGTTTACTGATAATTGAAAAAAAACTGTTCAGCATTGCCTATGGGAGGAAGAACTCTGCTACCATACTTGGTATGGACCTTAAAATGACGCCAGCGCAACGCTTTTTGCCTCTATTTTAGTAAAAAAAACTGTTGTGATTAAATACTGAATCGCATCAGTTATTGTGATAATCAAAACCGCTACATTGGGAACTGACTTTTTCAAAGGAGGAAATATCATTCAAAGCATTCACCTGGAGAATTAATATTTGTTCTGCGGAGTTAAAGAAATGTTCAGGACATGCTTCCCCATTTGTTGCGTCGCGTTGAATTGACATACTGAGAACAGCTGCACGTTATAGAGGGTGCTTAATTCCAACTAGCGGTTGAAGAAAAATGACAGGAACAAAAACAGAAGTTGATGGAAAAGCTCAGCCGGGCCGGCAGCATCTATGAAAAAAAAAATAGACTTAACATATTGGGTCCAGTGGCCCTTTCTCAGAGCAGAACCTGAAACGTTAATTCTGATTTTTATTTTCCTCATAGATGCCGCCAGACCTGCTGAGCTTTTCCAGCAAATTCTGACTTTGTCCCTGTTTTACAACTTTCGCAGTTCTTTCAGTTTCTGCAAATAATTATATATTTATGTTAAGGTACTTAAAAAGTGTTAAGGCAAATTGCCAGCACAACAAAAGGTTTGATGGATCAAATAATAAAAGGACTAATTTTGTACTGATCACAGCCCGTAGTTCTTCAAATACGAATTGATGATATCTGACGTTTGTTATTTCGAGAAAGTAGCAAAATAAATTACTCGAAATGATTTAAGAAGCATTCAAATTAAATACGTTGTAGATGCATGGATTGTAAAATTTACTTAAAATAAGTGTAACCCAAAATAAGCAATTCTGATGGCAATCTGAAAATATTGTCTCCAAGTTTTTTGTCCTGTGTAGATTCGGTAGAGTGCTTCATCTGTCCGTTCGAACAATGGTCCAATGATCGACGAAATCAGTGCATCCCAAAAGATGTTGAATTCCTGTGTTTTAACGACAGCATGGGAATAACTTTGACGGCAGTAGCTCTGTTTGGAGCTTTTATCTCAGGGTTTGTTGCTGCTATTTTTTATATTTCATAAAAACTCCCATTGTAAGGGCTAACAATTCGGAACTAAGTTTCCTCCTACTATTCTCGTTAATGCTGAGCTTTTTGTGCTCAGTTGCGTTCATTGGACAACCCTTTGCATGGCCATACATGGTGCGGCACACTGCGTTTGGGGTAAGCTTTGTTCTGTGCATTTCTTGTATTCATCGTCATGTCAGGTTCGTTTTCGGAGGCCCTCACCGACTTGATGCAATAACAAGACACTGACCTGTTTGGAAAAACACAAATCCTTTTGTTACAAAGCAAGTACAAGCTGTGGAGAATCACTGTACTTAACGCGGCACAGAGTGCAGAGTCTCGTAAGTAATTCTCCCCGAGCAGCGGACAGTCCCCGCTTTTTATACTTTACTAAGTACATAATACATAGTACATAGAACATAGAACATAGAACAGTACAGCACAGAACAGGCCCTTCAGCCCACAATGTTGTGCCGACCATTGATCCTCATGTATGCACCCTCAAATTTCTGTGACCATATGCATGTCCAGCAGTCTCTTAAATGACCCCAATGACCTTGCTTCCACAACTGCTGCTGGCAACGCATTCCATGCTCTCACAACTCTCTGCGTAAAGAACCTGCCTCTGACATCCCCTCTATACTTTCCACCAACCAGCTTAAAACTATGACCCCTCGTGCTAGCCATTTCTGCCCTGGGAAATAGTCTCTGGCTATCAACTCTATCTATGCCTCTCATTATCTTGTATACCTCAATTAGGTCCCCTCTCCTCCTCCTTTTCTCCAATGAAAAGAGACCGAGCTCAGTCAAACTCTCTTCATAAGATAAGCCCTCCAGTCCAGGCAGCATCCTGGTAAACTTCCTCTGAACCCTCTCCAAAGCATCCACATCTTTCCTATAATAGGGCGCCCAGAACTGGACGCAGTATAAAACAATCTCACATCTCACAATGACATGATACATGAAACAGTTATTACAGCAGACAAAGACAGGATACAAAACAAATATTACATCAAGAACATAAAAGACCACGTGACGATTTCAAGTTGTTAACGAGACAGTTTGTAATTTCAAGTTGCCGATGTGTCTGGCTGGAACAGAGCCAGTGGCCTGGCCCCTTTGTCAGAGACAGAAGTTACATACTTCAGAAGTCTCACACCTTTACAAATGCCCCTCACTTAACCTTATTTGAGACAGTTTAATTCTTTTCAGTCAGGAAGCTTAAGGCAGTGTCTGCATACCTATGTGGAGGCAGATAAAGGACATTAATTTTACAAGTATAGAAATCAATGGGATGTTATCCCAATAACGTCTAAATGGATAATTCAATAATGTACTCCTCAGGTATTAGAAGCTCGGAGATCGCTTTTAGGTCATCTGCGCTGTGTTCGCGACAGATGATGACACCTTCCAGTCGTGAACCACTTCAACTCGGCCTCCCACTCCCTGGTTGACATGCCCATCCTGGGCCTCCTGCAGTGTCACAATGACGCGACCGGGAAACTGGGGGAGCAGCACC
Organism: Stegostoma tigrinum; assembly: GCF_030684315.1. Taxonomy (NCBI): domain Eukaryota; kingdom Metazoa; phylum Chordata; class Chondrichthyes; order Orectolobiformes; family Stegostomatidae; genus Stegostoma; species Stegostoma tigrinum. The sequence goes on from NC_081367.1 coordinate 56,159,614, forward strand.
TCATATTCCGCCTTGGGAGCCTACAACCGAATGGTCTCAATGTAGACATTACTAGCTTCAAAAACTCCACACCTCCGGCTTCATCCCATGACCAACCCTCCCTCTCATCCCCACCTCCTTGACCTGTCCATCTTCTCTCCCACCTATCCGCTTCACCCAACTCACTGACTGATCCCCACCACAGGCTACCTGCACTCATCTATCACCATCCCACCTACCTAGCCCAGCTCCAGCCATCCTCTCTCGAGTTATTTCAGAACTCCCTACCCCCTCTCGCACTTCCGAAGAAGGGCCCCAACCCGAAATGTCAGCTTTTCTGCTTCTCTCATGCTGCCTGGTCTGCTGTGTTCCTCCAGCTCCACACTGTGTTATCTAAGTCTGCTTTCAGTTGTTGAAACTTTCGCGCGCTTTCAGATGTTTTCCTACTTATTAACTGTTTCATTTATAGGTCTGATCGTGTTAACTTGAAGGCACCAACACGTGACATTGTACATGGAGTTTTGGCGTCGATATCTCTAACAGTGACACGTCACATTTATCATACCGGCAAATACAGTATTTGTGAGTGAAAGTAGATTTGGAAGTAAGCTTGGTAATTTATAAATTCAATGACAATGCTGACATCTACCGAACAGTGTAGAAATTGCACAGGTATCTCTTGGACACAAATGCAACCTGGCTGAAACCCACTCCATCAATTAATTCTCAATCATCAGTAATGTGTTGGACGATGCCTTCAATAGAGCAATCAAGTAACACCTGCTGATCAGTAACTTCCTCACTGACACCTAACTTAGGTTCTGCCAGGTCCACTCAGGTTCTGAACTCATGACAACCATAAACAAAATAACTGAATTCCAGATCGAAAGTGAGAGTGACAGCCCTTTACATCAACGCCATGTTCGAGCAAATGTGGTACTGGGAAACCCGAGCAAAACTGGAATCAATGGGAATCATAACAAAAGTCGCTACTGGATGCAGTCATACCTGGTACATAGGAAGTTGGTTGCGTTTCTTGAAGGACAAGAACACTAACTCTAGAACATCTCTGCAGAGGTTACCCAGGGTTCTGTCCTAACCCAATCATATTCATCTGCTACATCAAGGACTATCCCTTCCTCATAAGGTCAAAAGTGGGGATGCTAGCCAATGGCTGTTATATTCAGGATCATTCCCAGGTCCTTAGTTGCTGACGTAGTCCATGTTCAACGGCTCTAAGATATGACAATATCCAGCCTTGCGCTGATAAGTAGTAAGTTGCATTCACGCGAAATAAATGCGAGATAATGACCATCTCCAATAAATGGCACTCTAACAAGCACCCCTTGACATTCAATGGTTTTGTTATCACTGAAGCCCCCACATCAACTCCCTGGGGATTACTATTGACCAAAGACCCGACAGGACTCGCTATTCAAATACCATGCCTTCAACAGTAGATCAGAGGTGGGTAACTGCCTCCCTGACTCCCCGGACACTGTCCACCATCAACAAAGCAGAGGTCAATAGTGTAATGGAATACACCCCACTTGCATGCATGGGTGCAGCTCCAACGACATTTTAGTTGGTTGACACTGTCCAGCACAAAGCAGCCTGGTTAATTGGAACCAAATTCACAAGCATCCATTCCCTTCACTACTGACGCTCAGTAGCAGCAGTATGTACTATCTACAAGATGCACTGCAAAAATTCCCTGAAGAACCTTTGCATCTTCCAAACCAACAACTACTACCACCCAGCAGGACCAGGGTAGCAGATAAATGGGAACACCAGCACATGGCAAGTTCACTCCAAGCCACACATTATCTTGACGTTGAAATATCTCACCGTTCTGTCATTGTCACTGAGTCAAAATCCTAAAATTCCTCGTATCAGAGTATTATATTTCCACCTTCATCACATGGACTGCAGTAGTTTAGGAAGGCTGCTCACCACCACCTCCTCAAGGCTTAACAGGAATGGGAAATTAATGCAGGACAGCAATGAATGCCTACGTCCCAAGAATTAGTTAAAATAACGAATTCCACCACATTTGGGATATCGTTCAAGATCACATGCACCTCACACTCTAACGATGACAATATCGTGTAAAAGGTGCAGCGAACATTAAACTGATCAATACAACATATGGGGTTGTAATTATTTTCAGAGGCTCGAGAAGCTGGTTATGTTGAGAGCCATTACGCTTCAGGCCAACTTTTAAGAACGAAGGCAAAAATTGTGAGTGAGATTTTGGGAAGTAAGTAGGAATAATCTATGTATTGGTTTCAGCAACCCAAGAACACAGCTGCAACGTCCTTGGTAAGAAGGCCTTGAGGCAGAGTGGTGCTTGTTTTTCATTTTTACTCATCTGGTTATTATGGTTTAGAACATATTTTCTAAATAGTTTTCTACAAGGCGATTCAATGGTACGTTTCTAAAAACGAACTGAATTCCGAGTTAAGTACGGATTGCATTGGAAAGCTGTACTGTCAAGGGGAGAGGGCATGACAATGCGTTCTGTATGTCGGCTCAGAGAGCCGAACGGTTTACAATGGACAGAACTTTGTTCGTCTGTACTGTAAGATATCATGAAGGGATATCAACGTAATAATCAGGCCGTGCCTAAATGAAAATAGGTGGCTCAGTGGTTAGCACTGCTGCCTCACAAGACCCGGAGCCTCGGTTCGATTCCACTCTCGGGCGGCTATCTGTGTGGAGTTTGCACATTTTCCCCGGGTCTGCTTGGGTTTCCTCCGGAGCTCAAATAGATGTGCAGGCTACGTTGATTGGCCTTGCGTAATTGCACATAGTGTTCAGGAATAAGTGCGTTATAGGTGGATGGGTCTGGGTGGGATGATCTAAGGGTTTAGGCGGACTTGTTGGGTCGAAAGGCCTGCTTCCATATTGTAGGAATTCTAAGAAAAGAAAGTTAAACGCAATCCCCTGTGGAATGTTAGGAAAACGGCCTCTCAAATTGCTTTTCATTTCAATTTAATCAAAGGATGGTCAGCATTTTCCACACAGTTATATAAATTCATTCCGTGTAGACGGTAATAAGAGCCTGCATCTATTCCTCAAAGAATAATAATTGACTAGGCTCCCAGTATAATCATATTAGTTACGAGAACTGGGGCAAAAATCCCTAATGTAATTATTTGACAAGAACAGTGGAGTTAATCTACCATGACTCTCTGGGCGAAACAGGTGAGATGCCTGTATATTCCAATCTCATCATGGACGCATATATATCCTTTTATTGCGGAGTAAAGGCATAAGAAATTATTTCCAGCGATCGTTAGCCAGTACGTAAGAGGATTTTACGATGCATTTAAGTACTATATTGGGAATTTTGTTGCTAACGTCTTTCGAAGAAGGGAGTTCTGGAGGTGAACCACCCTGTAGACCTCAAGAGAAGTTCATCACTCGGGGATTAATGAAGGGTGGGGATGTTGTCCTTGGCGGATTATTCATTGTTCATTTTAGAACAACACTGCTGAATAATTCGTTCGAGACAAAACCGGAAGAGGTGCGCTGCCGAGAGTGAGTAATAAACCAACCTCTGCTGGCCGCTTTGTATAATAGTTGTATGTTTGAAGTGAATGAAATAACATTTATGTGGTCCTTTTCACATCACAGGTGGAGGGACAGGAGGTGAGGGATAGGTCCGGATACTACCGAAGTGTATTCCCAAGTATGATGTAAAAAATGCGGCAAAGGCGTGTGCGCGCAAAGTTCCCACCAGCAGCTCGGTGAAAATGACGAGATGAGCTGTTTTAGTAATGTTGCTTCAGGGCCAAATATTGGTCAGATCATTTGATGTGACTTCGCTGCTTTGATTAGAATTCTAGCTGGGGAATCTTGTTCCTCCACGGTTTTGGATCTCATTCGATTGGTGTCATTTCCGAGAGTGTGAATATTGCTCTCACCTATGTCAGAAGTAGTAAATTAAATTTCATGCTGAAGCCTTTAGAGTAGACCGTGGGAGTGGGGGTGGGGGCTAGTCCAAAACCAAAGTGCTGCTGGGAGTAAGTAACCAGTCCATGTTTGAAGTGTAGCGTGAGCAGCAATAGTATCGAAAGGAAAGAATGGCGGTGTTTGTGGTTTATGGAATGAGCAAATGCATGACTTATAATGGACAACGATCCTGTGTTTATTGACTGTAACGTGTTGCTCCCTGTGGAGAATAACAATGGTATGAAACTGAAACATGAACAAAAACAGCCCTTCAATGCTATTGAAAATAATATTAACTACAGCAGGTGCTCACCTTTGTATACTTTTTTTTTCAAGATCTGGGCGAGCTATTAAAACCAGTACATATCATGTTTCTTGAACAACTACAGGTAATAACAGGTCGACTTCTGGAACACCCGCTGATTTTTGCTTTACCATGAAGTCGCTTGCCAGGTAACTTTGGAGTGTGAATAGAATTCAGAGTAGCATAGATCAGACTAGGAGATAGGGTTGCTGTCGACAAGAAGACACTGGCGAACGTTTCTGTCTCTTCAGCATTTCAACAGCTCCATGGTCACAGTTACAGAAATCAGGGTTTTATCTCACATAATTTCAAACACAGCAACTGTTGTGGAGAATTATCTCACTTTCTATGGGTTATTCGTCAGTATCAATGGGCTGGTCCTAAAGCAGCAGTACAGGGTTACTTTATGTAGTAGTGTGGAATTGATAAACCGAACCTGAGATCCATTGATTGTCCAAATGGACCTACTTCCCATAATTCACAGGATCATTTCATAGCTTGTTTTCCAAACGCGCCGACGTTGAACTGCATATTTAATGCGATTTTTGTTTTGTGCAGCATGACAAACGGAATTGTAAATTCTCCACAAGGAGAGGTCAATTGAGTATACGTGAAAAAAAAAATCAAATTAATGTTGTAACATAAACGATATATGATCAGTCAGCTATCAAATTCATGCAATTTAGGTCAAAATTCAAGCAAGGGAATCTGCAGTGGGCCAAAAGATCTCTGGAAGAATAAATAATCTAACGTCTGAATATTTGCATCATCTCTATTTTACCTGTTGGAACACAATGGAAAGTGACCGTTCTTCAGGACGGTCAATCCATCACAGCTCATCTTACCTCGGCACTTCCAACCATAGATGTTCCGACAGTTGAACATTCTATCGGAAGGGTTCACTAGTGGGACCTCAAGCAGGTGCTTCATCCCAATCCGCTGTTAACTGTTGAAAGATATACAAAAATGGGTAATGCTTCCCTTCTCTAAAATTAACCAATGATTCTTGTCATGAAATACTATTTGTTTATACTGGGCCAGAGGGCCTTTAGAATTTCAGATGTTTGAATTCGCATACCATATCCTGGAGAGTTTTAATGCAGAAGCTTAAATGATGATAATGTTCACTTCGACGAGGAATCTAATATATATAATTTATATGCTGGATTCTTCTCAGTGATCTGCTCAATCTCGTCAAAATCCCGCAGGAAACAGTTACCCATTGAGCTACCTAAGCCCGTTTCCTAGGAAAGTAATTCCAGATGATTTAAAGAAGCTTCAGGAAATTTCAGCGTTGACTCAGAAAAGTTGAGAAGAAACAATCTGTATTGATAAAATATTTGGTAAGTTTTTCCAAATGAAGCGATTTTCCCGAAAAGGAAAAAAAAAGATGAATCATTTTGTGTCATTTTTGCATTTGACCTTGCGTCTAATTTCTACTTAGGCTTTGTAGCATCTCAATTTTGAAAGCAAACGTCCATGGTTAACTTACATTTAAATGCAAGACCTGCTTCGAATATGGATTTGAAGTTAAATAAAATTCAACATGAACCTTCATTAATAATAAGACTTCCCTTGCGACATTGATGGAAATGTCAATTCTTTTAAAAAATGAAGTTTCATTAATACTCACAAAGATCTTTTGTCGACCTGAAACCTGCAGTCATTTACAATAATTATAAATGGCTCTAACATAACTAAATTATGCTTCAGCCTAACGATAAGTAATTCTGTGTTCTAGTTTCAACCTCCGTGGCTTGCGATGGGTCCAAACAATGATCTTTACCATTGACGAAATAAACAGGGACCCAGATCTTCTTCCGAACACGACGTTAGGTTACAAGATTCTGGATAGTTGTGACGTCTCCTCCGAAGCACTGAAAGCAACTTTCCAGATACTGAATGGAGATGAAAGATCTTCTCCAAACGACACATGTTTTGGTTTTTCCTCAGTGCCTGTTGTAATAGGAGATGCGGGATCTTCACGATCTGCTGCAGTTTCAAGAATTTTGGAGGTCTTTGGAATTCCTTTGGTAAGATGTGGGGAAATTTCTGTCTACTGGACCTTTGCTGATGTTGGTTATTTAACCGATCTTGGTTTTAATTAATCGAATCCAACTTCGTGCACTGGTCCACTATTCAATTATCTTACTTTTTAAATTTCGAATTGTTAACCAATTGTGAATTTATGGAACATATATCACCTAACGAGCCTCAGGCAAACACAAGAAAAGGAATCTGTATCATCGGCACATTCTTTTTATCGATCAGAAATAGTAAAAAAAAACAGAATTTGCTGGAAAAACTCAGGCGCCCTGACAGCATCTGTGGAGAGAAATCAAACTTTACATTTCGGGTCAAGTGACCCTTCCTAAGAACTGATGGTAGTTTGGAAAATAGCTACCTAGCTAGCCTTCATCCCGAGAGACTGTAACCGAATTTCACAAGTTAACTCTGATTTCTGCCCACAGACACTGCCAGACCTGCCGTGCTTTTCCCAAGAGATCTATTTTTGTATCTGCGTTATGGCATCAGCAGTTCTACTGGTTCCCCCCCACCTCCCCACCTAGTACAGTTTTGATCTGAGTTACGTTGCCACACTTCTGCCAACTAATCTAGTAAATCTTTGATATTTATCTTTTGACGTCCAAGACTTTTACACAGAGAAAACTTCAGCGAGACCCTTTGTCAATCGAAAGATTGACTGTCTGCTCATCCTACTTAAATGCAAAGAACTTTTATGTACTTTGCCATACCTCACATCGCATCGCTGCAATGAAACCTGTGGCCGAATCAATTTAATCTGTGTTGCCATTTCTGTTTAAGAATTCGCTGGCCACTGAACCCTGATCGATATTTGCCTCCCGTGCTATCGTTTAGTGCACGTGATGTTGCGTCTAAATCTTCCCCTTTCTTTTTTCGAATGATGCAATGTCAGGCAACTTCAGGGATGTCCCTACCTCCTTCATTGATCCTGCTGAGTAAATGAAGGCAGTTTCCTACTTTGGCCGACAAGTGATCGAATGAGAACACAAACGAAGAGCCGCTCATTTTATTGGGGTCTGCCACCTCGGGGCAACATTTCTTGAAATCAGTGTTAATCACGAAGAGTTCCCAACATGTCAGCTGGTGACCAGAATAATTCAGGATCGAATTTCCAAAACGCCGGGTACGCCAGCTCTGCGCCGGTTTTACTGGTGGTGTTTGTAATACTTGCACTCTTAAAAATTGCTGTATCACTGTATAAATTGAAATAACGGGACGGGTAAAGGAAATAGAAACAAAAAAAAACGAAAGAACCCATTTGCAAGTTTGTTGAAACGGCATTCTGATGAAAATTCACTGGACTATAAGGTTGGCTTTGAATTCTGCTGGCAGTCCCGTTGAGTTTCTCCAGCAGTTTCTTTTGTTCTTGAAATTGCATGCTGGGATATCGTTCTGACGGTATTAATTAGCTCAAATTTCTCTCAAACACAGACAATAGCTGAAATTATACTTCAACCAGTGTAGTATGATTGGGCCGTATCTTCACAAATCCTCGAATGTACCACGAGAGTTTTTGAAAGCCGGTTAACGTGGCAAGTGGGATCCTGGGTTTTGTAAAGAGAAACAAGAGTCCAAAAGCCAGGAAGTTACGGCAGATGTTTGCGAAGAACTGTTTCAGCCTTAACTGGGGTATTGCGTCTGATCTTGGATTCCAGACTTTGGGAGTGGGAATGGGAAAGAGCAGAATTGGAGAAGGTACGAAACCATTTCACTGTGGTTTTAAGGCTGGGGAAGGGGGTGGCGGTGGCGGGGACTTCAGTTGCGCCAATAAAGTGAGGCAACTGTGTTTGTTTTCCTTAGCGAAGTAAAGACTGAAAGAAGATGCTTTGGATGGTTTTGAAATGTCAAAGACTCCAGACAGCTTAGTGTGAGACTGTTCTCATTTGCAGAAATCTTGAGAATAAAGTGAGATAAATTTAAGACATATCGGAAAATAACGAAGACGCCAACAGGAAATCAACGTCTTCGGTCGGCACCTGGTCACGAGGAATTCGTGATGGAGGAACAACTGGTGTCTCATATCGCCGCTTTGTTTGTTTAAATTCAGTTCCAGTAGAGACTTAGGATAAAACATAAACAACATGTTCCTTGCTGAACTTATTAAATTCGATAATGTTTGTTGACGTTACAGATCAGTTACTTTGCTTCCTGTGCCTGTCTAAGCGACAAAAACGAGTTCCCAACATTTTTCAGAACAGTAGCCAGTGATGCCGTTCAAATCAAAGCTTTGTTGAGACTCATAAATTATTTCAAATGGAGCTGGATTGGCATTATTGCAGTTGAAAACGACTACGGCCGCTTTGCTATTCAATCGTTCACTGATGAAATCTGGAACTCTAATGTCTGCGTCTCCTATACGGAATTCATCTCTTCGGGTGATGCTCGTGACAGAGTGTCAACGATTGCGGATACGATAACACAATCCTCTGCAAAAGTGATTATATTGTTTTGCGGAGAAAGTGACGCTTTCTCTTTAATTCAAGAACTCAAAGTGAGAAACATCACTGATTTGCAATTGATCGCAAGCGAAGCCTGGGTCACCTCATCCCTGATATGGTCAAACGAAAGTCAGGGCATTTTGACTGGCACAATTGGTTTTGGAATCAGGAAAGCGGAGATTCCAGGACTCGAAGATTTTTTAGTTAAATTTCATCCTTCCACATCACCAGAAAACCCGTTTGTTGAGGAATTTTGGCAAGAGGTTTTCGGTTGTGAAGTAAGGGAACGTGACAGAACCTCTCCGCGAAACGAGTGGCAATTTTCTGGCAGACCATGCACAGGATCAGAGGATCTGAATTTAACTAAGAACATATACACCGACGTATCACAGCTAAGGGTTTCGTACAATGTTTATAAAGCAGTTTATGCTGTAGCACACGCCCTTCATAATATGGAATCCTGCATAAATGGAAAAGGACCGTTTATAAACAAAACATGCGGCCAAAGATCGAGCATCGTACCCTGGCAGGTAAGAGGTATTTTGTATTCTAAACTAAGAATAAGCAAAACCAAATCTGCCAAGTGTTCTAGTTCTGAAGTAGAAATTCCAATCGAGTCCGCACCGCCATTCATCGATGATCTGATAATCCCACAATCTACTGTCTAGCCTTATCTCGGTAACACTTCATTCCATTTCTGGTGAGTGTTTAAACATTGGAGCATACTAGTTACACCTTTAGAAATGATAACTGAAGATGTCAACTACTGCAGTGAAAATCTTATTGAATTATAAAGTTCTTTTATAATTTTTCCACCACTTGATAACAAATAGGAAATATTCACAAACAAAGTAGCACAGTGGTTACATAAAGTCATTGGAAGGATTCTTCGATTTTATAATATTCATTATTTGTTCATGGATTACGGAATATCGTTGGTTACGGGTTTCATACAATGCTTACAAAAAAGTTTATTCTGTAGCACACGCCCTTAACAGTTATCCATGATGACACAGAGAGCAATTAAGAACCTTTGGAATCATGAGTGGATCATACCAGGTGAAGGTTGCAGACATTAGTAAAACAAAGAAATTTTTAGGCCAATTAACATATGGCCTGAATTCAGGTAAAAATTAAAGCGCAGATTTTTGTTTAAAAAGAGAAACTAATCCAAATTTCACCTCTGCAATGGCATCATACAAATTCATGCCCATAAATATTAGCGCAATGATCTGGAAAGCAGTCAAGTTACATCGTTATTATCACACCGCTTCGTCCTACTGATGATTACTCATTCAATTTTTAAAAGTAATTGCGTAATTCAAAAATATTTCGTGTTTTGTCTTTATTAAGCTTTTGCATTATCTGAAAGAAGTCAAGTTTATGAATAGGTTTGGTGAAGAAGTAAGCTTTGATAGTAATGGAGATCCAATGGCTTCATATGACCTAATAAACTGGCAAAGGAGTGCTGATGGGTCCGTTAACTTTGTAAAGGTTGGTTTTTATGATGCAGCGTTGCCAGAAGGAGAAAAGCTTGTGTTGGATGAACGCACCATCGTCTGGCATGGACATCAACATTTGGTAAGAGTCTTCTGAAGATACGAGTGTGAGATATTTGCTCGGTTTCTGGTCTCCGCAGAATGTTCTGATCTCTTAATGAAACGGTTGAGATAAGATGAATTTTGCTTTATTCCATCGATAGTAATGGACTTAGTGGTGCTGAACAAGGCAGTTATCATCGCACTCACCAACATCAACAGGATAATTGGTGAATGATGAATTGCCTTTGCCATGGGAAATGCAACTTGCAAACTATCCCAGAATTGCGTTGTGGCATTAAACTTAGTAAACAAATTATTTTGGAACAATGAACCATTTTCTACTTGCTGTCAGTTGCAGAGAAAGTAAAACGGTAATTAATGAGTGCACTGTAACAACTCTACATTTAAAGATCAATTAGCGCCCAAAACGCACACTCTGATAGTTCCGAGAAAGAGTCGCTGAACCGGAAGGGTTAACACTGATTTCTCTGCACAGGTGCTGCCAGATCTGGTGATATTTTCCAGCAATTTCTGAATTAGTTTCTGATTTCCAGTATCCACCGTTCTGAGCTTTCTTTTACTCTTAACATTTTTAGTTTGGCTTCACATCTTTCAGTCATGATATTTTCTCGATTATGTTGACGATAGTCGAACATTTAAACGGGATAGCATCCATCCCTAAACCCTCGGGAATATATCAGGTGCACATTCTTCAATATATTTTACTTCACATGTAGTCTCTGACCCCGCAAAAAAATAAACACTAATCCTTACTAATCCTTCACTCATCTTGCAAGATTCTACTCTATGGATTCTTCTCGTCCTCTGAGTTTCAAATGCCTTAACTTGCATGTTAGTTTTCATTCAAGTATTATGTTGGAAATAAAAATATATTACATTACCGCTTAAACTTATTACATCAGACGTTGGATCATTGCACTATCCACCTTTCAACACTGATGTTTGAATGCTGTTCCCAGGAATCAAAATGATACGCACTTTATCCGTTTTTTTCAGACGACAACACAGAATATGTCGACAAGAGTTAATTAATAAGAGTCAGGAAAATCCATTTGGATCTCTATTCTTCCGATAATTGATGCTGTAGAGCAAAGTCCCAGAGATGTGCCGCATGGAGGTAGACGCTTCAGTCCAACTTGTTCATGCCGACCATATGCCCTAAATTAATCTGGTCCCATTTGCCAACATTTGGCCCATATCCCTCTCAAACCTTCTGATGCATGTAACAATCCAGACGCCTTTCAAATACTGCAATTTCACCAGCCTTCATCACTTCCCCTGGCAGCTCATTCCATACACGCGCCTCTATCTGCATGAAAATACTTCCCCTTAGGTCCCTTTTAAAAATTACCCCTCTCATCTTAAAAAAGATGCTCTCTAGTTTTGAACTTCCCCACTCGGGAGCGAAAAAGCACTTGGCTATTCAACTTAACTCTTCTCCTCATGATTTTATAAACTTTTTTAATGTCACCGACGGTCCGGGGAAATATCTAGGGAAAATACTTCGTAAATGGCGATGAAATCATGTACTGAAACAACCATTGATACTTTGACCGTTACGTGAATGGATCAGAAAAGCAATAACTGCATTTTCACTCCTCTGCAGGTACCAGTGTCAGTTTGTAGTGACAGCTGTCCAACAGGTACAAGGAAAGCAACTCGGAGGGGTGAGCCTATTTGCTGCTTTGATTGTTTACCATGTGCTGATGGGGAAATTAGTAACAAAACAGGTACGTATCATTGACCAACTCTCCCTATTCTATAGTAATAAACGCATTGCATAAGCAATGAGGATTGTATCCTTTAAAATTCATCAACATTGAGTTATGCAACTTTGGACCATAAATGTGCCGTGCAATAGATTAAATCATAGAATCCCTACAGTGTGGAAGCAGGGCATTCGGACCATCGAATCCACGCTGACCTTCCGAGCAGCATCCTGCCCAGGCCCAGCTCCACCCTCTGCCTCAGCCCCCTTCTCTTTCCCTGCATCTCCCATTATAGACACCCAAGAAATGTTTGGGGATGTTGGTGTTTTACTTCAAGATTTCAGGCTGCTCTAAATTGCTTTGTACCAACCTTGCAGCAACCTGTTGCGATGTTTTGCTGAATTGAAACTCGTCTACAGATGTAAGTGCCCTTCCATCTGAAGCTAGGGCACCTGTTAGGTCAGAATTCATAGTGTTCCCTGTTGGAGCAAGAACATTCATCGCCTGTTGTATTCCACATGCCCACTGGTAAGACTCTGAGGAAACATCCTTCCAAACTTCTTGTCTGTCGGTCAGATGACATGGTTCATAGTTTTATGCACAGATAATAGGCAGCTTGTAAATAAGGTGCAGGAATCACTGTACACTGTACACAGGTAATCGAGAGCAATAAAAGCGGTGCCAATGATTGCTTTACTCGAAATAGGTTCGCCTGAATTGGTGTTATGGATCCATTATAGAAATATTCAATTGCACTTCACATTGTTTACTGCAAATAAGCGCCGCTGTTCAAAATAATTACCGCCCCAAAATGCAAACACTCTTGGCAGAAATTTCAATAGATTTCAATAATTTCAATATTATTAGACCATAAAATATAGGAGCTGAATTAGGAAATTCGGCCCATCGGATTTGCTCCGCCATTCAATCGCGGGTGATGTGGCTCTCAATCCCATTCTCCTGTATCTCCCCATAACCGTTGTTCCCTTTACATATGAAGAACTTCTGTCTTAAATACACTCAATGACTTGGCCTTCGCAGCTCTTTGTGGCATCCTGTTCCACAGGCTCACCAGCCTCTAACTGAAGAAAATCCTACTCATCTTCATTCCAAAGGGTCCTCCCTTCTCCCAGAGACTGTGCTTTTGGGAGTTAGTCTCTCATACTGGCGAAGACATCTTCTACAGATTCACTTTCTTCAGGTCTTCCAGTATTCTGTAAGCTTCAACGAGATCCCCGCCCCTCACCCTTCTTAACTCCATTAGGTACTGACGCAGAATAGTCAATATCTCTTAATGTGGCAAACCCTTTATTCCTAAGATCATTTTTGTGAACGTCTTCTGAACCCCTTCACAGGTCAGCATATCCTTTGCCAGATACGAGTCCAAAACTACTCATAATGTTCCAAATGCAGACTGATCAAAGCCTTTTTTTTAGCCTTAGTTGTAAATAGTTGAACTATTGAAGTTTATCAGGTACAAAGCCAGAGGCAGCCATTCGTGAGGTCATTACACCTGCCCGATTTTTGTTTTCAATTGAGCTTCAAGGAAAGGTTGATAACTATCTGGAATTCATGGCGAATCCACAACCGATCTATCTTTAGTCTGTTCTAGACTTGTGACACGATTATGTGGTTCATTCGAAAAGGAACAATCTTTCTAATGGCGTTTTTAAAATATTATCCTCTGCAGATTCTATTGAATGCTTGAAGTGTTCATTACATCACTGGTCAAACGATGAAAGAAATGAATGTATTGCAAAGGAAAATGAATACCTCTCCTTTCACGATGGAATTGGAATAACACTGATGAGCATTTCACTACTTGGAGCTTGTATCACAGGGGCTGTGGCAGCTGTATTCTTAAATTTCATAAATACTCCCATTGTCAAGGCCAACAATTCGGAACTAAGCTTTCTTCTACTAATCTCATTAATACTGTGCTTTCTGTGCTCCATTGCATTCATTGGACAGCCATCACCATGGTCATGCATGGTGCGGCACACTGTGTTTGGAGTTAGTTTTGCTTTATGTATTTCTTGTCTTCTTAGTAAAACTCTGGTAGTCCTAATGGCATTTAAAGCAACTCTGCCCGGCAGATATATTATGAAATGGTTCGGACCCAAACAACAAAGGTCAACTGTCTTTTTCTCGACATTGATTCAAATTATAATATGTGTGTTCTGGTTGGTGATCTCTCCCCCAGTCCCAGCTAAAAACACCAAATATCAAAGTGCAAAGATTATCCTTGAATGCGACTTGGGATCTCCAATTGCTTTCTGCTGTGTGTTCGGTTACATTGGGCTCCTGGCTTGTTTTTGTTTAATTTTAGCTTTCTTGGCCCGAGCGTTACCAGACAAATTCAACGAAGCGAAGTTTATAACATTTAGTATGCTTATTTTCTTTGCTGTGTGGTTAACTTTTATCCCTGCTTATGTAAGCACCCATGGGAAATATACAGTGGCCGTGGAAGTGTTTGCAATTTTAACATCGAGCTTTGGGTTGCTTATCTGCATATTTACTCCAAAATGTTATATTATATTATTAAAACCAGAAGAAAACACAAGAAAACACTTAACCGCCTAATGAGCCAGTCCTGAGACCAATTAATTCAAAACTCGTAGGCTGCCAAAAGCACCCTCGGAAAGTGGGAATAGATTATGCGGATGTTAAACTTTTAGATGTTACAGGCAGTGAGGTTGCTTGCCTCAGGAATGTCTTGTTTCAGAGAACCCAGGAATGGTAGATAACAATGTGTGGATTTGGATGAACACAGCAGGCCAAGCAGCATCTTCTGAGCACAAGAGCTGACGTTTCGCGCCTAGACACTTCATTCGAAACGTGGGAAGGGGAGAGGATTCTGAAGTAAATGCGGAGAGAGGGGAAGGCGGCGGGCCGATGGACAGAGGAGAAGATAGGTGGAGAGGAGACTATAGGAGGCGAGTTAGGGAGGGGATAGGTCAGTCCGGGCAGGACGGACAGGTCAAGGGGGCGGGATGAGGTTAGTAAGGAGGAAATGGGAGTGCGGCTTGGGTGGGAGGAGGGGATGAGTGAGAGGAAGAACAAGCTAGGGAGGCAGGGACGAACTGGGCTCGTTTTGGTATGCACTGAGGGAAGGGGAGGTTTTGAAAGTGGTGAATTCCACATTGATAGCATTGGGCTGTGGGGTGCCCAAGCAAAATATGAGTTGCTGCTCCTGCAACCTACGGATGGCATCATGATGGCACTGTAGGAGGCCCAGGATGGACATGTCGTCGAAGGAAGGAGAGGGGGAGTTATAATGTTTCGCGACTGGGAGGTGCAGTTGTTTATTGCGAACCGAGCGTCGGTATTCTGTAAAGCGTTCCCCAAGCGCCTTGGTTTCCCCATTGCAGAGGAAGCCACAATGGGAACAGAGGATGCAGTATACCACATTGGCGGATGGGCAGGTGAACATCTGCTTGATGTGGAAAGCCATCTTGGGTCCTCGGATGGGGCTTTGGGAGGCTGTGTGGGTGCAAGTGTAGCACTTCCTGCGGTTGCAGGGGAAATTGCCGGATGTGGTGTGTTTGGAAGGGAGTGTGGAACAGACAAGGGAGTCCCGGAGAGAGTGGTCTCTCCGGAAGGCAGACAAGAGTGGGGATGGAAAAATGTGTGTGGTAGTGGGGTCGGATTGTAGATGGCTGAAGTGTCAGAGGATGATACGTTTTATGTGGAGGTTGGTGGGGTGGTATGTGAGGACGAGGGGGATTCTGATTGGCTGTTATTGCAGGGGCTGGGTGTGCGGGAAATGCGGGAGACACGGTCGAGGCCGTTCTCGACCACCGTGGCAGGGAAGTTGCGGTCCTTGAAGAACGCGGACATGTGAGGTGTACGGGAATCGAATGCCTCATCCTGGGAGCAGATGCGGCGGAGGTGAAGGACTTGGGAATAGGGGATGGAATTTTTGCGGGAAGTTGGGTGGGAGGAGGTGTAATCTGGGTAGCTGTGGGAGTCGGTGGCCTTGCAATGGACATCGGTATCTAGATGGTTACTTGAGATTGAGGCAGTGAGGTCCAGGAAGGTGAGGGATGTGTTGGAGATGGTCCAGGTGAATTTAAGGTTGTGGTGGAAGGTGTTGGTGAAATGGGTGAACTGTTTGAGCTCCTCTTGGGAGCACGAGGCAGCGCCCATACAGTCATCAATGTAACGGAGGAAGAGGTGGGGTTTAGGGCCGGTGTAGGTGCGGAAGAGGGACTGTTCCACGGAACTTACAGTGCATCCCAAAACCAGCCCAGCTCGCCCCCGCCTCCCTAGCCTGTTCTTCCTCTCACCTATCCCCTCCTCCCACCCAAGCCGCAATTCCATTTCCTACATACCAACCTCATCCCGCCCCCTTGACGTGTCCGTCCTCCCCTGACTGACCTATCACCTCCCTACCTCCCCACCTATAGTCTCCCCTCCACCTGCCTTCTCCTCTATCCATCTTCGGTCCCCCTCCCTCTTCTCCCTGTTTAGTTCAGAATGATCTCCCCATCCCGTTTTCTGATGAAGCGTCTAGGCCCGAAACGTCAGCTCTTGCGCTCAGAAGATGCTGCTTGGCCTGCTGTGCTCATCCAGCTCCATATGTTGCTATCTCGGATTCTCCAGCATCTGCAGTTCCCATTATCTCCTAGGGAATGGTAACTCTGTTATGTTATTGTCACACTTTCCTTACTTTCATGCAAGCACGGTGTATTTTTGACAGGCAAAACAAACTTAAACTGTCTGGAAAATGAAATTAAACATCGAGGGAGTATCCTCGACAATAATGACGAAGTTCATTTCTCTTTGTTTTGTATCCCCTTCCAAGAAGACAAACATCTTACCCTGTCGATCCATACAAGAAATTTGTATTTTTGATTGAAGTTGCATCACAATTTTCTCAACTCCCGCAGAATACAATTTATTTAATATTTCACAATGGAACAATTCATCCAAACCTGAATTAGGTTGATGAACCTTTGTTCCCCTCCCTCTATGGCAAGTTGATCTTTCTGCAGAAAATGTGGAAAAACTGCACACAAAATTGCAGGTACATTCTCATTAATTTTTCTATACATTGACAGCAAGAAATATTTGTTCCTGTACTAAAACCTTCTTATAATACCGGTTGATATATTAACTGCTTTCAGAATTTCTTGTCTGTCTGCATGTTAACATTTCATGGTTCACTATGAAGGACAGATAAGTTTGTTTGAAGTTCAACAATTTGAGTGACCTTTTTTGGCACGGTGTTCCATGTTCATTTTTTCCCCCTCATTCGTCTCGCATCCTTACACCAAAGAAGCAATTTGATTCGTCCTGGATGGTGCCAAGCAAATGATAATTGCGAGTTTTCAACCGAAGTCTGTATATTGCCCAGCTCTTCCTACATTTGAACATGGACTATCTTAGCATCTAAGGAGTCACTGATGTAATGGTGAAGAGAAGTTCATTGCTGGTGAAGTTTGAAATGGCTGCATCTAAGGCATACACTGAAGGACCCGTTGTAGATGAACTGCAATCGAGATGAATGTCTTCCAACAACCACAGCCATTTTAAACCGTGCCAGTCCAACTCCAAATAGAGGGAATTTAGTCCTCTGATTCCCATTTGTTTTGCTAGGGCCTCTTGATGCCACACTAAGTCCAATGTTCACTTGTTAATAAGAGCAGTCACTCTCACCTCACCTCAGCAATTTTGTCCCTTAAAACCAAAGCTATAATGAGGTCAGGAGCTGAATTGCCTGGTGGAACTCAAACTGAGAGTCAGTGAGCTGGTTGTTTCTGAGCAAGTGCTGACAGATAGCACTGTTGATCATCAACCATAACTTTATTGATGACCAACAATGGACTGATGTGAATGTAATTGGCCGAGTTGGATTGATATTTGTGTACTGGCGGTATCTGGGCAATTTTCCACATTATCATGTAGATACCAGTGTTGTTGCACTGGCACCGCTTACGATGTGTGCCGCAAGTTCTGCAGCACGAATCTTTGGCATGATTGCCAGAATGTTGTCAGAGCCCATATCCCTTGCAGTATCAGGTGCTACCAACCATTTCTGGAATTGAATCGCTGAAGACGCGAGGTGACATTGATCATTCATTTAGCACTCCAAGATGAAGATTTTTACAAATGGTTTAGCCTTACTTTTTGGAATAATGTTCTGCGGTCCCCCATTATTGAGGATGGGGATTTGTGAATGTGCCTTCTGCCATGAGTTGTTTGATGGTCTCCCACAAAAGGGAGGACACAGAAGGTGGCGTGCTGTGTTGTTTATTTTGGACTGGAGGCCCATGACAAGTGGTGTACTACAAGAATAAGTGGCGGGTCCACTGCTTTTCATCATTTATATAAATGATTTCGATCGTATTTTAGGAAGCCTGGCTAGTAAGTTTGCAGTCAATACCAAACTTAGTCGAGTAGTGGGCAGTAAAGAAGGTTATCTTAGAATTGAATGGGAACTTAATCAGATGGGCTGAGGAGTGGCCGATCAAGTTTAATTTTGACAAATATGAGATTATAGAATTAATGATAGGCCCCTGAGGAATATTGCTGAACAAAGAGACATATGGGTGCAGGTACAGATGATGTCTGGGAGCAGAGTTCTCATCCTGTTCTGGCTGAAATTTGAATTTAGCTTATTAAAAAAAATGGACTTAGGAGTCTAACAATCGTCCATTTTTGATCATCGGTAAAATCCTCTTCGGTTAACTAACATCAGTGAAGAAATGACACTGTCAGTCCTGGTAATAGGCGGTTTATATGTAACTCCAGATCAAGTTGTTGCCTCTCAACTCCCCTTAAAAAATACTATGCCATTTAATCAACCACGAGAATGGAAAATAGAGCTCAAGTCAATTCGACCACTGGCATCCTCCTAGACACCAGAATACAAAATATTCAAAACAAAAGTCCTCCTTACCAAAATCTGGGTGCAGCTCAAATGTTAGGACAGCTGTCTAACAGACTAGTCAATCAATAAAATGACACAGTCACATTCTAGGAGTGTTACATTTGAGATGGTACCACACAGCAGCATCACCATTCCTGGATATTTTCTACCCCATAGGCAGGATGGATCCAGTAGAGGAGGTGGAACACTGGCATACAGTCTGGACAGAATTGCTCTGGGTGTCCTCAACATTGACTCGATACCACAAGTTGCATTTGCATCAAGCCAAACAAGGACGGATTTCCTGGTACAGTCCTCCTTCAGCTAATAAGTGAACGCTCCTCCATGTTGAGTAGTACCTTGAAGGAAGCACACTGAATGGCAGGGGAGAAATGGAAGGAAATTTCAATGTTTACCAAATGTGCTTTGGCAGCAGTGCTACCAAGACCTTGTTGGTCGGGCCCTGAACTACATGGCTACTAAACTGGGTCTGCAGCAGGTGGTGATGGAATCAATGAGAGGAAAAGCCTACTTGGGTTCATCTATCCTCGGGGGATGGCAACGGTGATGTTCAGGGTGAAAGCCAGCGTGGACTGCAGCCTCAATGTGAGGATCTGTATTGTCTGGGCTGGAAGGACTGTTATTCTGAAGTCTTATCTTCCTATTCTTCGAATTAATTGCTGGGCTCTTTAGTTCATTTTTCCCCCTTAAAATGCATTTCAGTATCTGTACCTAAGTACGTTGTTACCTAAGATGGTGCAGTAAGCAGTAACTTGTAAACTTTTTGCAGCACTCATATGACAAAAAAAGCTAATTCAATAATCTGCACATTGAGTGATGTAACACTATCATTGTATTAAATGGGAAACACTAATGACAGATCTAGCAACACGTAACTGTACATCCATGAGGCGGTGTGTACCATCAGGAGCAGCAGGAACATACTCCAACAGAATCTGCACCAGTATGAGCCAACATAGCCACCCTCTCAACCATTTCATTCAAACCAACGTATCAACCTTGGTTCAACTGAGTGTACAGGAGGGAATGTCAAGAGTAGCACCAGGCATACATAAACATGAGGTAGACAAACTGGAGGCTGGAAGAACAAAGGACCTGAAAAAGTTGAATACCCGAGTGGACTTCTCCTTTCCTCCAGATGCTGCCTGGCTTGTTGTGTTCTTTTTAGCCTCCTGTTTGTCTACCTCATGTTAATGTATGCCTGGTGCTTCATTCATCAGTTTTATGCATAAGGACAAAACAATACGGAGATACTGGAATCCAAGGTAGATAAACTGGAGGCTGGAAGAATAAAGGACCTGAAGAAGGATGATACCCTCTCCTTTCCTCCAGACGTTGCCTGGGTTGTTGTGTTCTTTCTCATCTCCTGTTTGTCTACTTTGGATTCCATCTGTTTTTCCATTTTTACGCCTGTATACATGAACATGGGTGAAGCTCCAAAAGAGAATTATGTGTGTCACAAGTAGGATCAGCATGAAGCAATGGACAGAACTAAGCAATCCCACAACCAGCAGATCAGGTAGAAGATCTACAGTCTTGCTGAATCCAGTTCTGAATGAGTCACAAAGTTGCAGATTTTATGGCATGAAAATAAACCCTTCAGTCCAACTCGTCCATGCCAGATAGATATCCTAAACCGATAGCAAGTTTTGAGAAGATTTGTGGCTCAGGTTGAGGTACTGGATGTGAGTTTGGTGGCTGAGCTGGAAGGTTAGTTTTCAGACGCTTCGTCACCATTCTAGATAACATCATCAGTGAGCCTCTGACGAAGTGCCGGTGTTGTGTCCCGCTTTCTATTTATCTGTTTAGGTTTCCTTGGGTTGGTGATGTCATTTCCTGCGTTGGTGACGTCATTTTATGTTCTTTTTCTCAGAGGATGGTAGATTGGCTCCAAATCAATGTGTTTGATGGAGTTCCGGTTGGAATGCCATGCTTCTAGGAATTCTCGTGCGTGTCACAGTTTGGTTTGTCCTAGGATGGATGTATCGTCCCAATCAAAGTGGTGTCCTTCCTCGTGCGTATGTAAGGATACGAGTGATAGTGGGTCTTGTCGTTTTGTGGAAGTTGATGTTCATGTGTCATGTGAAAGCTAGCCAGCAGGATACATGAACATCAACTAGCCACAAAACGACATGACCCACTATCACTCGTATCCTTACATACAGAGGAGGAAGGACACCACTTTGATTGGGACAACACCTCCATCCTAGGACAAGCCAAACAGAGACACGCACGAGAATTCCTAGAAGCATGGCATTCCAACCCGAACTCCATCAACAAACACATTGATTTGGAGCCAATCTACCATCCTCCAAGAAAAAAAAACAGAAAATGACATCACCAACGCATGAAATGACATCACCATCCCAAGGAAACCTAAACAGATAAATAGAAAGCGGGACATAACACTGGCGCTTCTCGGAGGCTCACTGATGATGTTACCTAGAATGGTGACGAACCGTCTGAAAACTAACCTTCCAGCTCAGCGAGCAAACTCACATCCAGATCCTAAACTGATCTAGTCCTATTTGCCGGCCTTTTGCCCCGATCAGTGGCTCAGTTGTTAGCATTGCTGCCTCTCAGTGTCAGGGACTTTGTTCATTCCATCCGCGGGTGAGAGTCTGTGTGGCGTTTGTACATTCTCCATGTGGTCCGGTTTCCTCACATACTCCAAAGATGTGCAGGCTAGGTGGATTGACCGTGCTAAATTGCCCTTCGTGTTCAGGGATGGATGAGTTATAGGAGGATGGGCCTGGGCGGTGTTCTCCAAGTGTCAGTGTTGGACTTGTTGGGCCAAAGGGCCTATTTCTGCGCTGTAGGGATTCTATGACTTTAAACCTGGTCCACTTATGTACATATCCAGATGCGTTGTAAATGTCATAACTGTACCTGCATCCACCACTTCCTCTGGCAGCTCATTCCATACGTATAATATCCTCTGTCTGAAAAGTTGTCCGTTAGTTCCCTTTTAAACATCTCCACTCGCACGTTAAACCTGTGCCCTTTGGCTTCTGACTCTCTTACCCTTGGAAAAAGACCTTGGCTATTCACCATATCTGTGCTCCTCATGATTTTATAAACCTCCACAAAGTTCACTCCTAGCCTCTGACACTCCAGGGAAAAAGAAACCAACCTATGCAACCTCTCCCTATAGCGCAATACATCCAGTCCTGGTAACATCCTTGGAAGTCTTTTCTGAACTCTTTCAAGGTTATCAACATCTTTCCTGTAGCAGCGAGGCCACAATTGAACAAAGTATTCTGAAAGTGGTCCCACTAATATCCTAAACAGTTGCAATATGACATCCGAACTCCTACACTCAATGCACTGACCAATGAAGGAAACCATGCCAAACGTTTTCTTCATTGCCCTGTCTATCTAGGTGCCTGGATTAATAATCCAGCGATAAAACAACTAGTAGGTCACCTCCCCTCCCGGACTGCTGCCCGAACACATTTCCTTGTATTCTGCGCTGAAAACAAAACTGAAATTTACATTCGTCTGATACGTGATAAAACAATCCCTGAAGCTTTCCATTCTTGCTGGTCTTCGAAATTTAATTCCATCCTGCTAAGTGAGAAAATTGTTGGATTTAAGATATTAAGCAAGTATAAAGACTTGTGGTTCCATTCAGTTCCGAGTATCAATTTCAGAAACCATCCCAGAGATTGAACTCAACCTGTTCACAAACTCGGTCCATTTTAACGCTGAAAGTGAATGGGATTTCGCGGATAGTGTGAATAAATTAAAAATAAACGACAAACAATAATCGAATTACGGAATCCCTCCAATGTGGGATCAGGCCATTCGGCTCATCGCGTTCACATCACCTCTTCGAAGAGTATCCCATTATATTCCAGTAACCTTGCATTTCCCATGGCTAATCCACCTAAACTGGACACTGTAGACTGTTAGGATTATCAACAGTAACCTCACCAATCAATGAATTTTCGGCAGATCGCATCAACTGGTCGTTTCTAATACTTTCGTATTTCAAGCCCTTCGATATTGTCTTTTTACACGACAATCTTTTTTAAACAGTCGAGATTAATTTGCCAATCGTATAGACAGACATTTCAAGAGGTTCTGGAATCTCTGTTGAGAATTCATATACTAATTCGAATTCGCAAAATTTAGTTTACAAGGCTAAAACTCTACTTTGGCTGGATCCAGGCCTGGTTCGGACGTGGAGTCGGGTAGGATAAAGAACAGACAGTTGTTTTCTACGTTTTCACCGTTGCAAAAAATAAAAAAAAGTAAGCAGCCACGGTAAGAAAGGCTGGTAAATTGCACTTAATAACAGAGGACAGAAAAGGTCTTCGGCGATAAATATTAATGGCATAAATTATATCCAAACGCTCTTTGCTCCATTCACACGAATTAATAGGATAATCCAATACGTTTTCTCCAGGGCTACCAAAAAAAAGGCCAATTTTATGCCCAGAGCGGAGATGAGAATTTATTCGAATTAAAGCTTTGCCTACAAATCACATACTGAAAACTTGGGACTCAAATTTAAGAAGTCGGGTTTAAATTCGTTCTTCACACCACCACAGACATCTTTGGAGCCACAAAAGCTGACGTTTCGG
Source organism: Stegostoma tigrinum (assembly GCF_030684315.1). NCBI lineage: Eukaryota > Metazoa > Chordata > Chondrichthyes > Orectolobiformes > Stegostomatidae > Stegostoma > Stegostoma tigrinum. The sequence goes on from NC_081367.1 coordinate 56,183,093, forward strand.
GCTTAGACCCTTCATTTTCTCATGAAGGGTTCAGGCCGAAACGTCAGCTTTTGTGCTCCCAAGATGCTGTTTGGCCTGCTGTGTTCATCCAGCTCCACACTTTGTTATCTCGGATTCTCCAGCATCTGCAGTTCCCATTATTTCAGAATGATTGCTATGTTCTTCCTTTCGAAGTCTGTGTAACTACCAGATCCATTTATATGAGCTTTGTCGAATAATGCATGTTGTTTAGAGGAATAATTGCGATTTTGGTGTATCTGCGAAGTATATCAGAAAATACTTGATCGTTTAGTATTCAGTTAATTGTTTGTTTCATTGAAATACGTCTTAAACCATATCATGTATCATTCAGCTGGTAATTGGTTTTCATTTCCAGTAATAAGAATTGGATCTAATTTGGAAACTGTGCATCCCTGATTCACACTAAAAAAAAGGTGGAAGCAATTGTTCATAACAATACACTGAAACTAATTAAAATTAACACGGCATGTGTAATGAGCTTTCGCCTGGAGCGATGGAAAACAAATTACCTAGATGTCAAAGTGTCAAACCAAGTGAGGAATGTATAGCTTTGCGTTGGAAAATCCAAAGCCCTGGAATGATGAAAGCAAAATAGGTTGGACGAATGATAATCAGTTGCATCGCCCACTTCTCTTTGTGAATATATAGCTCAAAGACACTGATCATTCCTAAAACGTAAAAAAACGTTTCCATGAGCAAAATGCGCCTTCATCCGTTTTGCGTTCTTTTCCTATTTAACTCCATTGAAACTTTGACTTCTAGAGTTGAGCATTTATGCAAAGTTAGAGAGATGTTCATCCCCGGTGTATTCAAAGACGGAGACATTATTCTGGGTGGTTTATTCTCTTTACATCTAAGAACAGCTGCACCTTATAACTCATTTCAAGACAAACCTTCGCCAGTACGCTGTCTGCAGTAAGTAATAGGAATTTTCAGTGATCAGTTCAGCATCATTGCGAGTTATTTTGAAATGTCAGTCAAGTTGCGGATGTGTGTAAAACTGGAATAAAACTGTTCAAGCGCGGGAACAAACCTTTTAGTGGCTGCAGTCGATGGTATACATATTTACATTATTAGTTTTTTGTTTCGAGATTTTCGACAAGAGAGTAAAGAAATACTCACAACAATGCTGGATTTTTTAAAACAAACCTTCAGAGCGCGAAATTCGTCTTGACATTCAAAGAAAGCCCGAGCTGTCAAACCAGCAATCTATATTTGTGTTCAGAAGGATGGGCAATTACGCCTTTCGTGTCCGTTCGATTGTTTGTATTAACGAAAAATTGTAAGACAAAACTGATAGTGGAGCATCAACCGATTTCATCTCTTTGGAATTTTATATCAGCGGAATTCTGTAAAATTTTTTAAAAGAGCTGTAGAGAGATGCATCGTGTCCAAAAACATTGCAGAACCTGTTTAATAGTAACATATAAATTCTAACTCTGTCCAGGAGTGTCCTGGGAAAAAAAATGCAAGCATGGGTTATTTTCTAAACGGTGAGAAAATTCATAAAGCAGAAGTACAAAGGGATCTGGGAGTGTTGGTCCAGGATTCTCTCAAGGTTAACTTGCAGGAAGAGTCCGTGATTAAGAAAGCGACTGTAATGTTGTCGTTTATCTCAAGAGGGTTAGAATATCAAAACAGTGATGTGCTTCTGAGATTTTATAAAGATCTAGTTAGGCCCCATTTAGAATACTGTGTCCAATGCTGGGCCCCACACCTCAGGAAGGACGTACTGGCGCTGGAGCGTGTCCAGTTGGGATTCGCACGGATGATCCCTGGAAAGGTAGGTTGAACGTGCAATGAACGGTTAAGGATCCTGGGATTGTATTCATTGGAGTTTAGAAGGTTGAGGGGAGATCTAAAAGAAACTTACAAGATAATGTTTGGCGTAGAAAGGGTGGACGCTGGGAAGTTGTTTCCGTTGGGCGGGGAGACGAGGAACCGTGGACACAGCCTTAGAATTAGAGGGGGTAAATTTAAAACGGAAATGAGGAGACATTTCTTCAGCCAGAGAGTGGGTGGGCCTGTGGAATTGATTGCCACAGAGCGCAGTGGAGGTCGGGACGTTAAATGTCTTCAAGGCAGAGATTGATAAATTCTTAATATCACAAGGAATTAACGGCTCCGGGGAGAGTGCAGGGAAGTGGAGTCGAAATGCCCATCAGCCATGATTAAATGGCGGAGTGGACTCGATGGGCCGAATTGCCTTACTTCCTCTCCAATGTCTAATGTTCTTATGGTCCAACAGAATGAATCGGGATTTATCCATTAAAGCGCTAAAACAGTCGAGTCAGGGGGTCATTGGACATCTACAAAAAAAAACCCGGACGAATCTGTGAGAATTGTTCCATACAGTCAGCCTGGTCGCCAATGCTTTAATGAACAGATTTCATGATCAGAATGAAAATTCCCAGCAAATTTTATAACTTAAATTGGCCAAAGTTTCTCTCTTGTTTTAATGATTTTTTATCCATGAAGTCATAAAATATTTTTGAGGATGGCGGGGCGAGGAGCGGGGAATGGAGCCGAGTGGGATGAACTGTGGGTATGCATTAGAGTTATTGATAATCCCGCGATGCTTTTAATTCAGAGTGAGACATATTCTGAGAATCAAATGTTACTGTTCAGGCCATGTTTTTTGCGACACAATGCGGAACTGTGGCCTTACAGTGCAAGGGGCCTACGTTCAATCCTACCCTTTGTTGATTGCCTGCGTGGGGTTCCTCCTACAGTCCAAATGTGTACAGGTTAGGTGGATTGACGATGCTAAATTGCCCCTAGTGTCCAGAGATGTGCAAACTGGGTGGGCTAGCCATGGGAAATGCGGGCTTGCAGGTACGGGTGTGAATGCTCTTTGGAGGGTCCGTGTGGGCTCGAGGGGCACACTGTAGTGACTGCCTACGGTGTTGTTGAGTGCGCAACTTTAACTTCAGTGGCAGCACCATCATGTAAACGTTACGATTTTGCGGCTGTCCAGGGAAACAAAAATCAAATATGCAACACTATTCCTCTGGAAATTGTAAGTTTGTCTTCCAAGTTTGATCGAAATGTTCGAAACCAGTTACGCTGGGATCTGGAGACTAATCGTGCGTCTCTCTTATAGGTTCAGCCAAACGGGTCTGCGATTGGCCCAGACGATGGTCTTTGCCATAGAAGAAATAAACATGAACAACGATTTGCTTCCAAACATAACTTTGGGTTATAAGATCTTAGTCAGCTGTGGCACACCTTCTGAGGGACTTAAAAGAGCCTTGACATTCCTAAACGAACAGGATGAAACCGTTGCTAGTTACGTATGTGATGGATTTTCATCCGTACCAGTCATTGTTGGGGATGGAGCATCATCGCAATCGGTCGTCGTTGCAAGAATGGTGGCCCCATTCAGCGTCAGCATGGTAAGACGCTCAATGATGAAGGGTTAAGAATTCTTCTGTTGGGCATAGAAATCAAATCTTATCAGTTTTTATGCCGTTCTTTACTATTTCGCGTTTCTGTTGAATTGGAGAAAAACATATATTTTGTTTGATGGATAAGAGAAGTCACATGGCAACTGCACCTGTGCTGCTGTTCCAGTTAATACAGAAAATCATCAATGCTCATTTTGAAAGGTGGATCAGGCTTGATGTGCGGAAGAGTTAGTCTTCCTCCTGTGTATGCAAATTTGCCTTTTACATGATGTGAACACAGACTTCTACATTGGTTCTGTGTTAACTATCATACTTCAAAAAAAAAACCCGTTGTGCTTCCCTTTGTTAACTTGAAGATTCCATCATTTCAAAGATGTACTGGTTTTCGTTTTATTAATTTAACGATTCTATGATATGTACAAGGAAAATGAAACTTTTTGAAATTACCTGAATGCGATAGATGGTTTGTGAAGAAAGATAAAAAGCATATTGACTTTTCCAAGTATCTAGATGTCGATGTATTCCTACACTTGCTTTGAGAAATCATCCTCTGTGAAGGACAACCGACTTGTGTGATATGAATGAAACCAATGATGTTTGGTGATCCATCATGATAAGTTATGTACTTGGAAATATTGGGATTCTTATTGTTTGACTTGTCCATTACGTGCAAGGCATTTTTAAAACGAATGCAAGTATTGTTGCAACTATTTAAAGTACACTTACTGAAAATTTACATTGGACTGCGAGATCAAAAATAACAGGGTTTGTAGAGGGGAACCTGGTCTATTATAAATGGTACTTGTATCACTACACATTTAATATAAATCCGAATTTGACGATGCTATAACACAGTGGTAATGTCACAGGACTAGTAATCTAAAATGTATGGCTCTAAGTTCTAGACTCATGGGTATCAACCTGATCAGGACAGATGTTGATAATGGAACTTAAAAAAATGGAATTGACAACTAGCCTAATGTCGACCACAGATCAATTGCTGATTACTATAAAAAAAATTGGATCATTGGCGTCCTTTCGGGAGAAAAATCTGTTGTCTTCATCTAATCTGATCTACACGCGAATCCACATTCATAGCAATGCAGTAGCGCTATTTGAAATGACTAAGCAAGGCACATAGTTTCAGGAAAATTTGGGATGGGCAATATCAGCCACATGTCATGTACGGAAGAACAGAAAGAATTGGTAGAACTCATGCAACTATGCTATTTTATCCTGTAGAAACATACATGTCGAATAATTAAACCCAATGACGTTATGATACATAATACATTGAACATGCATAAGTAGACTGCTTTTGAGGCTTTTTTCTAGCAGGCATTTTTGGTTTTCTTTGCAGATCAGTTACTTTTCTTCCTGCACTTGTTTGAGTGATAAGCGTGAGTTTCCAACGTTTTTCAGGACGATTCCTAGTGATTCTGTTCAAATCAAAGCATTAGTCAAGCTGGTCCAACATTTTAGATGGACTTGGGTTGGAGTTGTGGCACAAGACAATGATTATGGCCGATTTGGAATCATGGCATTTGTTGAAGAGATTGCCAAGTTTGAAACCTGTGTTGCTTTTATTGAATTCATCTCACCTGTTGGTACTGCAAAGAGAATGCCACAAGTAGTGGAGACAATTAAAAAAATCATCTGCTAAGGTGATCATTATATTTTGTGCAGAGAGGTTCACCGCTGGTTTGGTGGAAGAACTCGCCCCGAATAACGTTACTGATCTCCAACTAATTGCGAGTGAAGCCTGGGTCACGTCAGTCCAACTGTGGACGGCAAAAACTATGACGTTACTGTCTGGAACAACTGGATTTGGAATAAAGAGTGTGGAAATTGCAGGACTTAAAGATTTTCTCTTAAATATCCACCCTTCCAAAAAACCACACAACCCGTTTGTAGAAGAACTGTGGCAGGAAGTTTTTGGCTGCAGTGTAAAAATCTCAAATGTAACGTTGGATAGCAATAAACCATCTTTGTTGAAACTGTGTACAGGCACAGAAAGTTTAGAGGCAGTTGAGACTGCATACAGTGATGTGTCTGAGTTAAGAGGTTCCTACAATGTTTACAAAGCTGTATATGCTGTGGCCCATTCCCTTCATAATATGCATCAGTGTGAAGATGGAAAAGGACCATTTGCCAACAAAGCGTGTGGCAGCAAGCCAAAGATTTTGCCTTGGCAGGTAGGAATTGAAACAACTTTTGCACATGAGATGAATGAAATATCACATAAGTACATTACAGAGCTTAAAGTCGACTTATCAGTTCAGAATGTTTTACAGCATACCTGATCACCTTGAGGGTACTATTGTTTCAACTTAATGTAATTGAATAGTGAAGTATACTCTGCACTGAACGACCCGTTCTTGCTTATTTCTGACGTATTTGCCACTTGTATTAATGATATTCTATCTACTCCTAAAGCTTTTGCACTACATAAAGCAGGTGAAATTTGTCAATAATTTTGGACAAGAGGCAGACTTTGATAAGAACGGAGATCCCGTTGCTTCATATGATGTGATAAACTGGCAGAAGGCAGAAGATGGGACTGTGCGGTTTGTTCAGGTTGGTTACTATGACGCAGCATTGCCAGTAGGAAAGGAACTCATATTGGATAAAAGTCGAATTGTTTGGCACCATGGAAGGAACATGGTAAGGATTTTTTTTTTGTTTATACCTCAGTATTATTTTTGGGATGAGTTCAGATGTTTATACATAGTTTGTTTTGAATAAATAGCTTTTGAATAAAAAACAAAGAAACCAAACTCCAATGCAAGTATTTGTGTCAAAGCTTGCATTATGTGTTTCAAATTGACAGTAGGAGGTCTTGGTTTTCAACTGTTGGTAACGGTTCGATAAAATTGCATGACTAAATGAACCACTTGGCAGAAACTGATAAAGAAGGTGAAAACTCATGAGATACAGCACAGTTGAGGTGAGAAAACTCACAACCGATAAATAGTACTTGAATGATCATTTGAGGTATCATAACATTCAATGCTATACCTTAATACCTTAACTTCAATTACTTCAATACCTTAACTAGGTAGATGATAGCTAGTAGTATGGTTTTGACAGGAGAGACTAGATGGGTTAAAGCTCTTCTGCACTGTACAATTAATCAATTCTATGATTCCACCTTTTTCCCAGTGTGCAAGTGAATATCGTATATGGCGTTTGAGCCATACATGAGATTTCATGAAATTTATTTGCACGGAGAACATTCATGACTATCTACATTTTTAAAGCAATCAACTTTTCTACTTGTGTAGTAACTTACCTGTAGGTTTGTTCTTTCCATAGCCACCAGTCTCATTGTGCAGCAAAAGCTGTGTTCCAGGGACACGGAAAGCAACTAAAATAAACAAACCCATCTGCTGCTTTGATTGTGTACCTTGTGCTGAAGGAACGATTAGTAATCAATCAGGTATTGAATTCATCAATGATCCTTGGGCTGTTAACCCGTGATACTATTTACAGGCCTGTAATCACAATTATAATTGAAATGTTCAAGGAGATTGGAAGACATTTGGATCTAGTAGGTTGCTAATTGGTGCCAAGAAAATTCAATTCGGTCGATTTTCTTTAGTTGCAATGATAGTAAAACTGTCAAACCTGGTCCTCATACGTTGCAACAGATGTGCCGATTGATTCCAGACATGTGCAGTCAAACACAGAAACCCGAAATGTGTTCTTAGTGACTTTTTGCTCCTCCACAAAGTGCACTGTTGAAATTCCCATAAATTCAAGTTTTAGAAATCACTTGTTTTGATGTGATGTAAGCATCCATTTATTCGCTCTTGGCCTCATGGAAAAATATATTCCTACGAATTGGCATATTGCTGAGTGAGGTTCCTTGTCGTTATTTCTGCTGATGAGATGCTCAGGCTGTTCAAGGTTCGTACCTGATAAAATTTGTCTTGCAGAATTATTTTGAAAACTGTCAACTTACTGTCCAGTAGTTTTATTAAAAACAATATTGTATTTAATTCCCACGGCAGTTCCATCCTGATTGAGGCTGACACACTTGGTCCTTGTTCTTATTATGTTCCATGACTATCACTGAGTCACAATCTTGGACATCCCTTCTGAACAGTGCCTTGTGTGCACCTACTCTGCATGGACAACATCATTCAAGGATTTAAGCGGGTCGCGAGGTTCTGAGATTAGTAAGACAAAGGTCAGATTTTCCCGAATGAGGGGTTCCGATACCACAATTATAATAGTGCAAATTTATGTTCTATTAAACGAATGGTGCATAACAATCTCAGTTCTCAAGAGTTTTAAGCACCAAGCTTACTGATAATTGAAAAAAAACTGTTCAGCATTGCCTATGGGAGGAATAACTCTGCTACCATACTTGGTATGTACCTTAAAATGACTCCAGCACCAAGTTTTTTGCCTCTAATTTCATTTTAGTAAAAAAAACTGTTTTGATTAAATACCGAATCGCATCAGTTATTATGATAATAAAAACCGCGACATTAGCAACTGATTTTTCAAAGGGGCAAATATCATTCAGCTGAAGAATTAATATTTGTTCTGCGGAGTTAAAGAAATGTTCAGGACATGCTTCCCCATTTGTTGCGTCGCGTTCAATTGACATACTGAGAACAGCTGCACGTTATAGAGGGTGCTTAATTCCAACTAGCGTTTGAGGAAAAATGACAGGAACAAAAACAGAAGTTGATTGAAAAGCTCAGCCGGTCTGGCAGCATCTGTGAAGTAAAAAAACATTGACTTAACATATCGGGTCCAGTGTCCCTTTCTCAGAGCAGAACCTGAAACGTTAGTTCTGATTTTTATTTTCCTCATAGATGCCGCCAGACCTGCTGAGTGTTTCCAGCAACTTCTAATTTTGTCCCTGTTTTACAACTTTCGCAGTTCTTTCAGTTTCGACAAATAATTATATATTTATGTTAATAAACTTTAAAAAATGTCGAGGCAAATTGCCAGCATAACAAAAGGATTGATGTATCAAATAATAAAAGGACTAATTTTGTACTGATCACAGCCCGTAGTTCTGCAAATACAAATTGATAATATCTGACGTCTGTTATTTCGAGACAGTAGCAAAATAAATTACTCGAAATTATTTAAGAAGCATTCAAATTAAATACGTTGTAGATGCAGGGATTGAAGCAAGTCGATTTTAAATTTTGCTTAAAAAGCATGTAACGCAAAATAAGCAATTCTGATGGTAATCTGAAAATATTGTCACCAAGTTTTTTGTCCTGTGTAGATTCGGTAGAGTGCTTCATCTGTCCGTTAGAACAATGGTCCAATGATCGACGAAATCAGTGCATTCCAAAAGATGTTGAATTCCTGTCTTTCAACGACAGCATGGGAATAACTTTGACGGCAGTAGCTCTGTTTGGAGCTTTTATCTCAGGGTTTGTTGCTGCTTTTGTTTATGTTTCATAAAAACTCCCATTGTAAGGGCTAACAATTCGGAACTAAGTTTCCTCCTACTATTCTCGTTAATGCTGTGCTTTTTGTGCTCAATTGCGTTCATTGGACAACCATCTGCATGGTCATGCATGGTGCGGCACACTGCGTTTGGAATCAGCTTTGTCCTCTGCATTTCTTGTATTCTTAGTAAAACCCTGGTTGTCCTAATGGCATTTAAAGCAACCCTTCCGGGCAGTGACGTGATGAAATGGTTCGGACCCAAACAACAAAGGTCAATCGTCTTTATTTCTACATTTATTCAAATAATAATATGTGATCTGGTTGGCGACATATCCTCCACTCTCATCTAAAAACGTCAAGTATCAAAGTGCACAGATTATCCTCGAATGTGATGTAGGTTCTACAGTTGCCTTCTGCTGTGTCTTTGGTTACATCGGATTCTTGGCGGGCGCATGTCTATTTTTAGCTTTCTTGGCTCGAACGTTACCGGACAAGTTCAATGAAGCTAAATTCATAACTTTCAGCATGCTCTTTTTTTTGCTGTTTGGGTAACGTTTATCCCCGCTTACGTGAGCACACCCGGAAAATACACCGTGGCTGTCGAAATATTTGCAATTTTAGCATCAACGTTTGGGTTGCTGAGTTGCATCTTTGCTCCAAAGTGCTACATTATATTGTTAAAACCGGAAGAGAATACTAAAAAACACTTGATGTGTAAATGAGAATTAAATTATTATCATTAGACGTCATAGTCAATACTCGAGGAAAATTGTGGTTCATTTAATTATTGGTACAGATCATTTACACTTACTGCAGTTATTGTTGTAATGTTTCTTAAGAAAATTATTCCGCTCCAGTTCGTCATAAAAGGCAGACTGCTTTTTCTACAGCCTAATTCTGAGCTGGTGACAAAACTGTGGTTGTAACACTCCAGTTTCGGGACTGGTGGCAATGTGGTGATGCGTATTTGAACCAGTTTGATCTTCTCGTCAGACAGTTCTTTTGGTATTGCAAAGTGTGACAGATTGCATAGTTGACAAGCGATGTCTTCACTGACAGGGTAAATAGCTCACTGCCTGTCTGCGATGTTGTTTATAGGGACAAAAAGTTACACTGTAACGTATTGCAATAAATTCTGTTGAGTTGGCAAATACTCTGCGCATCATCCGACATTTCTTTCCCGACCAATGTTGTAAGCATGGGCATATTTGTTTCCTTTTTGGATTATAAACTGGAAATTGAATACTGCTAGAATACCTATCGAGTTTTGAAATTTGAAAATCGAGTGGGAAAGTGCGGTTACTACGCTGTGGAAGAGACGGGAACCAGGAGCCTTTGAGTCAGGGAAAAAATAGCTGATGCAACCCTCACCCTATTCCTAATCCAGAAGGAGATTTTACAGACCTGAGTGCAGTGCAGCGAGAAGCATACAGAAACTTGCAAACACGAAGCACCGCCAACTATCTCTCTCTGTAACTGGAAAACGCAGAAAACATAAACAATCTAAACGAAAAAGAATTTTCGAAGAAATAAAGGCCCGATCATTTGTTGAATTAAAGATCAACATTGCTCTGCGAACAACATCGTGTCGTCATTGTTTAAATCAAAAGACCTCTGCGTGCGAAAAGAAATTCGTGATTTGGAGTCAGAAACAAATTTCCTTGGCTTTTTTTTTGCATTCCAAATCCTGTTTCAAATCATCTTTCCTGTTTGTAAATTAACGCGTGTATACTTGGGGTGATGATGTGGTACAGGTTAAGTTGCAAAACAACGCATTAGCAATTAATTAATTTTGTCACCGTAAAGGTATAGGCTTGTTTACAATGAATTTAGTTATTTTGTTGTTAATTATGAACCCTGGTAGAAACACATTTTGTCCTTTATTGAAGTAAATCAGCCAAATTGATAACCTTGATGGATTAATTTGGGAACATTCACATTGATGATGATTTGTGGATTAGAGAATTTGATTATCGGCCCATTATTCCTTTAAATGTTTATATTTTTTTGCGTTAAAATCTTGACACACATAAAGCAGCTGCTGGTAGAATTGCGAAGATGTGCAGATGAGGTGGATTGGCCTCGCTGAGTTTCTCATAATATTTACAGATGTGCAGGCTGCATGGGTTAACTTTGGGAAATGAGTGGTTACAGAGCTGGGATAGAGGGTGGGTCTGGGCGGGATGCTCATCGGAGGGTCGGTTCGAACTCGATGGGCCGAATTGTCTTCTTCCATGCTGTAGGGAATCTATGGGTATCTAACAGTCCAAAATGCTGTTATGCATACACACAAAGGGATAATGACAATTATCTACTTTCCGTTATCACCATTTTCGAGTTTCTTCTTGGTGTGTGCTGATAGGCAGTATTTCCGACATGCTATCATCAGTTCCCGATCTCCTGGATAATTTAATAATGTTCTCCTCAAGTATTAGAGGCTCGGAGTCGCTTTGCAGATCACCTGCGCTGTGTTCGAGACAAGTGACGACTCCTTCCTGTCGCGAAACACTTCAACTCGGCCTCCGATTCCCGGCTGGACATTCCCATCCTGGGCCTCCGGCAGTGTCACGATAACGCCACCGGCAAACTGGAGGAGCAGCACTTTATATTCCGCCTTGGGAGCCGACAACCGAATGGTCTCAATGTCGACGTTAGCAGCTTCAAAATCTCCACACCTCCGGCTTCATCCCGCCTCCTTGACCTGTCCATCTTCTCTCCCACCTATCCGCTCCGCCCAACTCACTGACTAATCCCCACCACTGGCTACCTGCACTCATCTATCACCATCCCACCTAGCTTGCCCAGCCCCATCCAGCCTCTCTCGATTTATTTCAGAACTCCCTTCCCCCTCCCGCATTTCTGAAGAAGGGCACCGACCCAAAACATCAGCTTTCCTGCTTCTCTCGTGCTGCTCGGCCTGCTGTTTTCCTCCAGCTCCACACTGTGTTATCTAAGTCTGCTTTCAGTTGTTGAAACTTCCGCGCGCTTTAAGATGTTTTCCTACTTATTAACTGTTTCATTTATAGGTCTGATCGTGTTAACTTGAGGGCGTCAACAAGTGACATTGTACGTGGCGGTACGGCGGCAATATCTGTGATAGTGATATGACACATTTATCATACCGGCAAATATAATATTTATAAGTACAAGTAGATTTGGAAGTAAGCTTGGTAATTTATAAATTCAATGACAATGCTGACATCTACCGAACAGTGTAGAAATTGCACAGGTATCTCTTGGACACAAATGCAACCTGGCTGAAACCCACTCCATCAATTAATTCTCAATCATCAGTAATGTGTTGGACGATGCCTTCAATAGAGCAATCAAGTAACACCTGCTGATCAGTAACTTCCTCACTGACACCTAACTTAGGTTCTGCCAGGTCCACTCAGGTTCTGACCTCATCACAACCACAGACAAAATAACGGAACTCCAGATCGAAAGTGAGAGTGACAGCCCTTTATATCAACGCCACATTCGACCAAATGTGGTACGAGGGAGCCCTAGCAAAACTGGAATCAATGGGAATCAGAAGAAAAGTCGCTAATAGTTGCTGTTATACCTGGTACACGGGAAGTTGGTTGCGTTTCTTGAAGGACAACAACACTAACTCGAGAACATCTTTGCAGAGGTTACTCAGGGTTCTGTCCTCAGCCCAACCATACTCATCTGCTACATCAAGGACTATCCCTTCCTCATAACGCCCAAAGTGGAGATGTTAGCCAATGACTGTTATGCTCAGGATCATTCCCAGGTCCTTAGTTGCTGAAGTAGTCCATGTTCAACTGCACTAAGATGTGACAATATCCAGGGTTGCGCTGATAAGTGGTAAGTTGCATTCACGCGAAATAAATACGAGATAATGACCATCTCCAATAAGTGATATTCTAACAAACACCCCTTAACATTCAATTGTTTTATCATCACTGAAACCCCCACATCAACACCCTGGGGATTACCATTGACTAAAGACCCAACAGGACTCGCTATACAGATACTATGTCTTCAACAGTAGATCAGAGGTGGGTATCTGCCTCCGTGACTCCCCAGACACCGTCCACCATCAACAAAGCAGAGGTCAGGAGTGTGATGGAATACTCCCAACTTGCATGCATGCGTGCAGCTCCAACAACATTTTAGTTGCTTGACACTATCCAGGACAAAGCAGCCTGGTTAATTGGAACCAAATTCACAAGCATCCATTCCCTTCACTACTGACGCTCAGTAGAAGCAGTATATACTATCTACAAGATGCACTGCCAAAATTCCCTAAAGAACCTTTGCATCTTCCAAACCAACAACTACCACCACCCAGCAGGACAAAGGTAACAGAAAAATGGGAACACTAGCACATGGCAAGTTCCCTCCAAGCCACATATGATCTTGACTTTGAAATATATCACAGTTCTGTCACTGTCGCGAAGTCAAAATCCTGGAATTCCCACTCTCAGAGTACTGAGTTTCGACCTTGAGCACATGGACTGCAGTAGTTTAAGAAGGCTGCTCACCAACTCCTCCTCAAGGGTAAACAGGAATGGGAAATAAATGCAGTAAGCAACTCCTACTTCCCAAGAATGAGTTAAAACAAAAGAATTCCACCACATTTGGGATATCTTTTAAAATCACATGCACCCCACACTTTAACGATGACAATATCGTGTCAAATTTCCAGCCAACATTAAACAGATTAATACAAGTTATGGGATCGTAGTTACTGGCAGAGGCCGGAGAAGCAGGTTATTTAGGAGCCATTACGCTTCAGGCCAACTTTAGGAGCGATTTGGGGAAATAAGCAGGAATAATCTATGTATTGTTAGGAGTTTCAGCAACCCAAGAACATAGCTGCAACTTCTTTGTAAGAAGGCCTTGTGGCAGAGTGGTGCTTGTTTTTCGTTTTTACTCATCTGGTTAGTATGGTTCAGATCATATTTTCTAAATGGCTTTCTACAAGGCGATTCAATGGTACTTTTCTAAAAACGAACTGAATTCGGAGTTAAATACGGATTGCTTGGCATTGCTGGAATGTCAAGTGGAGAGGGCATGGCAATGTGTTCTACCCGTCGGTTCAGAGAGCCGAATGGTTTACAATGGACAGAACTTTGTTGGTCTACTATACGATATCATGAAGGGATATCAAAGTAATTAGCAGGAGTCGCGTAAATGAAAATGGGCGTCTCAGTGGTTAGCACTGCTGCCTCACAATACCCGGAGCCTCGCTTCGATTCCACCCTCGGGCGGCCATCTGTGTGGAGTTTGCACATTTTCCCCGGGTCTGCTTGCGTTTCCTCCCACAGCTCAAATAGATGTGCAGGCTAGGTTGATTGGCCTTGCGTAATTGCCCATAGCGTTCAGGAATAGGTGCGTTATAGGTGTTCCACATTGTCGGAATTCTAAGAAAAGAAAGTCAAACGCAATACCCCGTGGAAAGTTAGGAAAACGGCCTCTCAAATTGCTTTTCATTTCAATTTAATCAAAGGACGGTCAGCATTTTCCACACAGTTATATAAATTCATGCCGTGTAGACGGTAATAAGAGCCTGCATCTACTCCTCAAGGAATAATAATTGACTAGGCTCCCAGTATAATCATATTAGCTACGGGAATTGGGGCAAAAATCCCTAATGTAATTATTTGACAAGAACAGTGGAGTTAATCTACCATGATTCTCTGGGTGACAACGGTGAGATATCTGTATATTCCAATCCCATCATGCACACATAATTATCTTTTTTTTGCGGAGTAAATTTATAAGAAATTATTTCAAGCGATCGTTAGCCAGTCCTTAAGTGGATTTTACGATGCATTTGAATACCATATTGGGAATTTTGTTGCTAATATCTTTCGAAGAAGGGAGTTCTGGAGGCGAACCATCCTGTAGACCTCAAGATAAGTTCATCACTCGGGGATTAATGAAGGGTGGGGATGTTGTCCTTGGCGGATTATTCATTGTCCATTCTAGAACAACACTGCGGAATAATTCGTTAGAGACAAAACCGGAAGAGGTGCGCTGCCGAGAGTGAGTAATAAACCAACCTCTGCTGGCCGCTTTGTTTAATAGTTGTATGTTTGAAGTGAATGAAGTAACATTTATGTGGTCCTCTTCACATCAAAGGTGGAGGGATAGGAGGTGAGAGGTAGGTCCGGATACTACCGAAATGTGTCTCCAAGTATGATGTAGAAAATGGGGCAAAGGCGTGCGCGCGCAGAGTTCCCACCAGCAGCTCGGTGAAAATGACTAGGTGATCTGTTTTAGTAATGTTGCTTCAGGGCCAAATATTGTTCAGATCATTTGAAGTGACTTTGCAGCTTTGATTAGAATTCTAGCTGGAGAATCTTGTTCCTCCACGGTTTTGGGTCTCATTCGATTGGTGTCATTTCCAAGAGTATGGATACTACTCTCACCTATATCCATCTTACCTCGGCACTTCCAACCATAGATGTTCCGACAGTTGATCATTCTATCGGAAGGGTTCACTAGTGCGATCTCAAGCAAGTGTTTCATCCTAATCTGTTGTTAACTGTTTAAAGATATACGAAAATGGGTAATGTTTCCCTTCTCTAAAATTAACCAATGATTATTGTCATAAAAATACCATTTGTTTACTTCGGGCCAGAGGGCCTTTAGAAATTCAGATGTTTGAATTCGCATACCATATCCTGGAGAGTTTTTAATGCGGAAGCTTAAATGATGACAATGTTCACATCGACTAGGAATCTAATATATAGAATTTATCTGCGGGATCTTTCTCAGTGACCTGCACAATCTCGGCAAAGTCCCGCAGGAAACAGTTACCCAATGAGCAACCTAAGCCCGTTTCCGAGGAAAGTAATTCCAGATGATTTAAAAAAGCTTCAGGATATTTCAGCGTTGACTCACAGAAAGGTTGAGAAGAAACAATGTGTATTGACAAAATATTCGGTTAATTTTTCCTAAATGAAGCGAGTTTCCCCAAAACGTAAAAAATAAAACGAATCATTTTGTGTCATTTTTGCATTTGACCTTGTGTCCAATATTTCTACTTGTGCTTTGGTAGCATCTCAATTCTGAAAGCAAACTTCCATGATTAAATTAAATTTAAGTGCAAGACCTGCTCCGAATATAGATTTGAAGTTAAATAAAGTTGAATGTGAAGCTTGAATAATAATAAGACTTCGCTTATGATATTGCTGGAAATATCAAGTTTTTTTTAAATTGAAGTTTCATGAACACTCAAAAAGACCTGCCGTGCTTTTCCCAAGAGATCTATTTTTGCATCTGAGTCATGGCATCAGCAGTTCTATTGGTTCGCCCCCACACCCCCCCCCCGCCACCAAGTACAGTTTCGATCTGAGTTACGTTGCCACACTTCTGCCAACTAGTCTAGTGAATCTTTGATATTTATCTTTTGACGTCCAAGACATTTACACCGAGAAAACTTCAGCGAGACCCTTTGTAAATTGAAAGATTGACTGTCTGTTAATCCTAGTTCATTTTCAAGAACATTGATGTACTTTGAAGTGCCTCACATCTCATCGTTGCAATGAAACAAAATGGCGACGCATAATACGAAACCTGTGGCCGAAACAATTTAATCTGTGTTGCTATTTCTGTTTAATATTCGCTGGCCACTTAACGTTCGTCGATAGTTGACCTCCCGTGCTGTCGTTTGGTGCACGTGATGTTGCGTCTAAATCTTTCCCTTCCTTTATTCGAATGATGCAATGTCTGGGAACTTCAGGGATGTCCCTCCTTCCTTCATTCATCCTGCTGAGTAAATGAAGGCAGTTTCCTCCATTGGCCGACAAGCGATCGAATGAGAACACATATGAAGAGGGCTGCCACCTCGGGCCACCATTTCTTGAAATCAGGGTTAATCACGAAGATTTCCCAACATTGCAGCTAGTGACCAGAATAATTCAGGATCTAATTTCCAAAACGCCGGGTACGCCAGCTCTGCGCCGGTTCTACTGGTCGTGTTTGTGATACTTGCACTCTTAAAAATTGCTGTATCACTGTATAAACTGAAATAACGGGACGAGGA
This sequence comes from Stegostoma tigrinum, assembly GCF_030684315.1. Lineage (NCBI taxonomy): Eukaryota > Metazoa > Chordata > Chondrichthyes > Orectolobiformes > Stegostomatidae > Stegostoma > Stegostoma tigrinum. The sequence goes on from NC_081367.1 coordinate 56,199,968, forward strand.
AAGGAAATGAAAAAAAACCCGAAAGATCCATTTGCAAGTTTGTTGAAATGGCATTTCGAAATAAAACTCACTGGACTATCAGATTGACTCTGAATTCTGCTGCCAGACCTGTTCGGTTTCTTCAGCAGTTTCTTTTGTTCTTGAAATTGCATGCTGGGATATCCTTCTGACATTACTAATTTCTCTCGCACAGGCAATATCTGAAATTATACTTTAACCAGTTTAGTATGATTGGGGCATATCTGCACAAATCCTTGAATGTACCACGAGATTTTTTGAAAGCCGGTTAACGAGGCAAGTGGGATCCTGGGTTTTGCAAAGAGAAACAAGAGTCCAAAAGCCAGGAAATTATGGCAGATGTTTGTGAAGAACTGGTTCTGCCTCAACTGGGGTGTTGCGTCCGATCTTGGATAACAGACTTTGGGAGTGGGAATGGGAAAGAGCAGAATTGTAGAAGTTACGAAACCATTTAACAGTCTGGTTTTAAGGCTGGGGGCTTCAGTTAGGCGAATACAATGAGACAACTGTGTTTGTTTTCCTTAGCGAAGGCTGAAAGAAGATGCTTTGGATGGTTTTGAAATGTCAAAGACTCCAGACATCTTAGTATGAGATTGTTCTCATTGGCAGAAATCTTGAGAAGAAAGTGAGATAAATTAAAGACATATCGGAAAATAACGAAGACAACAAGAAATCAATGTCTTCTGTGGCACCTGGTCATGAGGAATTCGTGATGGAGGAAGAAATGGTGTCTCATATTGGCGTGTGGTTTGTTTAAATTCAGTTCCAGTAGAGACTTAGGATAAAACATAAACAACATGTTCCTTGCTGAACTTATTAAATTCATTAATGTCTGTTAACGTTACAGATCAGTTATTTTGCTTCCTGTGCCTGTCTCAGTGACAAAAACGAGTTCCCAACATTTTTCAGAACAGTAGCCAGTGATGCCGTTCAAATCAAAGCTTTGTTGAGACTCATAAATTATTTCAAATGGAGCTGGATTGGCATTATTGCAGTTGACAACGTTCACTGATGAAATCTGGAACTCTAATGTCTGCGTCTCCTATACGGAATTCATCTCTTCGGGTGATGCTCGTGACAGAATGTCAAAGATTGCAGATATAATCATACAATCCTCTGCAAAAGTGATCATATTGTTTTGCGGAGAAAGCTACACTTTCTCTTTAATTCAAGAACTCAAAGTGAGAAACATCACTGATTTGCAATTGATCGCAAGCGAAGCCTGGGTCACCTCATCCCTGATATGGTCAAAAGAAAGTCAGGACATTTTGACTGGCACAATTGGTTTTGGAATCAGGAAAGCGGAGATTCCAGGACTCGAAGATTTTTTAGTTAAATTTCATCCTTCCACATCACCAGAAAACCCGTTTGTTGAGGAATTTTGGCAAGAGGTTTTCGGTTGTGAAGTAAGGGAACGTGACAGAACCTCTCCGCAAAACGAGTGGCAATTTTCTGGCAGACCATGTACAGGATCAGAGGATCTGAATTTAACTAAGAACATATACACTGACGTGTCACAGCTAAGGGTTTCGTACAATGTTTATAAAGCAGTTTATGCTGTAGCACACGCCCTTCATCAAATCCTACATAAATGGAAAAGGACCGTTTTTAAACAAAACATGCGGCCAAAGATCAAACATCGTACACTGGCAGGTAAGAGGTATTTTGTATTCTAATCTAAGAATAAGCAAAACCAAATCTGCCAAGTGTTCTAGTTCTGAAGTAGAAATTCCAATCGAGTCCGCTCCGCCATTCATGGATGATCTGATAATCCCACAATCTACTTTCTAGCCTTTTCTCGATAACACTTCATTCCATTTCTGGTGAGTGTTTAAACATTGGAGCATACTAGTTACACCTTTAGAACTGATAACGGAAGGTATTATCTGCTGCAGTGTTAATCTTATGAAATTCTAAAGTACTTTCAGAATTTTTCCACGACTCGATAACAAATAGGAAATATTCACAAACAATGTAGCACAGTGCCTGATATGGTTACATAAAGTCATTGGAAGGTTTCTTCGATTTTATAATATTCATTATTTATTCACGGCTTACGGAATACCTCTGGTTATGGGTTTCATACAATGCTTACAAAAAGCTTTATGCTGTAGCGCACGCCCTGAACAGTTATCCGTGATGACACAGAGAGCAATTAAGAACCTTTGGATCCATGAGTGGATCATAACAGGTGAAGGTTGCAGACATTAGTAAAACAATGAAATTTTTAGGGTAATTAACGTATGGTCTGAATTCAGCTACCATTAAAGTGCGCATTTTTGTTTAAAAAGAGAAACTAATCCAAATTTCACGTCTGCAATGGCGTCATACAAATTCATGCCCTTAAATATTAGCGCAATCATCTGGGAAGCAGTCCAGTTACTTCGTTATTATTACTGTGTCCTACTGATGATTACTCATTCAATTTTTAAAAGTAATTGCGTAATTCAAATATATTTCATGTTATGTCTTTGTTAAGCTTTTGCATTATCGTAAAGAAGTCACGTTTATGAATAAATTTGGTGAAGAAGTAAGCTTTGATTGTAATGGAGCTCCAATGGCTTCATATGACCTAATAAACTGGCAAAGGAGTGCTGATGGGTCCGTTAACTTTGTAAAGGTTGGTTTTTATGATGCAGCGTTGCCAGAAGGAGAAAAGCTTGTGTTGGATGAACGCACCATCGTCTGGCATGGACATCAACATTTGGTAAGAGTCTTCTGAAGATACGAGTGTGAGATATTTGCTAGGTTTCTGATCTCCGCAGAATGTTCTGATCTCTTAATGAAACAAGTGAGTTAGTGTTAATTTTGTTTTATTCCATTAATTGTAATGAATTTAGTGGTGCTGAAGAAGACAATTATCATCGCACTGGCCAACATCAACAGGATAATTGGTGAATGATATATTGCCTTTGCTATGCGAAATGCCACTTGCAAATTATCCAGAATTGCGTTGTGGCATTAAACTTAGTGAACAAATTATTTTGGATCAATAAACCATTTCCTCCTTGCTGTTAGTTGCAGAGAAAGTAATACGGTAATTAATGAATGCACTGTAACAACTCTCCATTTTACAATCAATTACTGCCCAAAGTGTACGCTCTTAAAGTTCTGAGGAAGAGTCACTGAAACGGAAGTGTTTGCACTGAATTCTCTGCACAGATGTTGCCAGATCTGGTGATATTTTCCAGCAATTTCTGAATTAGTTCCTGTTTTCCAGCATCCACCGTTCTTAGCTTTTTTTAGTCTGAATATTTTTAGCTTTGCTTAGCATTTTTCAATCATTATATTTCCTCGTTTATGTTGACGACAGTCGAACATTTAAACGGGATAGCATCCATCCCTAATCCCTCGGGAATATATCAGGTGCACATTCTTCAATATATTTTACTTCACATATAGTGTGTGACCAGTTAAAAAAAAATACACGAATCCTTACTTTAGCATTCAGCAAGGAAATTCCTCTCACCCTGCAAGGTTCTACGCTATGGATTCTTCTCGTCCTCCGAGTTTCAAAATGCCTTAACTTGCATGCTGTTTATCATGCACGTATTATGTTGGAAATAAAAATGTATTACATTCCAGCTGAAAATTATTACTACAGATGTTGGAGATTGCACTATCCACCTTTCACCACATATGTTTGAATGCTGGCCCCAGGAATCAAAATGATCAACTATATACTTTACCCATGTTTTTTCAGAAGAGAATACAGAATATGTCCAGAAGAGTTAATTAGTAAGAGTCAGGGCTATTCACCTGGATTTCTACTCTACAGATAATTTATGCTGTCGAGCAAAGTCATTGAGATGTGCAGATTGGAACTAGACACTGCAGTCCAACCTGTTCATGCCGACCACATATCCTAAATTAATCTGGTCCCATTTGCCAGCATTTGGCCCATATTCCTCTAAACCCTTCCTATGCTTGGACCAATCCAGATGCCTTTCAAATATTGTAGTTGCACGAACCTTCACCACTTCCTCTGGCATCTCATTCCATACACGCGCCTCCATCTGTATGAAAATGCTGTTCGTTCGGTCCCTTTTAAATATTTCCCCTCTTATCTGAAATAAGATGTCCTCTCGTGTTGGACTTCCCTACACTGTAGCAAAAAAAAAAGCACTTGGCTATTCATCTATACTCCTTATGATTTTATAAACTTCTTTAATGTCACCGACGTTCCAGGGGAAATATCTAGGAAAAAATACCAAGTAAATGGCGATGAAGTCATGTACTCAAACAACCATTGATACTTTGACCATTATGTGAATGGGTCAAAAGAGCAATAACTGCATTTTCACTCCTCTGCAGGTACCAGTGTCAGTTTGTAGTGACAGCTGTCCAACAGGTACAAGGAAAGCAACTCGGAGGGGTGAGCCTATTTGCTGCTTTGATTGTTTACCATGTGCTGATGGGGAAATTAGTAACAAACAGGTACGTATCATTGACCAACTCTCCCTATTCTATAGTAATAAACATATTGTGTGAGCAATGAGGATTGTATCAGTTAAAATTAATCAGCATTGAGTTATGCAGCTTTGGACCATAAGTATGCCTTGCAATAGATTAAATCATAGAATCCCTACAGTGTGGAAGCAGGGCATTCGGACCATTGAGTCCACACTGACCTTCCGAGCAGCATCCTACCCAGACCCAGCTCCACCCTCTACCTCAAGCCCCTTCTCTATCCCTGCATTTCCCATTATTGACACCTGAGAAATGTTTGGTATTTTGATGCTTTACTTCAAGATTTCAGGCTGCTGTAAATTGCTTTGTATCAATGTTGTTATCATGGAATCTGTTGTGATGTTTTGCTGAATTGGAACTCGTCTCCAGACGTAAGTGCCCTTCTGTATAAAATTGTTATGTCAGAATTCATAGTGTTCCCTGTTGGAGCAACAACATTCATCGCCTGTTGCATTCCCTCTGCCGACTGGTAAGACTCTGAGGAAACATCCTTCCAATCTTCTTGTCTTTATGTCAAGTGACACAGTTCATAGGTTTATGCACAGATCATAGGCGGTTTGTAAATAAAGTGCAGAAATCGCTGTGCCCTGTACACAGATAATAGAGCAATAAAAGCGATGCCAAAAATTGCTTAACATGAAATAGGTTCCCCTGAACTGGTGTTATGGATCCATTATATAAATATTCAATTGCGCTTCACATTGTTCAAAGCAAATAAGTGCTGCCGTTAACAATAATGACCATACCAAGATGCAAATACTCTGGCCGAAATTTCAAGTTTTACTGTCATCAGACTATAAAATATAGGAGAAGAATTCGGAAATTCGGCTCGTTGGGTTTGCTCCGCCATTCAATCGTGGGTGGTGTGGCTCTCAATCCCATTCTCCTGTTTCTCCACATAACTGTCAATCCCCTTACTGGTCAAGAAACTCTGAAATACACTCAATGCTTTGACCGTCGCAGCCCTTCACGGTATCCAGTCCCACAGGCTTACCAGCCTCGAACTGAAGAAAATCCTCCTCATCATCATTTCAAAGCGTCCTCCCTTCTCTCAGAGACTGTGCAGTTGAGTGTTAGTCTCTCATACAAGCGAAAACATTTTCTCCAGATTCACTTTCTTCAGGTCTTCCAGTATTATGTCAGTTTCAACGAGATCTTCGCACCCCCCCACCCCCTCCCCGCCCCACCTTCTTAACTCCATTAGGTACAGACAAAGAATCCTCTATCACTCTTCAGGTGGCAAACCCTTTATTTCTGGGATCATATTTATGAATGTGTTCTGGACCACTTCACAGGTCAGCATAAGTTTGTCAGTTACGGGTCCAAAACTACTCATAATGTTCCAAATGCAGACTGATCAAAGCCTTTTTTTTAGCCTTAATTGTAAATACGTGAACTATTGAAGTTTATCGGGCACAAAACCAAAGGTAGCAATTCGTGAGGTGCCCGATCTTTGTTTCCAGTTTCAAGGAAAGGTTGATAATTATCTGGAATTCATGGTGAATCCACAACCGATCCATCTTTAGACTGTTCTAGACTTGTGACAGAATAATGTGGGTCATTCGAGAAGGAACAACCGTTCTAATGGCGTTTTTTTTTCTATCATTCTCTGCAGATTCTGTTGAATGCTTCAAGTGTTCATTACATCACTGGTCAAACGATGAAAGAAATGAATGTATTGCAAAGGAAAATGAATACCTCTCCTTTCACGATGGAATTGGAATAACACTGATGAGCATTTCACTACTTGGAGCTTGTATCACAGGGGCTGTGGCAGCTGTATTCTTAAATTTCATAAATACTCCCATTGTCAGGGCCAACAATTCGGAACTAAACTTTCTTCTACTAATCTCATTAATACTGTGCTTTCTGTGCTCCACTGCATTCATTGGACAGCCATCACCATGGTCATGCATGGTGCGGCACACTGTGTTTGGAGTTAGTTTTGCTTTATGTATTTCTTGTCTTCTTAGTAAAACTCTGGTAGTCCTAATGGCATTTAAAGCAACTCTGCCCGGCAGATATATTATGAAATGGTTCGGACCCAAACAACAAAGGTCAACTGTCTTTTTCTCGACATTGATTCAAATTATAATATGTGTGTTCTGGTTGGTAATCTCTCCCCCACTCCCAGCTAAAAACACCAAATATCAAAGTGCAAAGATTATCCTTGAATGCGACTTGGGATCTCCGGTTACTTTCTGCTGTGTGTTTGGTTACATTGGGCTCCTGGCTTGTTTTTGTTTAATTTTAGCTTTCTTGGCCCGAGCGTTACCAGACAAATTCAACGAAGCGAAGTTTATAACATTTAGTATGCTCATTTTCATTGCTGTGTGGTTAACTTTTATCCCTGCTTATGTAAGCACCCATGGGAAATATACAGTGGCCGTGGAAGTGTTTGCAATTTTAACATCGAGCTTTGGGTTGCTTATCTGCATATTTACTCCAAAATGTTATATTATTTTGTTAAAACCAGAAGAAAACACCAGAAAACACTTGACCGCCTAATCAGATAGACTTGAGACCAATAAAGACAAAACACATCGGCTGGCAAAAGCACCCTCGGAAACTGGGAATAGATTATTATTGTTGAAATGCATCCCAATCATGCTGATGTTAATGTTTTAGATGTTTCAGGCAGTGAAGTTGCCTCCCTCAGGAATGTCTGGTTACAGAGATCCTAGGGAATGGTAACTCTGTTATGTTATTGTCACACTTTTCTTACTTTCACGTAAGTACGGCGTATTTCTGATAGGCAAAACAAACTTAAACTGTCTGGAAAACCACACTAGAACATCGAGGGAGAGTCCTCCACAATAATGACGAAGTCTGTTTCTCTTGGTTTTGGATCCCCATTCTAGAAGAAAAACATCTTATCCGGTCGATCTATACAAGAAATTTGTATTCTTGTTCGAAATTGCATCATAATTTTTTCAAACTCCGCAGAATAAAAGCGATCCAGTCTATTTAATATTTCAAAATGTTACAATTCATCCAAACCAGAATTAGTTTGATGAACCTTTATTCCCCTCCCTCTATGGCAAGTTGATCTTTCTACAGAAAATCACGAAAAACTACACACAAAATTGCAGGTACATTCCCACTAATTTTTCTATATATTTACAGCAATAAATATTTGTTCCTGTACTAAAATCTTCATATAATACTGGTTGATATATTAATTGCTTTCAGAATTTCTTGTCTGTCTGCATGTTAACTTATCATGGTTCACTATGAAGGACAGATAAGTCTGTTTGAAGTTCAACTTTTTATCTCACCTTTTTTGGCACAGTGTTCCATGCGCTTCCCCCACCCCCCCCCACCTCACTCATCTCACACCTTTACACCAAAGAAGCAATCTGTTTTGTCCTGGATGGTGCCAAGCAAATGTTAATTGCCAGTTTTCAACCGAAGTCTGTATATTGCCCAGCACTTCCTACATTTGAACATGGACTATCTTAGCGTCTAAGGAGATGCTGCTCATTGTGCAATAATCACTGACGTAATGGTGAAGAGAAGTTCATTGCTGGTGAAGTTTGAAATGGTTGCATCTAAGGCATACACTGAAGGACCCGTTGTAGATGAACTGCAATCGAGATGAATGTTTTCCAACAACCACAGCCATTTTAAAACGTGCCAGTCCAACTCCAAATAGTGGGAATTTTGTCCTCTGATTCCCATTTGTTTTGCTAGGGCCTCTTGATGCCACACCAAGTCCAGTGTTCACTTGCTAACAAGAGCAGCCACTCTCACCTCACCTCAGCAAATTTGTCCCTTAAAACCAAAGATATAATGAGGTTAGGAGCTGAATTACCTGGTGGAACTCAAACTGAGAGTCAGTGAGCTGGTTGTTTCTGAGCAAGTGCTGACTGATAACACTGTTGAGGATCACCCATAACTTTATTGATGATCGACAATAGACTGATGTGAAAATAATTGGTCGAGTTGGATTTATCTTGATTTTTGTGTACTGATGATATCTGGGCAATTTTCCACATTATCATGTAGATGCCAGTGTTGTTACATTGCAACCGCTTACGAGGCGCGCAGCAAGTTCTGGAGCATGAATCTTTGGCACGAATTCCAGAATGTTGTCAGAGCCCATATCCTTTGCAGTATCAGGTGCTTCCAACCATTTCTGGAATTGAATTGCTGAAGATTTGAGGGGACAATGATCATTCATTTGGCACTCCAAGATGAAGATTTTTACAAATGGTATAGCATTACTTTTTGGGATAATGTTCTGGTGTTCCCCATTATTGAGGATGGAGATTTGTGAATGTGCCTTCTCCCATGAGTTGTTTGATGGTCTGTCACCAGAAGGAGGACACAGAAGGTGGCATGCTGGGTTGTTTATTTGGGACTGGAGGCCCATGATCAGTTGTGTACTAACAGAATAAGTGCTGGGTCCACTGCTTTTCATCTTTATATAAATGATTTGGATGTGATTTAGGAAGCCTGGCTAGTAAATTTGCAGACAGTACCAAAATTGGTTGGGTAGTGGGCAGTAAAGAAGGTTATCTTGGAATTGAATGGGAACTTAATCAGATGGGCTGAGGAGGGGCCGATCAAATTTAATTTAGATAAATATGAGATGTTGCATGATTTGTCAAGATAAATCAGTGCAGGATTATCGAATTAATGATCGGCCCCTAAGGATTATTGCCGAACAAAGAGACATGGGGTGCAGGTGCAGATGATGTCTAGGGCCAGAGTTCTCATCCTGTTCTGGCTGAAATTTGAATTTAACTGATTTTAAAAAATTGACTTAGGAGTCTAATAATCGTCCATTTTTGATCATCGGTAAAACCCTCTACAGTCAACTACCATCAATGAAGAAAGGACACTGTAGGTTCTTATCATACATGGTTTGTGTATAACTCCGGACCAAGTGGTTGCCTCTCAACTCCCCTTAAAAAAGTACTATGCCGTTTAATCAACAACGAGAATGTAAAATAGAGCTCAAGTCAAATAGACGGCCTGGTTCTCCTAGTCACCAGAATACAAAATATTCAAAACAAAAGTCCCCCTCACTGAAACCTGGTTGCAGTTCAAATGTTAGGACAGCTATCTAACAGACTAGTCGATCAATAAAATGACACAGTCACACTCTAGGAGTGTTACATTTGAGACGGTGCCACACAGCAGCATCACCATTCCTGGATATTTTCTATTCCATAGGCAGGATGAACCCGGTAGAGGAGTTGGCACACTGGCATGCAGTCAGGAGACAATTGCTCTGGGTGTCCTCAACATTGACTCTGGATACCATGAACTGCATTTGCATCAAGTCAAACGAGGACGGATTTCCTGGTACAGTCCTCCTTCAGCTAATAAGCGTACACTCCTCCATGTTGTGTAGCACTTTGAAGGATGCACGATAATTGGCAGGGGTGAAATGGCAGGAACTTTCAATATTCACTAAATGTGGTTTAGCAGTCGTGCTGCCAAGACCGTGTTGGTCGGGTCCTAAGCAACATGGCTACTAAACTGGGTCTGCAGCAGGGTGGTGAGGCAATCAAAGAGAGAAAACAAAAAAAACTACTTGAGCTCATCCTTCCTCGGGGTATGGTAGCAGTTGTGTTCGGGGTGAAAGCCAGGGTGGACTGCAGCCTCAATGTGAGATCCAGCATTTTCTGGGCTGGAAGGACTGTTATTCTGAAGTCTTATCTTTCTATTCTTCAAATTTATTGCTGGACTTTTTAGTTCATTTTCGCTCGAAAAATGCATTTAAGAATCTGTACCTAAGTGCTTTGTTACCCAAGATCGTGCAGTCAGCAGTAACTTGTAAATTTTTTGCAGGACTCATATGACAAAATAATGAGGCGGTGTGTACCATCTGGAGCAGCAGGATCATACTCCAACAGAATCTGCAATAGTATGAGCCAACATAGCCACCCACTCAACCATTTCATTCAAACCAACGTATCAATCTTAGTTCAATTGAGAGTACAGGAGGGAATGTCAAGAGTAGCACCAGGCATACGTAAACATGAGGTAGACAAACTGGAGGCTGGAAGAACAAAGGACCTGAGAAAGGATAATACCCGAGTTGGCTTTTACTTTCCTCCAGTTGCTGCCTGGGTTGATGTGTTATTTCTAGCCTCCTGTCTCTCTACCTTTAGGAAATGTATACCTGGTGTTTGACACGGCAGTTTTAAGTATACAGACGAAAAAAATACGGAGATACTGGAATCCAAGGTAGACAAACAAGGGGCTGGAAGAACAAAGGATCTGAAGAAGGATAATCACCAAATTGACTTTTCCTTCCCTCCAGACGTTGCCTGGGTTGTTGTGTTCTTCCTCATCTCATGTTTGTTTACTTTGGATTCCATCTGTTTTTTCCGTTTTTCCGCCTGTATGCATAAACATGGGTGGAGCTCCAAAACAGGATTATGTGTGTCATAAATAGGATCAGCATCAAGCGATGGACAGAACTAAATAATCCCACAATCAACTAATCAGCTATAAGTTGAGCAATCTTGTTGAATCTAGTTCTGAATGAGTCATACAGTTGCAGAGTTATACAGCATGAAAGTAGACCCTTCAGTCCAACTCGTCCATTCCAGACAGATATCCTAAACGGATCTATTCTCATTTGCCAGCCTTGTGGCCAGATCGGTAGCTCTGTGGTTACTATTGCTGCCTCTCAGTGCCAGGGGTCTAGGTTCATTCCATCCTCAGATGACAGATTTTGTGCAGTTTGCACCTCCTCGCTGTGCTCCAGTTTCCTCCCACATTCCAACGATGTGCAGTCTAGGTGAATTGACCACCTTCGCGTTCAGGGATATATGGTTTATAGGGGGATGGGTCTGGGTGGTTTTCTCCAAGGGTCAGTGTGGACTTGTTGGGTCAAAGGGCCTATTTTTACGCTGTAGGGATTCTACGACTCTAAACCCTTTCTATTTCTGTACATATCCAGATGCGTTATAAATGTCATAATTGTAACCGCTTCCGCCACTTCTTCTGGCAGCTCATTCCACACATATAATATCATCTGTATGCAAAGGTTGTCCATTAGGTCCCTTTTAAACATCTCCACTCACACGTTAAACCTGTGCCCTCTGGCTTCTGACTCTCTTACCCTTGGAAAAAAGACCTTGGCTATTCACCATATATATGCTCCTCATGATTTTATAAACCTCCACAAAGGTGACTCCTAGCGTCTGACTCTCCAGGGAAAAAGAAACCAACCTCTCCCTATAGCTCAAAATCTCCAATCCTGGTAACATCCTTGGAAGTCTTTTCTGAACTCTTTCAAGGTTACCAACATCTTTCCTGTAGTAGGGAGACCACAACTGAACGAAGTATTCTGAACGTAGTCTCACTAACATGACATCCGAACTCCTACACTCAATGCACTGACCAATGAAGGAAACCATGCCAAACGTCTTCATTACCCTGTCTATCTGGGTGCCTGAATTTATAATCCAGCGATAAAACAATGAGTAAGCCATCACCTCCACGACTAGACTGCTGCCTGAAATTATCTCCATGTATGTTACGCCAAAAAAGTTGAAATTTACGGCCTCCCTATACTTAAAAAAAAACCCTTGCAGCTTCCCTAATCGGCCAAAACCAACATACACCACAAACTCAACCATTCTTGCTGGTGTTCAAAATTTAATTCCAACCTGCTAAGTGAGAAAATTGTTGGAATTCAGATATTATGGAACGATAAAGACTCATGGTTCCATTCAGTTCCGAGCGTCGATTTCAGAAACCATCTCAAAATTGAACTCATCATGTTCGCAAACGTAGGTGCATTTTAACGCTGAAAGTGATTGGGATTTCGCGGATAGTGTAAACAAGTTGAAAATAAGCTGAAAACAATAGTAGAATAATCGAATCATACATCCCTACAATTGTACGATCAGGCAATTCGGCTCATTGAGTCCACATCGCCTCTTCGAAGAGTATCCCTCTCTATTCCAGTAACCTTGCATTTCCCATGGCTAACCAACTAGCTTGGACACTATGGACTGTTGAGATTATCAATAATAACGTCACCAATCAATGAATTTTCGGCAGGTCGATTTTAGGTCTTTCTACACGACAACATTTTTAAAAAAACAGTCGAGATTATATTACCAAACGTTTTTACAGACAATTTCAAGAAATTGTTGAATCTCTATTTAGAATTTATGTACTAAATAGCATTCGCAAAATTTCTTTTACAAGGCCAAAACTCTACTTTGGCTGGATCCAGGCCTGGTTCAGACGTGAAGTCGGGTAGGATCGAGAACAGACAGTTGTATTCTACATTTTCACCACTGCAAAAAAAAGAAATAAGCAGCCACGGGTAAGAAAGGCTAATAATTGTGTACTTAATATCAGAGGACAGAAAAAAAGGTCTTCGTGGATAAATATTAATGGCATAAGTTATACACAAACGCTCTTTGTTCCATTTACACGAATTAACAGGATAATCCAATGCGTATTCTCCAGGGCTGCCAACAAAAGGCCAATTTTATGCCCGGAACAGAGATGAGAATTTATTCGAATTAAAGCTTAGCCTACAAATCACGTACTGAAAATTTGTGACTCAAATTTAAGAAGTCGGGTTTACATTCGTTCTCCACGCCGCTGCAGACATTTTCAAATCAACCGGCTCAGTAAGAATAAGGTATGGCGCCTATGGACCAAATGGGTCTTGAAACCTGCACTCGTGGCTCGGAGGTGGGATGCTACCAATGTGTCGCACGAGCCTACAATTCAATTACAAACGCTTTACATATATTGGAATTGCACAACTAGGGCAGGCTTTCCACGGAATTTCACGCAATTTCATTCTTTTCCAAGAAGAGAGTGGGGGTTACATAAAGGTAAACTACAGAGAGATGCAGATTGGAAGGTAAAGCGGGTTGTGGTGGGGATTAGGCACGAGTAACTGGTAGTGTTAGGAGACCGGCATTCAGGTTTCATCCGTTCCAGAAGTGTTTAGTCTAGAACGGAATCTAATTCTTGTGAACCATGAATTAAGCTCCATTACTAGCCACACAGGAGCAACTGTTACACGTTTCTTGCCGGTTTCTATCATAATTAAGGGGTATTAAAGTGAGCACAACTCTGCAGTCGATTTGCGCTCCTTCAAGTTTTCTCAGAAAAGAATTTGGAACGCATAATTTACTAACTGAAGAAACATTGAACCAGATACATTCACCTATCAATAAGATTTGTTTTTACTAGACTGGAGATCAATTCATTTTACCAATTTTAATAAGCATACGAATATAACGATGAAAAGGTCACGCAGTCTCGTCACTGTTATGGCCGAGGTTGAACGAGGGACATAACCAAGTGGCTGTACTCCCACCGGACTATAGGGCTGCTGTCTCTTTAGACAGCATGATTGGCAGCGAGCTTAATCTGAAGGCCAGCACAACTCAGGCGAGGAGCGAAGTTGAAGCAACGCCTAGATGTCAATTTCACGTAGTTTGGGAATCGAGCTCATGTTGTCAGCGTTAATGTGCACCAGTAAAAGCTTACCTTGGGAAGAAGAAGCGCTTGACGTCACTCATTAATTTCTCTTGACCAGTGGTGAGGTTGAGGGGAATTCGGAGTGCCGAGACAGGTGAATGGCAGGTGTTGAAAATCTAATAACGAAATGTTATATCTGAAAGAGTCTGTGGTCTCTATTTATCTCATCTTCAATAAATATCATTAGATCGACTAAAATGATCTGAAACTGCATTTTATCAACACATTGCACTTGAGCATTTCATTGACTTTATTCGAGAACGCACACTTACATTGAACATGGCCAGTGTCTCCTAACTGTACATCATAGAAAACTCATTTACATAAAAGTCAAGATAATTCACTCATAGCTAACTAATCTATTTTGGAAGAACCAGTTTCCATAACAGCGGGGGTTACATAAAGAATTTATTTTATCACGTGACAGATCAAGAGTGAAAGGAAAGCCAGTGGAGATTGAAAGATCTGGCTTGAACCGAACATTTTATGCCTATTAATGAATTTCACAGTAAACACACAATGTTCATCGATTTAAGCAAATGATTTGCTTTTTAATTTTCCATTAGAGTTGCATGTCAAGACAGTCCAAATCTTCTGTAGCCCATGTAAAACAAAAGATGATGAGGTATTTCGTTTTCAGTAAGGGAGATAATAACTGAATAAGTGACGAATAGTGGAGGGTAATTTTAATATTTACACGTGGTCCTGAAGTTAAGGAAGAAGAAAATCGTAATACTGTTGAGAAGGAATAATGGGAACTGCAGATGCTGGAGAATCCAAGATAACACCTCCTCCAACCCACCCTCCTGCAGAAATTCCATCCGCTATTCCCAATTCCCCCGCCTCCGCCGCATCTGCTCCCAGGATGAGGCATTCCACTCCCGCACGTCCCAGATGCCCACGTTCTTCAAGGACCGCACTTTCCCCCATAGTGGTCGAGGACGCCCTTGACCATGTCTCCAGCATTTCCCGCAACATGCCCCAAAGACCCCGCCCCCGCCACAACCGCCCCAAGAGGATCTACCTCATTCTTACATACCACGCCACCAACCTCCGAATACACCGCATCATCCTCCGACACTTCTGCCATCTACAATCCGACTCCACCACCCAAGACATTTTTCCATCCCCACCCTTGTCTGCCTTCCGGAGAGACTACTCTCTCCGTGACTCCCTTGTTCGCTCCACACTCTCCTCCAACCCCACCTCACCCGGCACCTTCCCTTGCAACCGCAGGAAGTGCCATACTTGCCCCCACACCTCCTCCCTCACCCCCATCCCAGGCCCCAAGATGACCTCCCATATTAAGCAGATGTTCACCTGAACATCTGCCAATGTGGTATATTGTATCCATTGCACCCGGTGTGGCTTCCTCTACATTGGAGAAGCCAAGTGGAGGCTTGGAGACCGCTTTGCAGAACACCTCCGCTCGGTTCGCAACAAACAACTGCACCTCCCAGTCACAAACCATTTTAACTCCCCCTCCCATTCCTCAGATGACATGTCCATCATGGGCCTCCTGCAGTGCCACAATGATGCCACCCGAAGTTTGCAGGAACAGCAACTCATATTCTGCTTGGGAACCCTGCAGCCCAATGGTATCAATGTGGACTTCACCAGCTTCAAAATCTCCCCTTCCCCCACTGCATCCCAAAACCAGCCCAGTTCGCCCCTCCCCCCACTGCATCCCAAAACCAGCCTAGCTCGGTCCCCTCCCCCCACTGCATCCCAAAACCAGCCCAGCCTGTCTCCGCCCCCTAACATGTTCTTCCTCTCACCCATCCCTTCCTCGCACCTCAAGCCGCACCTCAATTTCCTACCTACTAACCTCATCCCGCCTCCTTGACCTGTCGGTTTTCCTTGGACTGACCTATCCCCTCCCTATCTCCCCACCTATACTCTCCTCTCCGCCTATCTTCTTTTCTCTCCATCTTCGGTCCGCCTCCCCCTCACTCCCTATTTATTCCAGAACCCTCTCCCCGTACCCTTCTCTGATGAAGGGTCGAGGCCCGAAATGTCAGCTTTTGTGCTCCTGAGATGCTGCTTGGCCTGCTGTGTTCATACAGCTTCACACTTTATTATCTTGTAATACTATTGAGGCTGGTTGACTCGCCGAACTGGTTTCTTATATTGCGGGCGTTGACATCCTCAGTGCAGCCTCCGATGAAGCGTCAGTCTGTTTTCCAGCCTAGCTTTTAAACTCCCAAGCCCGCTCAGGTGCATATCCTCACTTCCGCCTTTCCTTCGTAGTGGAATGTACATGTTCAATGCGTTTATTAACAGTATGCTTCCGGGACTGCCAGGCTTCTATGAATTCTGCTGCCTGTCTCTGTCTAACCTGTCCCAGAATCTTGGTGTTGTCCCAGTCGATGTGGTGGTTCTTCTTGTCCATGTGGATTGAGATGAGCGAGTATCGGTCGTGTCCAACATGAACATCAACTGGCTACAAAAAGACACGACCAATACACACCATATACCCCACATGCATTCCACTACGAAGGAAAACGGGAAGTGAGGCAATCCATCTCAACGGACTCCGGAGTTTAAGAACCAGGCGAGGAAATAGACCGACGCTTCATTGCAGGCTGCACTGAGGATGTTATGGTAAGGAAACGCCTGCGAAACATGAAACCATGTCGGCGAGCCAACCAACCTCAACAGCCACACCCCGAGCTACAAAACTACTCCAAAACCTTAGAAAATCATAATACTATTACAATAGGCTGAAACTGTCCTCTCCTAGTTCCGGTCGCAGATGCTGCAGCTGATGAGACATTCTGCTTTCAGAAGATCGTGTAAGTTTAAGCGGCCTGCTTCTTTTTTGTTTCCAATCATAGCTTCCGCAGCTACCTGCTAAATTTGTCTCAACTAATCATTTTCTTTGCACATACATTTAGAAGATATTCAGTCTCCGTCCTTGCTTATCCTACAGCTACCTCTGTAATTCCAACCTTAACACACCCGTTTGTACGCAACTGTGCATCTAGTTCATTTTATTTAAGAATCCAGGTCTCCAGGCTTGTCCTTTCATTCTTCTTTTTTTCTCTTTTGCATAGTGGCCTGGTTTGATTCTTCGCCTCGAATTCCTGGCTTCCAAGTTCCTCATTTCCCATCTGCATTTTGTTTTAGTCCTCCTTTCATCTCTTCCTACGCCATGTGTAGGTGTCTGTCCCCTGTCATTTTAGATTAAACCCTTCCAACGATACTAACAAACATTCCCCCTGGAAATTACTTCCTTTCTTGTCAAGGTGAAAACTAATAGATTTTATGTAGTAGCAAGGCCAGCGCAGATTCACGGCTGTGAAATATTATGTATTCGGCATTCTTCCTGATGGGTTAATTAAGTATGGCGTCCTCTAGTAATGAATATAACAGGTGAGCACCCTACTGTGATCTATTGCAAAGAGACGTGTTCCAGTTACTGAGTAGACAACCGTTGAAATATGAGCAAATCCTCCAATTTAAACCATAGTTAACAGATTACTGAATGCCATCCCACTCACATGAAGTGATACACCCGAAACGTGAGCTGATTTGTTACCGATAATAATGCCGAGTGGCACTGTGTCCACTCAGATTTGGGGAACAATTGTTTTTAGCTGTCCGCTTGGTTTAATTTCATATCTCCTTGTAGCTAAAGCGTAGGATTCAAAGTTTGATTTACCTCACAATAAAATTGGTCCACTGCTAACCCCATAGATTCACGACTTTTTTTTTCAGGGGGAAAATATTGACAACCTTTATTAAATCGACTTAACTATAAATCTTGTTAAGCAAAATATGTTTCTCAATGGCATAAAACAAACCGGGGGCTTATCTTCATGACGGCTCCCACTTCTGATAACAAGATGTAGATTTTGAAATTTTTTTTGCCCTCTTTAGTAGCTGTGGTTGTGACTTCTGACAATATGCATATTTCGCGTTTGCCCTGACCTCTAATTTTACGTTTTTATTAGAAATGAAGCCAAGAAAGTTGCTGGTCAGATCAGAGATCCTTCATTCTACCCTTTCTCCCAAAGGTAATGTGACTAGGGTCACTCTTCCATTTCCAGATGTGTAGTCCATAGTCTTCCCTGAACTAAATTTCTCAGTTTGTAATGTAGCTGATTCGTGGGTTCTAAGAATTACCGTTTATTAAGATAGGCAAATATTCCGTGGGATTAACACGAAATGGTTTACATAGAAATGGCAGGAATTCCAACTGGCCATCAATTTCTTTAGTCACGGAGCGACGGCAAAATCAAACTATTATTTTCCAAGAAACATAACAGTAGATTTAAACTGTGGTTCTAAAATCAGAATGCTAGTGTGATGACAATTGGCTTTCCAAACTGATAATATCAGTTGTCAATTCTCATACGTAAACACTGGTCTCAGAAAAACAAAACAAGAGGTCACACTGTTTCAAATCTAACTAAATTCAATACAACAAGATACTCTGTTCAAGAATGTGGGGAAGAGGATGATGCCAGAGATTTGCCACTGGACAAAACAACCAAAATCTGGAAGCAGAAACGCACAACAGAATGGCAGCAGAAATGAACCTTAATTCACCTAAGTGGCTGACCCGGCGTGTGATGTTCAGGACCACCATCGACTGCAGCCTGGCCTCCCATCCTCAACGAATTCTGGCTTATACCATATTTCAAGAAATCTCCATATGAGAAAGAAGACTCCATTATACGTAGAGAGCTCTGCATGGCCAATTTATTATTATTCAGAGATTAACATTTGATCCAAAACATTCAAATAACGTTTTCGTTTAGCACCAGGCCCGCCGTTTTTGCTAGTGAACATACTTCCTTGTACTCCGTACTTGCCCTGCTCAAAAGGGTGGTTGTTGAATTGCACAGTATTGTGGAAAGTAATGCAGCATTAGATGGTTGAATCACACTTGTCTCATACTAGCAGCTACCCCAGGGGACACACAGCTGTCAGGTTGTATCTTACAGAGGAAGGAATGAATTGTATGCATTCTTCTTTTGGAAACCTTGCAAGCCCGTGAAAACAGAACAGCAGTGAAACTTGAACAGCCCTGAATATGCTTGGCATTCAGTCATATGCTATCCTGTGATATTTTGACCTAAAATAAATCTATCGCTCCCATTCGTGAAATTTTCACTCATTTTGAAGAAGATCGTTTTCCGAATTTTCATTATGAATTTCGTGGTTGTAAGCTTTGGATATTCAGACTTTCCAGGCACTCCCCTCAACTCCACCCCTCACCTTGTAATGAAGTAATTTTGAATATTGCATCTATGTTTATGCTTCCGAATTTGTTTTTTTTTTACTTTTATGCACCTTTGTAACATTGCCTGTAAAAGTTTTATTTTAAGACCTACTAGTTACAAATGCAATCCGAATGGACCGCAACCAGCTCCTTGTATGTCTGCGCAAATGTTGAAAAACATCAATAGCAGCACTGTCATCTGAAAATTCTTAATGTCTTTCGACGCTACTCTAGAGGTCTTGATCAGCTATTTATTTCTGGTGGGTCGTAGTTTCTGTTCTGTTTTGTAGTTCGCAGCTAATTTCATCCAATTTACAAGTAATACAATTAATCCTCTTCTCCCATTCATCCATCCTTTCAACAATTTGTCGGAAAGATGTCTCCGCTTGTTGCATGCAACTGTGATATTCTGCGGAAGATATCATCACTGACACCTGAGCGCTTGATTTTTTAGCAGAAGATGGTGGCGACCCCATCTTCTGTTGATTAATTGTTGTGTCAGTCGCTTTTTCTCGTTCACCTTGACTTGAACTTTGTACTTGAACCACTAAGAGCCGCTCTGACTTACTCGCACTGTCGTGTTTGTACAAGTGAGATGCCATGATGATACCATTAACGGTGCAGCAGGAGTAGAGGCACTGCAGCTAATTTTTCACTGAAATGTTCAGATAGTCATTATCTGATATTTCTTGACACGTGATGCAGAGGACACTCCAGGTCAGCGTATGACGGCAGTTCTAGGACACATAGAGACTAGGTGTAAATAATACAGGAGTAACCGGGAAAAAAACACATGGAGATTAAAATATCTATTGCAATTGTAATTGTTAGATAGCTTTTTAAAAGCTTCTAATATACCTGGACCTCTTAGGTTTCTAGTTAGCCCACTTCTGGCTTCACCGGACGTTGCGGACATTAATTCCGTTGCACTAGAAATGGATGTTCAATTTAACTGTCAACGACTGTTCGACCCTGACCAAGAATGGAAACTTATAGCTTCAGTCCTAGTGCTCCAGGTTCACTCAGAATCCCAAATATTGTCCCTTCCAGGGAATATCCGAGGTTATTTTAAATTTATCTTTAGCTCGGCTACGTTGCAGGTCTCGCGGTAATTGACATTAAGATGAATTCAATCTGTGCAATCTCATACTCACCACTAAGCTATTCTCCTGAGATGTAGCCAGTCCTGCTTTCTTCATAGATGGTTATGGTGCTAATGCCTAACGAGGTGTTGGTTCATGAATCATTGGTCATACGGTAGCACAGCTCATTTTGTGTCCTTTTATTATGTTTTACTGCTGATGCCTTGCTGAGGTTAGGTTTTAGTCAATCATCAGATTTCCTTGCAACATTGTATTACTTGAGGCACATTTTGTTTTGCTAAGCAGGATGTGCGTTCGTCAAGAAATGTTCGTTTTGTTTCGATTTCAAGGCTGAGTAACATGATGGGGCAGTTTCTCTAAGTCCTACTGTATGGTAACTGAAAGTACTTCGTAAATTATTATGCAATGTATTCACTACTCGCATTTAGAGATGTACAACTAGTAACAATTGAATCATTTCCAATGCTCAGTCATATTTTAAAGCAGTTGCAATTAGGTATTGCAGGAGACGGTGACTCTCGGAGGTATTTCCTATTTGTTATTCAAAAAATTGAACAGGTAAAGGTGGTTGCTTCCTTGTTATGCAGGGTCATTATAATTAAGTTATTTAACTATATTCGGGGGAACTACTTAAATATAAGGTGGAACATTTGAATTTTATTATGACTGGATTGGTTTGCCTCAATGATGGATTTTAGATATACCTAATTTCGAAATAACACGTCTTCCTCACAACATCAGCAGGAATCCAAGTTTCACACATCTATTTCTTCCTCCCTTTGCGTTTTCCCTGTTAAAATCGCTTTTCTGATTCTGTTTCTTCGCTTCAGTCTCTGTTGTTGTTACGTTTCTGTTGTGCACAGCCTTTCTGCGAATCTGCAGGTAGTGTTGGTTTTGCGAAAATAGTAATGTTCCTTCTACGATGACGGAATTTTATTAGGCTTGCCAGAGCTCTGCCACTCTGATGTTATCATCTTTTGCTTCTGTTTAACGTACCTCCGCTAATCGCTTTACTCATGCTAACGCTTTCATGTACTCTCTGGTTGTTTCTATTTTTGTTTCGTTATTGACATCTGTTACGTAAGTATCCATGACCCCTTGTCGACTAACATGGGCAAAACAAAATTTGGTAAGAGTGTTTTATCCCGTATCAGACAAATAGGGCAAAAAAAAACAAAAAAAGCACACAAGGGCGTTCACTCTCGTGGCAATGTGGCTTTTTATTAGCGCGTGAGAGAGACAGACTTGTGCGTGAGGGGTTAACACATTAAATGCAATGAAAATAAAACAATGCAATTAAACTAATTTATTTCACTGTACATCTGTGGTTGACTACGTATCAGCTTTCTCCTCTGAGGGCATGAAAACGATCCTTCATTGGAGTAGAGAAATCTTACATCCTGTCTCCTCGGCTCCATTTCTCCATGAATATTTTCCTTTATCTGTCCCCCTCACCCCCAATCATTGTTGCCACTAGTTTTATCGGTTCCTGCACATTTTATGATTTTTACCCCCTGTAACGGTATATTATTCCAACAGTTATTTCCTGTTGACCGATTGGTCGTGTTGAATTTCTTCTGGGTTTGCGGTTGGGGTTCAGCCAGTCAGCAAGGCTCCGCCACTCACCGCAATAAGCAAGCGTGATAATGGGAACTGCAGATGCTGGAGAATCCAAGATAATGAAATGTGAGGCCTTCAGATGAAGGGTCTAGGCCTGAAACGTCAGCTTTTGTGCTCCTGAGATGCTGCTGGGCCTGCTGTGTTCATCCAGCCTCACATTTCATTATCTAATAAGCAAGCGCATTGCTCATCTGAAATTTTACATTTTTAATGAATTTAGTTTCCTTTATTTATTATTCATTAGGTAGCTGTAAATTAAAGTGTTCTGCTCGGATCATAAAGCATGTTTTGTCGGTTTCGAAGTACTTCGCATAATTCTGAATGCCACAATTATTTTCACATCAATTTCATAGAACGTAGCAGCTCGCGTTTAAACATCCAAAATGAAAAATCAACATTAACTAATTAGATACACAAATGAGGAAGGGAGAGTGTGCCAACAGATATGAGCTGAGGTTGGAGGAGGCTGTTGTGGAGGATGAACACTGACATAAACCGATTGGATCGAATAGCCCTTCTGCACGGTAAACTCGACGAAGCTCTTAAAAGACTACTTAATAGAGGTTAGCCTCTTTAATTGTGAAAATTCTGCGAAGAGCCTACATATGTTTTCCACCACACTAGATAACGGATATCTGATAAGAAATGTTTTGGTCCTGCAGGTTTCTCGTGAACATCAAAGCAGCTGTGTCAGTGATATACTGCAATCTGCCAAATTTGATCCGAATGTAAAAAGAATCCAACTGAATTATGGAGTCGAGGATGGCAACCCAACTGAAAAACAATAGAACTCAGGCTATTCCAAAGGATGAGGATTTCATTTGTCAGCGTCGCTACAACGCATGTGGTTTCGTTTTAAATATCAGCATGTACTCGTTTACTAAGTTAGGCTTTGGTTCGAAAGTCTGGGATGCAGTAAGTTCAATTCTTGCTATATATGGAGCCTAACACATGCCGAGTTGGTGTAGGAGTAACATAATTTTTGCGTTCATGTCCTCAAAGACATTGTTGGATAAAGTTACCCAGTAACTCATACAGAATTGACCTTATGGGCGCAAGCGTGCAATATCACGCACATACGTCTGTGTAAAATACACTTGCAAGTCAAAGCGTACAAGGCCGTGGTCAAAATGCGGGAAAATAGGATTACAATAGTTCGGTAATGAGTTTTGATCAGCGCAGACTTGACGGGCTACATGACCCTTTTCTGTCCTATAGACCTCAATGACTCTAGGAAAGAGCTGCTAACGGCGATGGAGAATGAGTAGTTTCATGCGCTCACTGTAATCAATAAAAGTGGGCAGAGGTTGCTTTAACTTGTTCGTAAATGTAGTTGGACAGGGTCTTGTCAATCCTATGTTTTAGAACGTTTTATGAGGTTGCATCTGAGTCTTACAGACCAAGAGGTCAGCAGTCCAACTTTGTTTGTGCGCAGTTAACGGATATCAGCAAAGCGCTATAGGAGCCAAAATGAAGAATATCTGTGATACTAGCAGCAATTGTAAAATGACATTAAATTGACACAAATCTCGCTCAAAATTGTTGATACGATTCACTTTAGATTGAGTCAAACATTTAAAAATACGTGTATAAATCAAATATGCAGAAGTGACTCCTCAAACACTGAAGCAGTACATGTTCAAATGCAGCAGGATCTGGATAATGTCCAGGCATTCGGCTTAACCCACAAACACAGTGGCTACAAGAGCAGGCCAGAAGCTAGGAATGTTGCAGCGAGTAAGTCATCTCCTGACTCAAAGCCTGTCTGCCGTCTACAAGGCACAAGTCGGGAGTGTGATGGAATATCACCACAATAACAGAGTGGCTACAGGGGCAGGCCAGAATACTGCGCCGTGTAACTGAAAT
Organism: Stegostoma tigrinum; assembly: GCF_030684315.1. Taxonomy (NCBI): domain Eukaryota; kingdom Metazoa; phylum Chordata; class Chondrichthyes; order Orectolobiformes; family Stegostomatidae; genus Stegostoma; species Stegostoma tigrinum. The sequence goes on from NC_081367.1 coordinate 56,223,755, forward strand.
TCTGACTCCTCAAAGCCTATCCAACATTTACAATGCACAAGTCAGGAGTGTGATGGATTACTCCACACTTGCCTGGGGAAGTGCAGCCCCTAAAACATTCAAGAAGCTTGACACCATCCAGGACAAAGCAGCCTGCTTGATTGGCACTACAGCCACACGCATTCACTCCCTCCACTACCGATGCTCAGTAGCAGCTGTGTGTACTATCTACACAATGTACTGCAGAAATTCACCAAAGATCCTCAGACAATGCCTTCCAAACCCATGGCCACTTGCATCTAGAAGGACAAGGGCAGCAGATATATGGGAACACCACTACCTCCAAGTAACTTACTTAGTCACTCACCAGCCCGACTTGGAAATATATCGCCGTTCCTTAACTGACACTGATCAAAATCCTGGAATTCCCTCCCTAATAGCATTGTGGGTCCAGCCACAACAGGAGGACTGCGGCGGTTGAAGAAGGCAGCTCACCACCGTCTTCTTAAGGACAAGCAGGGATGGGCAAGAAATGCTGGCTCAGATCTTGAAGCCCACATCCTACGAAATGAGTAGAAAAAAACGAGGGATGGGTAAGAATTGCTGACGAGCCAGCGAGCCCACATCCCACAAATGAATAGAAAAGAACGTTGATTAGATCGGTTAAAATAATGTTCATAATACTGACTATATTCCATAGTCCAAAGTCAAAGTGACAGCAGCTCAAATACCAGGGAAATACAAGAGATTTTGCAATCACAGATCAAATAGTGCAACACACTGGCCCAGTGTTGTTATAACATGGATGGCACACAATAACTCTTCTCAGTATTCAATAAATTAACTTAACGAGGTTTATCTTAATGAGAAACTTGCGTTACAATATTTTTATGAGCTTGAATGAGCCAATTGTCTCCTTTTGACTTATTTCCTTACTTGCCTATCTGATTTATAATCAAACGCTGATAATTGGTTAATTACTATCCTATTGTCCACTGATTTGCTTGATTGAAAGTTGTTGGCGGGGTTGGTGGTGAAGTGAAGGCGAGGTGGGGCGATAGGGCTGCAGCTGGTGAAAGCCTAGGTTGCTTCACTGATACTACCCTTTCTTTTGATTTGAGTGTAATCTGGACACAAAGGCCAAAATTTCAGGCTGTGTGGTCTCAGAGGGTAATGGTGAGCATTGAACTTCTGACTCTGCGCGTGGGCTGAATCAGAGTTCATGGCGGCCAGATTAATCTGAGAGACTTGGCGATTATGATGAATTTGTAGAATGTACAGCATCCGCCGGAAAGTTTGCAACTTCGTACTTGGCAGTCTCTTGAATAACATTGTCTGTGGCATATGCAGCGTGAGCAAATTTAATAGAGAAGGCGATTCATCCTGCTCTAGTTTATCTTTCCGGCAATGGAAGAACAGATTTAAGTACGGATACTGAATTAATCCACTCGAAGCATTTTGCAAGATTAACAGTTTGCTTTTAGAGAGCCCATTAACGTAATAATATATCCCACACCCCTCACAGAAGATTAACCGGGCTCAATTTGTTACCGATCATCATGATACACCATTAGCACAGTGATCAAAGACGGTTAAAGGGCTATCGATTAACAAGCGCCTTCGAGGCGGAATGAGTGACCGAGAATAGGAGTGGTTTAAGGATGTACTCCTAGAGTTAAGCATTTTAACATATGAAGGCAGACTACCAATTTCTGAAGTGATGGAAATCTGAACTGAGCAAGGGGTCGGTTTAATGGTTTTGAGGGCTCGTAAAGAGGATGGAGAATAGAGGGAAAGGAAGACGTAGGGCGTCGAATTAATTAACTGCCAAGAAGAGAGTTTCAAACTGAAAGGTGCAATTCAATACGGCTCAGCAACTAAAGGATGCAGACTGAAATATATTTAGACGTTCTACGGCACAGTTTGAAAGTTCTAAAACCTATCTATGACCTGAGGTCAAGAATATGACTAAAATGCTCGCACTCTCACTATGTGCTCAAATAAACCCTGTTGAAAAGATCATAATTTAAGTTGCTGCAAGTTTCTGTGGTAGGGGATGTAACATGTCTTTTACATTTCAAGGACATTGACCCCAGTGATAGCAGTTCAGCGTTTCTGCTGTAAAAACAGGACAGTGAATGTATGATACAGTCGTCCTCCAAAAGATGGTGTCGTAGCTTGGTTAAAAAAAAGTCTATCGTGGAGTTTTCTTTAAGAACTTTCTGGTTGCTGACTTGTTTGTGAAAATTTATAAAAAGAGCTGCCATTTCTCCTTGAGTATTTTAAAGCTTGCAGAGAGACCAGAGACTGAGTGTCGAACACACCCAGAATCTGATCAAGAAAGGAAGGGCCATAGTTTGACCTATAATCCTTTGCCACACTTTGTTCGGTACGGCTTTACAATTGGAGTTAAGCGATTCATTGCAACAGTCTCTTGTTGCATCTTTGAGTCAAGGATTCAAATGAACATATATGTAGTTTGTACCTGAATTTAAATGGAAATCTAAACCTTACACAGACCGTCTGGCGTGTTAGATCATTTCTCTTTAAAAAAAATGACAAGAGGATATTTCTCTAAAATATAAGCATTTAACGCTGCAGGTTTTCTTCCAACCACAAAACAGGAAATGCATTATTCAAAATGAAAGGAGGGTAAACTGGAATAAAACAACTTACTTACATATAACGCAAGCTTAAAGATTTCACAATGTACGGTAGAATATAATCACATTAATTCCCACAACATTCCTTTATATGACACACTTCCAGGGAGAAGTTCCTCTTCTATCGCACAGAGGGTTTGATTTAGTTGTGGCTGTGATTTCCCATTTGAAGAATTTGGTGACCCTTTTGACGAGCCTTCATGAAACTGAACATAGACTTTTTCAACTTCATCGTCTTCTTCAGGGCTTTAGAACTTTAGAACTAAGCCGCTTGCACTGAGGTTATTTATTTCTTGAACTTTCGACATGACCTTCATTCTTTAGGAGGAACCGTTTTACACACGCAAAATTTCTGCAAATCTCCCAATTGAAGTATAAAAGCTTTTATAACTCGCAGCATGATCTATCGCATAATTTAATTTTGTTTGGCCTGCATTGAGGCATGGCTGATTAGTAATTGGTTTAAAGTGTGAATGCTCAAGTTCTTAAGGGTTATGGACATTGACTGATGTCACACAATAGTACACCTCTAGACTGATTCCTTAAGCTGCCAATTATCCATGACGCATCTTGTTCATTACTCTGTTATTCTTACTTTTCTGATTTATTTTGCTGAAGTAAGTCTGTCTTTCCGTTGACCATTTGTTTGTGATTGATATATGCTGTCGTATCCCCATGATTCACAACGATCTTATTTTCACGTCTGTCACTTAATTGCTAAGAGTCTCTCATTAAATCCAAATGTTATCATTGGTTATTTTTATTTCTTTCTAATAGGCCTTTGTCAAGTTCTGTTAGATCAGACATTTGACCACCTATATGAAATGATACAGAAGATCGGAAATTCATAACATAATATCGACAAATTATTCTGAGTGTTTATGAAAGGAGATTTAGTGATATATTCTTATAAATTCAGCTAAGACGAGTTCTGGGTAAAAGCATTCAAGAGATTGTATTGTTGAAATCTTAAACTGTCTCAAAGGTAATTCTAATAAATTGGTGAAGTTGAGCCTCGCTTATTTGCTTCCCATCTAAGACACTAAAAGTTAAAACAAAGTGCAAAAGTGCGACTATGATTTTCTTTGCCAGTGCAGTTCCTTCTTGTCTTACTCTTTTGTCTGATAAACAGCTATATCAAGAGGGAAAGCAATTCGTTCGCCTTACTAACCTTGAAGGTTGCACGTTCTCACAATCTGGCATTGTGAAATGGAAATAAGCATAATAAAAGCCTTTATCTTTTGGCCTTTAATTTTGAAACACTAGTGTGCCACCTTCGATCTGTTTTCGAGGCGCAGTGAATTTCTCTTTCAAGAAAAGCTAAGCAGGGTCATATGATATTGAGGTATCAAAATTTACTCTGATTTTAGTGAAGTAGAATGACTACAATTAGCTGACAGAATAAATATCCCTTGATTGTGTCATAAAAGTGTAAACTAAATTAATTATGAAATCCCAATTTCCTTTATAACTCTACACTGCTCTGTAGAATTCTGAACCCGTATTCATCTTATTCTGTTAAGAGTTTTGCTCCCACAGTCGATGTTTGCACCTGACAGAGCGCACCAGAACTGGCATTTAACAGTATTATCCTAGTAACTATATCTAACTTGTATGTATTTAGACACATATGGGCCTGGGTATTTAAGGGCAAAACTGATGTCTACCTTATCTGTGTGAAAACTAGGAAATGTAACCTTTTCCCACTAAACAATTGACCTGAACTTAACTTATTTACTCCCTGAAGAAAGGTGTTATCAGTCCTGTGTCTTGTCTCAGTGATGTCTGCTGGTGTTATCACCTTTTATACAATACGCAGGTGAACGTCTATGGATTACCAGCAACACTGTTCACTTTTGCTTTTAAAAGCTCTTACTTTGCTTCAGTACTTTGAGGAACAGAAGATGAGTTTCTCAGAGAAGAATGTGATTGAACTTGGTTCAGGCACTGGGATTTTGGGCATTGTGACAGCTCTTCTGGGTGAGTATTACAAACGTTCCATACGCAAACATGCAGCGAAACATCAAGCAAAACAGGAAATTAAGGCAACATGTCAGATGCACAGATGTATTCTTTGGAGAGATGAACAGATTTACTGTTTCAGGTTGGTGGACTGTTAGAACTAGAGAACATTGGATAGTCAGTATAATTTAAGCAAATTCAGCAACAGTTAAAAGGTGGGTCGTGACACATCATGGGAGATAGACAGAAGTGAATGAGAATGAAATGGAAAAAAAAAATGATTGAATGAATGGCAAAAGATGGTTGCACAACGCATGGGGGTTAGTAATGGTTAGATAATATAGTGGGGGACACGCACAAGATGTATAAATGACAAAATACTAACAGTGCCCACCTTAGGTAGATTTTTTAATGCTGACACGATATTCACCAGACAGCATTTCCACTCTGTCCCGCATAATCTCAATATCCAAACATAAATCATACAATATCTGGTAGGAGGTGTTGGGGGATTGGGGAGTGATCAAAACAATAAACATTTCAGGCCAGTTTGAGAAACATTATCGAACATGAAAGCTCTCTGATCAATGCAGGTGATATTGTAGCCTTCAGAAACATGCTTTCCTCAAAAGATAATAAAATGTGAGGCTGGATGAACACAGCAGGCCCAGCAGCATCTCAGGAGCACAAAAGCTGACGTTTCGGGCCTAGACCCTTCATCAGAGGCAAACGATAGATAGGTTGACACCCCCGGCCCAAACAGGCACCGGTGCAATTTTCATTTGCAAGAATATTTCGATTGAACAGCCATTTGTGTAATTTCAGCTTTTCCGGAGGCCAGCTATTCTCTTGGAATGGAATAAATTCCTTAAATGAAAAAGTAGACCTGACTTGTAATTTTCACCACGGATCCCTCCAAATGAATGTAATTTACGTTAACATTAAGCTGAAAAATTAATGATCCAGCCCTCATTTATGATGAATCATCTCCTATTTATAATGCTATCTTACCCTAGGTTCTCCATCACATCTAAAAATAAAGTATCTGCATTCCTGACAATAGAGTAGAGGAATACGACCACTTCCCTGAAAAAAAAATGGTACATGAGATGGCGCTGTAACTGACAAGATCGGCATTTATCGGTCATAAATACTTGCCCTGGAAAAGCTGAGGATGATCGGGCTGCTGGGATCTTTTCAGTCGATGTGATGCATACACATTCACTGTGTCATTACAAATAGAGTTCCAGGGCTATTTACCGGTCAGTACAGGAAGTATGACTTATCGCTTCCCTCCCGACGCCTGCATCATCGGTTGCCTTATCAGCTGTTCTGAGCAGATGCTACCATTATTATTAGGACTCCCCCAGTTTATTCCAATAATTCTGCTGCTATCCTGTCCACCCATAAACGATATTGATGTGCCCAAACCAGAGTGCATTCGATGTTCCTCTTACGAGGAACACTTCTTGCAACTGTAATTCAGCAGGCAACGGTTCTGCTTTTAACAAATTAAAGAGGCCTGATTGGTTAAGAGTACCCGGCAACCCACTGCTACGAGAATTCCTAGGTTCCAGAGTAAGCACCGAAGATTTATAGGCCTTTTCCCTCTCAAATGTATAGCACTTGACACTTGCACCAGTGGGCTTGTTCTCGCGGATGGCCCAAATGCACCATGATAATGGTGACAGAAGAGGCTGCATCATTGACGGTAAGTTATGCTTCTGTACCTATGTTGTATCAAATTGATACTTACGTAGCACAATTTTACAACAAGTCCCCAAATTCATCAGTGTTCTTTTTCATTTGTTTAAAACTGTTTTGATATAACTGAATAGTTGATCTTATAGGGCAGATGAAAGTTATTCAAGCGATGAAAGTCATTCATATGACTGTGGAAAGATGGCAAATTTACTTTTCAAGGTTATTGCAAAAAATATTGTTTTTTGTTGCTTCAGGCGGAAATGTCACTATTACAGACAAACCAGAGCTTCTGAAGCAAATGGAATGGAATGTTTTGGTTAATATACCTTCTACCTGCCAATCTCGTATCAAAGTGCGCGCTCTCTCCTGGGGATACGACCATATGTTGTTTCCTTCAGACTATGATTACATCCTTTGTGCAGATATAATGTATGCCTACGACAGTGTTCCTTTAATCCTAAGGACACTTCTACACCTCAGCAATGAAAAGACGATTATTTATTTCGCCTCAACCATGTCTTTTGGTCATAGTGTGATAAACTCTGGTTACCAAATTCTATTCAAGCATTTTTACTCTCAGCTTGTTTACAGAAATAAAATCAACGATGTTCGCGTGTATATGATGACTAAAATTATTTAAAGTGATTCTGTTCAAATCGAGCAGTAACTAAGCAGCCTGTTATTCTTGCAGTGGAAGAATTTAACTGGAGAAGGGAACCCCAGCTCTGGTATGAGTTTCCAAATGGCATGTTGACTGAACATGTGCTTTCCTTCCTCACCTTTTCCCAAGGAACTCCTACAAGAATTAACTCTGAATCAGGTTCTATATCAGTAGCAACCCACACTAAGCAGAATATTTGATCCAATATTAAATGATAATATTAAAACCAAACAAAAGGATTGATTTGAGACAGGTCATGAAGGAGTGGGGGAAAAGGCGAAAATGTACCCGTTAAAGGCTCGAGATTTTCTTCGGTTTACAGCTTACTGTCTCTTAAAATTTGAGGACACACCATGTGAAAATCCAGTCACACTATGGTTACAATATTTTACGACAATTCCGCCTTAGTTTAGTTAATATTTAAATTGTGGTGATGTTTGATTATATATCACTAGTAATGAGATTTAATGTAGTTGCATTTAGTTGCTTTATCATTTACCTATGATGCAAAAGAAAGATGAACACAATTTGTAACATTTCCAAGGTCTACAGGATTATTTGGTAGGGATTGCATGCATTTTATTTGAAGTAGAAACTAAAAAGTTGAAGTTTTCAGATCAGGTTTTTCCAGTCGAAGGAAAAATTGATCTGAAGTGTGTTCTTTTATAGAAACAGAATTTTGATGCTTTGATGCGCACTAACTTGAGATATGTTTGTGGGAAAAAAAATGTAACTGCCTAACTGCAGAGTTTAAGTTGTTTTAAAGTAACAGGTTCACACGAAGAGAGGAAACTAAATAGTTGAAATTCAGACATTGGAATCTACTTGCAAGTGAAACTGCTCTCTCGCTTTCTCGCACTTTTATACATACGTATGCGCGCGGACACGCACAAACGCATACACGCAATAAGTGTGGAAGGAATAACACTCAGTGACTTTGCAAAAAGAAGTAAACGTTCTAAGTCAGGTCAAGACTTAGGTACATATGATCATCTACCAAACTGAGGGTCGTCAGAGTCGAGAACCACGTGATTCCATTGCCAAAAAGAAAAAAAAGTGACAAGTTCATGCCAACTTTGTGACTGGACTTTGATCCACTGATTTTCGGATTCTTTACCTACTTATTTTCCATCCACGATATTCCTAATCATTCTTTATTCGGGATGGGCAATGAACGCTGCTCAGCCAGCCAACGACTACATTCCACAAATGAATCAAAAAATAACTGCCTCATCTGTTTTGTCTATCCCGCTTGTGAATGCATGTCATTAGTATGTGCCTAGTATCACTGAATTTGCATAGCAGCAGTTAATTATGTTTCTTGCCACACTTTAGAGGATCTGTTGATTAAAAAAAACGGTTTATTTTCTTGTTCAGCGAATCACTACCGTTGAAGTTAATTTGATCAAATTCGAATGTATTAGGACGCGTGGATAATGGGATTTAATTTTCAGCACAGTAGTTCAATCAAGGCCATGATAATTCTATTGTGACTGTGGTAATGTGTATCATATTTTGAAAAAAATGTATGGCATAAGATTATCTTTGTTCAAACGTGTGTATATTGTTGAATGAAAATCTCATCCAATCATCCTGATTTTAAGTGAATTATTGTCGGTTTATTTAATGTCCATTAAAATTGAGTTTACCACTAGAGTCTCTGAGCAAACAGATTTTATATAACTCTTCACTGCAGCTAATTGGCTAAGTTGATTCGCTGAACATAGTTAACCCTGAGTTATTCATTTAACAGGTTGTGTTTCTGAGTTGACCATCTGTAATATATGGCAATAATTTTAGGTTATAGCAATCAGGACTTCTTTTTTTGAGTTCTCATTTTCCATCTTCTTCATGGCGAATATTATAGACCCATGCGGAAATTTATGGAAATGGTGATAATATTATACAATTGGGGACACATAAAGTTATGTTCTTGGGGAACAGAATTTCACTAAGTAATTTGAAATTAGAGGGGATTGAAGGTGGTGAGCTTTGTGTCATAGACTCGACTGTTTATGACACAGCATACGAAACACAACTTAAGTCAAATAATCTAACCGAAATTCCAAATGCCCCAATAGAAATGAGTAAAGATGCAAATTTATTAAGGATCATGATCCTGATAATGTAATTAATCATGTAATGTTGCAATTTTGTTTTTTTTCTATTGATTGCCATTACACGCAAGCAAGTCCATTTTGGAAATCTTGTATTGTGTTGTTTTCTAACTCTTGCAGGAATGGAAATGATAAAATCAAAATATTTGTTACATACATTAATTAAGTGGGCTTATAAATTTGGCCTATAGCCTTTTGTAAAAGATGAGTAGTCATTTGCGGATTGAATTGCATGCAGGTGGAAATCTTACATCTTTCATATGTAAATAATTGTAACTTCACAAACTAAATTTCTGAATTTAGGACATTGGGGACTTTCAGTCAGTTACAATAAAAAAGTAACAGTTCCAGCCATTATCATTACCACAATTCTGCTGTTCGCACAATAGAATGCGAGGTGTCACTTACAGAAATACTGATAGATAATCATTACCTCTAATTTTGAAAATGAAATTGGAGAAAATTTTCAATTGTAGGAGCTATGGTAGCAACTACAATTCGAAAGTGGTAGATGTTGAAACACTACAGAAACATTTCAGGCCAAGCAAAATGAGTTGGAAGGTCTTTTTACACGGACACACAATCATTATGGTAACTTTAAATGTTTTATAAAAGAATTAGAAGTTTGATCAGTTAAAAAAATGAATATCGTGCAAATGCCAACGTTAGCCGACTGGCTAATTAAGTATATTTTAAAAAGCAGCAAAATGTGCAGTGATGCATTTAGGAAAGGAGAATGCTGAGAACAGACACAAGCTAAATGATTTAGTTGTAAATATACAGAGTTAACGAAGCTGGAAATTTAAAACATAAACCTTTAATGGCTGCTGAACAAGCTTATTCAGGAAATACAAATAACATGGTTTCATGAAAAGAATAAGATTATTTTCTTAGCAAGAACATAGACAGACAATATAAAATAGAAAGCAGTGGTAGCATCAGACAGACTAAACATAGATTTACGAAAGAGAAATCCTTCTTGACAGATTTGTTGAAATTCTATCAAGATGTAACTAGTAGAGTTGACAACAGGCAGCCAGTTGAAGTGGTACATTTGGATTTTCAGAAAGCGTTTGACAAAGTCTAGCATAAGAGGTTATTGTGCAAGGTTGAAATGTGTGGGATTGGGGGAGGTGTATTGAGATGGATAGAAAACTGATTGGCAGAGAGGAAATAAAGAGTAGGAATTAATGGGTCCTTTTCAAACTGGCAGACAGTAACTCGTGAGGTTACACAGTGATTGCTGCTGGGACCCCAGCTATTCACAATATATATTAATATATTGATGGAACAGATGTAACATCTCCAAGTTTGCAGATGATGCCAAATTGGGTCAGAGGGTGAACTGTGTTGAGGATGCAGAAATCCTTCAGCATTATCTGGAAACGTTGGGTGAGTGAGCAAATCAATGACAGTTGCAGTATAATTTGGATAAATGTGAGGTTATTCACTTTGGACACAAAAACAAAAAAGCAGATTACTACCTGAATGACTGTAAATTGGGAGAGGGGAGTGTGCAGCTGGACCTGGGTGTCCTTGTGCACCAGTTGCTGAAGGTAACCATGCTGGTGCAGCAGGTGGCAAAGAAGGAAAATGGTATGTTGGCCTACATTGCAAGAGGCTTCGAGTACAGGAGCAGGGATGTGTTATTGTAGTTATACAGGGTCTTGGTGAGGCCACTTGTAGACTATTGTGTCTCGTTTTGGACTCCTTTTTCGAGGAAGAATGCTCTTGCTCTGGAGGGAGTGCAGCGAAGCTTTATCAGGCTAATTCCAGGGATAACAGGACTGAAATGCTAGGAGAGATTGTCCAGGTTGGAATTGTTTTCGTTGGAGTTTAGAAGAATGAGTGTGACCTCATAGAGACTTATAAAATTTTAAAAGGCTAGACAGTGTAAATGCACGGAGGATGTTCCCATTGGTGGATGCGTCTCGAACCAGGGGTCACAGTCTGAGGATTTGGGGTAGACAGTTTAGGACGAAGGTGCGACACTCCTTCACAAAGACTAGTGATCCTGTGGAATTTATTACCACAGGAAGTAGTTATGCTAATATATCGAATGTATTCAACAGGCAGCTAGATATAGCACTTGGAGCAAATGAGATCAAACTTTATTGGGAGAAAGCAGGATTAGGCTATTGAATTGGACAGTCAGCCATGATCACGATGAATCGCGGAGCAGACTCAAAGGGCCGAATGGCTTTTTCCTGCTCCTATCTTCCATGTTTCTATGCTACGACGTATAGGGTACCGTTTAGAAGTGTGAGGGAGGAGTGGAAACTGGGTACATTCGCCTTTCGTTTTGTAAAATTCTATTATTCTGTGACAGCTTCAACAAACAGTGTTTATTTGAACAAGCATGGGATTTACAAGGGTTATTATTCACGTGCAGATTACAATGATCTAAATTATTGTGCCCAATTGGAAAAATGTTACACCTAGAAAAACTTGGAAACTAGATTCTCCCAAATTATATCAAGTTAGACTTCTTTCCATGCTTGAGTAAAAGGTAGAGAAACCTTAGGGTCGAGTAATTCATTTTAACGTTAGTGGCGTTGTTTGAAATTATGAAACTTCAGCGATTATTTATTTGGTCGCTTCTACTATCAACAGCATCGTTCAGCAGATTAAAAACTCCTGATGCAAAAAGCCAGTACGTGACACACAGAAATGCTATGTACCGAATTAATTTTTATGACTTCAAATGCATCGCCGCCTCAACGCCAAAAGCAGGTTCAAGGTAACATTAAAAGAGAAGTGTCTTAGCTGAAAAAAAATCAATGCCGTTCAGCAGGTAATGAGTATGCCCTTATGCCTCACCAATAGCTGTAACAGAACCGGCACAGACACCAGGAACACCCCCTTTGCTTTATGAATATATCATTCCAGAATAATTTGCTAGATTTTGGATAAGAATAATATATGACTCATTGAGCCTAGAAGAAAGGGCAGAGTTAGTTCTTGAAGCTCCTGGATGCACCGTGTCCTGAGTCCAACACAAATATCACTGCCGAAGTCACCTGTCAATCTTTTTTGAACGTGTTTTGAAGCACCCTGCAACTTTCCACTGCGTTAAAAATGATACGTAAATAGAAACTTCTGTGTAAATAGAATTATCATTTGACATAGATCTGAATCTGATTTAGTTCGTGATGTGTTTTTAGCCTATGATGCCTGTAAAATGATGGTTTGTTAAAGATATTTAAAATTCTTTTTTATTGATCTAGGGATGGTTGTGCTGATGGTTGTGATGTGGGTGGCGAGGTGGTTGAGCGCGGGTGGGGGGAGGGGGGCATTGTTGAAAGCCTAGGCGAAATTGAAATACCACAATGAACTTTAAGTCAACCCATGCTCTGCAGCCTGCTTCATTAGACCTTGTTTTGCTGCTGCAAGTATCATTTCAGATAGAAAGATTTCATGCTCGATTGTTCAAACATAGATAAGCAATTGCAGGTAGCAAGAGTAACTGAAGCAGTTTAAATCATTGGGTAGCATAAACAAATGAGCATTTTCCAGCTCGCAGCTTGATTGAGAGCCACAGATGTGCTAAAGAACCAAAAGACTAAACCACAAACTGTTAAATATGTAAGCAACCGGTGTAACAGTTTCGAATTGAAGTTTTTTTTAATTAAAATCGTTGAACAGCCAAACTCAATTGCCTGCAATTCCTGTATGATGCTAACACCCCAGGACACACTGGTGATCTGAACAAACTAATTCCAGAAATTAGCTGGTTCCTTGAACTACGTTTCAGATAATTTTCTTTTAGTTTGAGGAGTGCTTTAAGTCATTGCCGCTCTGAGGCAATCTGTGAAATTCAGGGACGCTTCGTCCCAGGTAATGGTCACACTGTAGCTCCAGATAACGTAGGAGGCTCATGGGTGGGTTTTCTTTGAGTCTGTGAAGAGACAAGCAGTGCTGAAATTGGACTAATGCAGCATTGTAGTATTCACAGTGCAGTCGGACAAATGAATGCACAACTGGACAAAATACGTGTAAAAAATAAATTGAGGCACAGGGAATTTGATCGGCACGTGGTGGACAGCGGTTTCCACAAACAACAATATAAGCCCTTCATTATGCCCTGTCTTATTTTGTCTCAAAAATATATCACTAAAGGCGTCCTGGATGTGGACTACCAATAGGGCCAATTATACAGGAAAGGAAACGATTGCTAACATTTCAGAAATTGAGAGGAAAAATGTAAAACAGGAGATTGGATAGCTACCAGTTAAAGGCACTAGGTTGCATAAGAATGATGAGTTTTAATAGTTTCACGTCTAAAATATAGAATATAGAAACGTACATCACGGGAACGGGCCTTTTGACTCATGATGTTGTGCTGAACAAGACACTAAATTAAGCTAATCCCTTTTGCCGATCCTTGGTCTATATTCTTCCATTCCTTGCATAGAAAAAAAAGTATTGCCTCTCATGTTTTCTTTCAACTTTCCCCCCTCACCTTAAATACATGTCCCCTCATGTCTGCCATTTCATCTCTGGGGAAAAAAATTCTAATCGTTAGCTCTTTCTCTGTATCTTAAAATTTTAAATACTTCTATCAAATCTCCCTTCAGCTTTGGCTGCTCCAGAGAGAATAATCTGAATTTTGCTAGCCTGCCCTTACAGTTCATACCCTGCAATCCAGGCAGCATCCTGGTAAACATCTTCTTCACCCTCTCCAAAGCCACTCCATTCTTTCTGTAACGTCACAACCAGAAGTGAAAGCAATACGTTAAGCGTGGCCCAACCAGAAGTCTTACAAAGCTGCATCCTGACTCTTGTACTCAAATTCCCTTTTATAACCCGTTCTACTTTAGCGTCCACTTTCAGGAAGCCGTGGACTTGAACATCAAGATCCCTCTGCACCTCAATCCCATTCAAGGTCCTGCCATCAACTGTATACGTTTCTTACATTTATCTGGATTTAACTGTAACTGCTATTTCTCTGCTCATATCTCCAACTGATCCATATCCCGCCTTATCCTTTAACAAACTTCTACAATATTCACAACTCGACTAACCTTTGTATCATCTGCAAACTTACTAACGCACCATTTACCTTTCCACCCAGATCATTTGTATATATCACAAATAGCAGAGGCCCCAGTGCTGATTCCTGTGGAACACCACTTGTCATGGACCTCGAATGAGAATAACACCCTTCCATCACTACCCTCTGCCTTTCCTGGCAAGCCAGTTCTGAAGACATGTGACCAAGTCACCGTGGATCCCATGCATCTTAAGCTTCTGGATGAGCCTATCATGAGGGACTTTGTCAAAAGCCTTACTAAAATCCTTGTAGATAACATCCACTGCTCTATTAACCCTACTTGCGTAGATCATTTTGTAACTCCTTCTTGCTCTCCTAATTCCGTGCTTAAATTCTTTCCTGCTTTTCTTATATTCCTTACAGGTCCTGTCCGATTTTAGCTTCCTAAACATTATTATATGCTACTTTCTACCTTTTGACTAAATTCACAACCTCCCTCCTTATCAAAGGGTCCCCCACCTTGTTATCCTTGTCCTTCCTCCTTACTGGAACATGCCAGTCCCGAACGCTGATCAACAGGTCTTTAAACATGTCAAATGTGCACTTGCCCAATAATAGCTCATCCAAACGAACTCTCCTTCGCTCCTGCCTAATACTGATGTAATTTGCCCGCTCCCATTCTATTACTTTCTGCAAGGTTCTGATTTATCCTTATTCATAGCTATCTTAAACTTAAAAGAGTTGTGATCACTGTTTCCAAAATGCTGTTCCACTTAAAGGTCACTCACCTGGCCGGGCTCATGAGCCAATGCGATGTCCAGTGTAGTCCCTTCTCTGGCTGCATAAGAATTGTAGTACGGCCAACACTCACGAGGTCAATTTCAGAACGTGGAGGGGTTTTTACTGTGGATGTGCCAAACTATAACCATGCTGAGTTAAATGTCCTTGCTGAAATGGAGGATGATAATATAATTTATCAGGCTTGTTGGCATGGGCCTGATATGTTAGCCAGCCAAGGAAGGATTTGCAGAGGAAAATAGCATCTGCAATATAATGCTACAGCAGCAGGAGAATTTCAATACGAGTCTAGAATGAAATAGCTGAGGGATTTGGGATGAATGTAATTTCATTCACAGAGTTTGGCCAGCAGGTTAGTGACTGGTAAATACAAGACAACATATTGAAATACCATTACATATTGAAATACGATTTTCAAGGAGGTACCAAAACACAGGTTGCTGGAAAAACTCATCAGATCCGGTGGCACCTGTGAAAAGAAATCAGAGCTAATGTTTCGGGTCTGATGACAGAACTGAAACAGGCAAGTTGTGGATCTTAATTTTCCAAAGTGCAACATATTCAGGTAAAAGATGGAAATGAAATTTGGTTACAGCGAGAATGGTTTTGAAAGAAGCCATTAACAGGAGAGGGATAATTTAACTGAGAGACGAAAAAAAAGTAGCACAACTAACGGGAATTAATGAATTAAAGTGAGATTATTAAACCACTAGGATAAATTACATAGATCATCAAATAACATGAAGGAGACAGAGGAGTAAGATTTCAGCGACTACGAATAAACTTCAAGAAGCAATGAATAGTGGCAGTGGAGAACTATTATATAATGTTCTATATGTCAGACTGGAATAGCAAAGTTTAAAAGGTAAAGAAGTTAGATTCCTGTGATGTTTACGAGAGACATTTCTTGTTTGGTGAGCTTCCTTCCCATTGAAGAAGGAAGAGAATTAGATCAATAATATGTAGAACGGATTTCATCTGTGGAGCATGTTCACTGAGAAAAAGAAAAAGTGATAATGATTAACATAATTAAAAGTCTGCAATGAAGGAAATACCACGATTTATTCAACTATGAAGGCACTGAAGTCGTTGAAGGCCGACTTCTGTAAACTGGAAAGAAAATAAAATGACAAGTTCCACGCGAAAGAAAAATGACAGGCAACTGTTCTTTGAAAGGGCCACCGGGTCCGAAACGTTAACTCTGATATTTTTCTTCACAGATGCTGCCAAACCGGCTGAGCTTTTCCAGCAACTTTGTTTTAGTTCCTGATTTACAGAAATTCTTTTTTTTCTTTTTATCGACAACGATGCAGATTAGACAGCTTCCCAATGAATAGAAGGAAAATAATACCTACTGTCAGAGTCTTCTGGCCTGAAAATTTCGTGTTGAAGGTAAGACAAAAACGCTACACAATCAATATCATAACACAACAGAAGACTGTGACGAATACATAAAGGATTATTGACACCTACAAGGGCAATATTAATGTCAAAGAGAGAGCATGGTAACATATTTCCGGCTGAGACAGTAAAGTTCATGAGCCTCGATAGCATCCAGCGAACTGCTGATGATATTTGCAACAGCATTAACTGCCGAGGTATATCTTGTCACGCTCACGAATAGAGGAAGAAGGATAATTCGATTTTAATTATTTCACCTCCTATGAATCTACCTTGATTTATCAATGAATCAATAACGAATCACCAACGCTTTATCTGAATTCTGGTAGAGGCTTGAGTTCCACATTTAGAGTCATAGATATATACAACACGGAAACAAACCCTTCGGTCCAACTCCATGTCTAACTAGTTTTCCAAACTAAAGTACTTGCCTGCGTTTGGCCCATACCCCTCGAAACCCTTGCTATTTATCGTTTATAGCTATTCATAACGCAAACTAAGACGGCCCTTATAACTGGAGGCCAATAATCTTTGTTTCAATATCGCTGCAAGAGCTCCTTCCAGTGTTTCAGGCCATGCGTTCTTTGCTGCGACAAGAACGATCTTGCCTGAACCAGACTTTCATGCACGTGGTTGTTTGCTAATGATTCAATTGTGTTGAATTCACTTCCTAACATCTAGACAGTTAATCATACTTTGTATGCAGGAAACCTTGAGCAACATCCAACCTTTCAGTCGCACAAGTACCTGACAAAAATCACCTCGAACAGAAATGAGTTCGTAGCAAAAATGTAATATTCCTGTTTGATATTCAACTGAATGATTGTCACTGAAGCTATCACAATCAACAAACTGCGTGTTATCATTGGCTAGAAACTTAACTCTACTCAGTATACGAATATTGCCACTGAATGAACAAATAAGGGACTGCGAAATCATGAGCAAATAACTATGCGCAAAATCCGTCCGCCGTCGCTAAAGAATGTGGAGTTATAAGGGAATACTTTCCTCTTGCGTCCACCCTCCCGAATTTCAAAGGAATAAGGTCAAATTATTGTTTTTTTTCATGATAACCCAACCGTTACCTTCAATATTATCTCCTGGCGACCACTGGTGCGCAGTAAGACAGAGATGCGATGGCCTAGTGGTATTATGTGAAAAATGCTGGGCAGTTAAGCCAGCGGCCCAAATGATGTCTAGGGACCCGGGTTCAAATACAGCCACGGCAGATGAAAATCTGGAATTAAAAATTTAGCGACGACCACGAATCCATTGTCATATGTCACGGGAAAAACCCATCTGGTTCGCTAAAGTAAACTGCCATTCTTACCTGGCCTGGCCCACATGTGACTCCATATCCCCAGCAATGCGGCCGACTCTTCACTGCCCTCTGGGCAATTAGGGATGAGCAATAAATGCTGGCCTGCTCAACGATGCCCTCATTCTGTGAATGAATAAAGGAACAAACTCTAAGGTACACAGTACACGCCTCTTTAAGGCATACTCGACAACACCATCCTTTGAAAAGGGTGGCAAAGAATCAGGTGCAAATTCAAGCTATGTCTTTCCACAGCGAGTTCTTGCAATGCTCCGCTTTGTACCTGAAATTTCATTTCGTAGAATCAGTCAAACTGAACTCTGGTGAGTTGTTGAAAGATATATGCGGTGTTAATTGGAACCGAAGAGGAGAAGGATTCATGGTATTTTCTATTAAAGCGTTGACAAGGGTTCAAACTGTCGGACATCCAACTTCTATCATTTTATGTTTTGACGATTCGAAATTACTGAAAATGTCACAGCGAAACGTGTTAACGTATGAAAGCCTGTTTGACTAAGAACCATTGATAAAACAAACGCACAAGTAAACAGGCGCACGAAAGATGATAAATAAACAATAGAAAATGGGGTGAGCCTTTGAGGGAAAAATGTAAGGTTGTAAACCAGAAACGTCGACTTGCCTGCTCCTCTGATGCTGCCTGACCTGCTATGTTCCACCAACTCCACACTGTATTGACTCAGACTGCAGTATCTGCAGCTCTTGCTACCTCCGGTAGAGAAAATCGATATTTTCAATGAAGGGAGCCAAAGTGGGACTCAACAAGCTCTTAAAATAAACTAGGACGGAGATAGAAAGATGCCAGTAGGCATAAACAATAGATTTGAATGTCGAGAAAGTCAGATAATGCTGACATAAACATGGTTCTGGGAAGTCAATGAGGTATACATCTGTTCGAATGGATAAAAAAAACAATTAACATGCATGAGTAGGTGAATTTAACGGGGTCTTTTTGTTTGGTTAGTTGAAATATGTGCCCAGGAACCGCAACTGATACATATTTTACACTTCAGTGACATTTTCAATAAGCCGATTATAACATTTTAAGACATATTTCGGATTCAGGTGAGACTGAAACTCATGCGCCTGGTCCAGGAATGTACATGATTTCTGCGCCTTACAAATCTGTTTCGACCTCTGAATTGTTCGGATTTAGAAATAAAATGATTAACACCCAGTCGGTTCCTGCTTTACCATATTGTTTAATTCTCTCTGGTTGGTTTCAACAACTTAAAGAAGTGTACCAGCGTTTTATTGGATTTTTAATATTCTTTTTGGGGCTGCAATTTATATGCAGACCTTAACATGTAAATTGAGCAAGACAGTACCCGAGCATTTTAGCCGAGTTATTTCCATACGCATATTAAAGTATAGCTTTCCGTATCCCACCACTTGCCCCTCAATGGGAATTTACCTGTCCCCCCACCATCTCTTCCAAATATTAAACTGTACATTTTTCTTTCTTTCTTTCTTTCTTTCTATCTATCTATCTATCTATCTATCTATCTATCTATCTATCTATCTATCTATCTATCTATCTATCTATCTATCTATCTATCTATCCATCCATCTATCTATGTCACAAGTAATTGTACCTTTTTGGAGCGCGGCCTGGAACATGGTATGTATCGTCAATATGATTTTTTTTTCTAGGTGGGCACAAAGATTCTTCAGGGAGTGGAAGAAATTAATTTAATTCTTCGTCATATACCACGTAACTTTGTATAAATCCAAGGACATTGAAGAAAGCGTTAATGAAGTTGGACATTACTTCATCCAATCCTCCAACGGTTTTTAAATTTGATTACCGGTCTGAAAAGTGTCGGAGATAATGGAAACTGCAGATGCCGGAGAATCCGAGATAACAAAGTGTGGAGCTGGATGAACACAGTAGGCCAAGCAGCATCTTAGGAGCACAAAAGCTGACGTTTCGGGCGTAGACCAAGGGTCCGAAACGTCAGCTTTTGTGCTCCTAAGATGCCGAAAAGGTCGGATTGTTGCGAGCTCAACTAAACGCCCCTCCCCCATTACCCCAATTGCTATCGTTTTGCCTAATTTGGTAAAAACATAAATAATTGGTGCATCAATTCCAGAGCCCTCGCTGAGCCAAAACTGAGAAACTGGAACGAGCAACTTACTTCCGCTGGATAAATAGAACACCTGCTAGGCGAGAACCACATGAGTGTCTCACAGAGCTAGGTTGCAGTTGTTCGCAGACCAGAGATCGATGTTCCTTCCCGTCTCTATAACACTCTCGCCGTGAAATGCAACACTCGGGGACATTTTTCTTTATTCTGCACCTTTCATTTGGTAAGTAGATCGCAATCGCGCTTTCCCGAAATCCAGAAATGGTGTTTTATCTCGGGGTGGTTTGATGCATTCCAATCATTCGCACACAAGCCATCCTCATTTATTAAAAGAAGGTTAATTTAACGGTGAACATTTGATAAATCCTAGCATCGCATTGCCTAAAACAGAGAGACCGGGAGATACCATCCGAGTTTGACAAAATATGTTTCCGCAGAAAAGAGTTTTGGGGGCTCCGTATTCCGTGCTGTGATCGTGAGAAAGGATTCCACAACTTTTCTGTTGAGATAGGATTCCGCAGGTACTTGTTTTGAATAGACTGCAATCAATGTCTTATTCAAACACCAATTTCGTTCAACTGTTGAAATGTGCGAACAGTTAAGCAATCGTATATGTAATTAACATAATGTGGAAATGCTGGTATTGGGCTGGGGTGAAAAAAGTTAGAAGAAACACACCAGGCTGTCGTCCGAAACGAAAGCAGAAGTTGTTGGAAAAGCTCAGCAGGTCTGGCAGTATCTGTGAAGTGAAGTCAGAGTTAACTTTAGGGTCCGGTGGCCGTTCCTCAGAACCGTAACAAGCTTTCTTAGCACTGCTCCTTCCTCAGGTGAAGTTGAGGGAATCGCACAGGCACAGAAGGCTTGTAGAACCTTGAGATTTTAAATAAATCTGTTGGACTCTATCCTGGCGTCGTGTGACTTCTGAGTAAATAGGTTATTTATCCTAAGTTGAGATTCCAGCCAGTAGATTAAATCAATTACATGTTCTCTGATTCTGATTTTCACTGAAGCAGAGAATTAATTAATAACAATTGAAAATATCATTCTTCCATGCTATTGCGACTGCACTTTTATGACGTGGATTTAGGTCTTGACTTATTAGCACAAGCCATAAAGTATACGAGAAACAGATGTTAGTAAACACAGTTTTGAAAGATGACGGAAGGTTTTTATTTTCAGTCATGCGATTATGAAAGAAGCCTTAATTTTTAAGTGTAATTTTAACATATTAATCTGCTTTGGCAACAACAAAGATGCATGTTACATTTAATATACAGTGAAATGCTTAACTCAGGAAATAGTTAATATTCGTTCCTTTCAATTTTCCTCCAATAATGAGAGTTTAAACAGCACGATACGTTCAATAATTTGGATGAATCGAATATACCTTACCGAACATTTAATAGTTCTTTCTTTTCGCCCGTGAGTTTTTGTCAGATGTTTCACAATACCTTTTAACCTTCCCGCAACGACAGCGTCATGTTTTTTCGACCTGTGGAATTTGACAGTTGCTAAGTTACGTAAATAAGGATAGTAAGAGCGTTTTTAGTATGAACATGAACATCCGCCCCTTTCCTGGGGAACCAGGGAGTTGGCAGATGAACGAAATAATCATTTTTCTTCAGCCTCAAGGTAAAGGACATGAATAGGCTTTCCAAAATATGAAATAATCAATGGCCAAAAGAGTGCTGGAGGAAATAAATACAATAACTATCACTAGAGAAAATGTACTAGCGAAACGATTAGGTCGAAAGGTGGATAGGTCTCCTGGACATGATAAATAGCAGATTGAACGTTTAAATACGTATCGATATGGCGGGGTGGGGAGTGGGTGGGTGTGGTGTTGGTCTACCGGTGTTATCGCTGGACTCTTAACGCAAAGCCTCAGATAATGCTCCGGGGACCGAGGTGCGAATCCCAGTAAGGCCTTTTATGCTTTTACAGTTTCTCCACTTGCACCAGTTTTGTTCTGTTCTTCAATTTGTCCAAGAGTTAGTGCTCAGTAAAGAATTGAAAGGCAAGCACATTCACGGGGCGTGGGCGGGCCCGTATAAGGGTGCAGGTCGCAAAAGGACGCTGTGTTCCACAGTCTACAATTTTCCAGCAAACTGGGGTCGTTGTGTATTTTCAGTCTTTGAAGTAGCGTCCTGCCGACATCAGATAGGTGAACCATCACATATCATCACTTCCATGGAACATTATATTCCACAAGATGTAACTTCACCTGCAAATTTAGTATTTCCAAATTTGCTTCGTAACTCAATATTTAATACATTCCGTCTCAGACCCAACCGTCTATCTTTTAAAAGTGCTGAGATGGTTTTTTTTCTGGTAGCCAACAGGAATATTTCAATCGCATTGGTGGTTAAGTTGGATTTTGGGCGGCCTATTCTCGGTCAGTTGAACCGACAAAAAAAAATTAGGCGGAATCGAAAGGAGGGTACAGCACGCTGTCACAATAATTGTGATGCCATTTGGGATGGATTTTACACTTGGCGGGGCCAACTGCTTCTTTTTCTCTTTCAGGATGCAATGTGCCTCGTTGACTCACCACTTGACTTGTTTAAAACAAAACCCTTTATAAAATCATGATCAAGCGATGCACAAATACAGGCTGAATGGCAATTTTCGAAGAGGTTGGAGTCAGTACTTGAAGGAGAAAAACAGTATGAGATGTAGGAAACAGAGGCAGAATGTTCTTCAGAGGAGCCGTTGCAGATTTAATTTATAGAATGGTTTTCTCAATTAAAAGATATTTGGAATCTACTCTAAATCCAGGCACGTACTGCAGCCTCCCAGCGAACGGGGTTCTTCATCAGACGGTGTGGAGTTTGCATGTTCAACCCGTGCCTGCATGGGCTTCCGCTGGGTGCTCCGGTTTCCTCCCAGAGTCCAACGAAGGTGATGAAATGTTTGAAATTCATTGCCAAATTGGAACAGAGCCGATGTTAAAAAAAAATACGCTGCGGTAAAAAGAAGTCATACTGTGCTCGGTCATTAAAGAATTCGTCTTAAACGGAGAGACTGTAAAACAACCAGAAGTGAAGACGAAAATAATTTGTCGGAAAATAAGTTAGAGATAGAACGAGGGCGAGATGAACTTGCGAGAGGGATAACGAATAAAAAGGAATTTTAAAGAACATCAGCACTGCAGGGTGCGCAGTAAGTGGAAGTTAGCAAACCCCTTTTAGGGAAATTTGTTGCTGGAGGCAACCAGTGTGTTTGGCAACAATCCAACTGGATCTCTGCCGTTTTCTCCACCGTTAGATTGGATAGATAATGAAAATCTGAAGTCATTTAAAGCGTCTCCCAAATCACGGTGAAGTTGTTTAAATGGACTATGAAAGCCAACTCTTCGCCCGACAGCGCCAGTTACTGGAAAACAAAGCCGAAATTGCTAAAATAAAAACCAGCTCTGGCAGCGTCTGAGGAGAGAAATCAGAGTTAATGTTTCGAGTCCAGTGATCCTTCTTTAGAAGCTTCTCCGGAATTTCTGCAGCCGCAGTTCTTTCTTTCTCTGTTTCGCGCTAGATATTGTGTGGCTTTACTTGAACATCGTATCGTAGACATCAAATCTAAACGGATTTATTCTCATAGTTTTCGGTTCGGGATAAATCCCATCCGGGGCACAGCCCTCGTTATACTAGTGCGAAAATTATGGAACTTTACATAATTTTAGGGAGGACAACAAAACCAAAATATTTATGAGCATAAATTTGAACTCGAAAGAAATTCAATTTGAGCGATTCTAAAGCAAGCAGTCAATTCCCCACACGCCACACAAAATTGAGAATGCATATACCTTCAGAATTCAACCGCGCCATTTTTGGAAAGTTTGTCTGTACTTCTACTTGTTTCATTGGCTTTGAAAAAAAAGTGAAAACTTACAAATTATCATGGTGTTGTAACCATAACGTCATATTGTTAAAATGACAAGTCAGATAAACTTGTTCTGGACAACAGAATAAATTAACAGTGATAATGGGAACTGCAGATGCTGTAGAATCCAAGATAACAAAGTGTGAAGCTGGATGAACACAGCAGGCCAAACAGCATCTCAGGAGCACAAAAGCTGACGTTTCGGGCCTAGACCTTTCATCAGAGAATAGATTAACAGCTGCAGTTTTTGAAAACTAAATGTGCATTTAATTCGGTGACTTGGTTCGATCTGATAAGTTGTGCTTCCTGAGCAATGTGTCAGGTTCGCCTTTATTTACGAAGCCCTTGAAATCCTATGGACACACGGTCCTCTGCCTATAATTCAGTTGACTAGCGAGACCTCAGCGATTACTGGAATCTATTTTAGTTATAATTTACAGTTTAACATGAGCCTCACTGCTATTGTGGCGGGAAGTTATGATGTCTTTCAGATTTCGACCAAGGTGCAAAAGGGCAGTAGAATGTTACTAATTGAATAACTCTTCCAAAGTTCGAACGCACCTCAATCGTTAGAATTCTCTCCCGTCTTGCAATATTCAACAATTCTATTACAGATAACGAAAATGTATAGAAAGTTTAGCGCTTGAGAAACTGCACAGCTAACAAGATGCATTTCTAGATGCTATAGTGTTGGTTTTCAACTATTTAACACCTCTAACCAGTCACCATGTATTATTTTGCATTTCAGCCTCGACAGCTCGATCCACAGTACAATCTTCCAGTCAAAATTCTACAGTTGATGCACCAAATGAGAAAGGTAAACTTTTTAAGTCATTTAGAGCTAAACACAAAAGCACTACGTACTGGAAAAAAAGAACGAATCATTTGTACTGATTGGTGATAATGGGAACTGCAGATGCTGGAGAATCCAAGATAACGAAGTGTGGAGCTGGATGAACACAGCAGGCCAAGCAGCATCTCAGGAGCACATTCCACACTTCGTTTCTACTGATTGTCCAAATACTGCTGCATCACCAGTGTCATTTCCTAAAGAAGCACTCGATACTCACATACGCTGACACTTTGATTTTAAACTGAATTTAAACATCATTACTTATAGATATAAATTAGCCATGAAGCAATAATTTAACCTATAGTGGTACCCCGGCATCCTGAAACTTACGCAGTCAATAATTCATACTGAGCTCCAGCGTTTAACCTGAAAGTTGCCACTCCTCAGACGAGGGGCGAGCTTGAGAAGGCAGAAACTGTACGATAATTTCGGCGGAACAGGTTTCACAGGTCGGCGCAACATCGAGGCCCGAAGGGCCTGTAGTGCGTTGTAATTATCTATGTTCCATGTTCTATGAGCAAGCTTTGAACCCGCACTGTTAGCATCACTCCGCATCGCGAAACAGACGTCCAGCCAACTGAGATAGCTTACACCTTTAATCCTTACCTTTACCTAATTTACCGTTACACACCGCGCGTTATACTTACCCAAGATTTAGGACGAGAAGTGATGGTGTCTCTAATTGTGAGCCCCGAAGAATATCGGGGACGCATAAGAGACTTCAGTTTCTATGTGATAACATTGCAGAAGTCTCATAACATAATGTAATGCCAGATGAAATCCATTACTAGATCCAGCCATTATCGATTCAGGTTCAAACTAGTATGTTGGAAGTCTAGAACAATTAATGACGTTGTGTATTGTCACTCATTACGGATATAGGCCAATAGCCACATTTAAGCTTCACAATGATAGAAAATGCACCTTACAGTATTTTAAAACGAGAGGTTATTTTCTTGGCAGCGTGGAGGAGCAGAGGGATCTTGGGGTTCATGTCAACAGTTCCATGAAAGCTGCCACGCAGATGGATAGAGTTGTTAAGAAGGGGTATGGTGTGTTAGCTTTCATTAACAGAGGGATTGAGTTCAAGAGCTGCGAAGTTATGGTTCAGCTATACGAAACCCTGGTTCGGCCACATCTGGAGTATTGTGTCCAGTTCTGGTCGCCCCATTACATGAAAGATGTGGGAGCGTTGGAAAAGATGCAGAGGAGATTTATCAGGATGTTGCCTGGAATGACGGGAACATCTTACGAGGAATGTTGAGACAGCCATGGCTTTTTTCTTTAGAACGATGGGTGATGAGAGGTGACTTGATAGAAGTATACAAAATGATCAGAGATATAAATAGAGTGGACAGCCAGACTTTTTCCGAGGATGGAGGTAACTGTACGAGAAAGCATAGTTTTAAAGTGAGCGAAGTTAGATATAGGGGAAACGTCAGAGGTAAGTCCTTTACTCAGAATGATAAGGGCATGGAACGCATTGCCAGAGAGTTTAGTGGAGTCAGCCTCATTAGGGCCATTTAAGCTTCTATGAGATAGGCATGTGGATGATAGCATAAGGCAGGGGTAGAGGTTAGATAGACCTTAGGCTTAGGATAAAAGATTGGCACAACATTGTGTACTGTTCAATGTTCTATGTTCTAACCCTTGCGGTTGCTTTCTAAATTCTGCGAGAATTTGGTGTAATTTTTGTCTCTTCTACGAAATGGTTCAATGAGCTGTTTTATGCGAAACATTTGGGATGTTAGTGACACAGTGCCCTTCTCGGTCGTTCAGTGTTGCAGTAAAGCCTGTCACAGTTGCCGTAGACAACCCTTTCCAAATTTTCGAGGAGAATGTGTCCTGCGTATTTGTGATCGATCTGGCGTGCCCTTATAGCAAGCCTGGATGGGTTTCTCTCATCTTCTTACTAATATGCTATTTACTTTGGAATCTTCTGAGCGGTCTCAAATCTGCCCTTTCTTTTCTAATTAATACACTGATGTCAAAACGATGCAATAATATTTGGAAATACTTATGATCCTTCAGCATTTTATGTGTTGACCATGAAATCTAAAACGTAGCTCCACAATTTCGTATTATGCGCATCAAAAAGACTGTCAACGAGATGGTGCATTTGCTGCAAACAATGCCCAGATTTTACGAATGTATTCTGTAATTGAGCTGAAATAAGGAAAGTGAAATTAAATGTGATCGCAGTAGAATCGGCTTTTCTCACAGATTTGCACACCAATGTTGGATTTTTGCACTGAGAAAACAAATTGTGATGCAGGGATTTTTGAGTGAATGCGTGATGCTTACAGAGCGGGGCGAACGTGCTGCTCTTCTAATACAGGCTCAAAGCGCTAGGAGGCAGCAGTGCTAACCACAGCACCGCCCTTCGAAAGGGGTTAGAAGTTGCTTAAGCTGACAAAGTCTATGAATAAGGGAAAGTCAGGGCAAATATAATAACGTAATAAAAGTAACTCAAAGTAAAAGTTAACATAAATAAAATAAAATTAAGGCTAATTAACCCATTTCAATCGAGATCAAAGTGCGCGATAAGTCACGGTCCCTTCTGGTTTTCTAGGCGACCAGAGCGCACAAAGTGCTGCCGACTACACAAACGAGAGACCTGCATTTAAAAGCTGATGTTGGGGGCCTCTTGTGATGCATTGTTAGTTTCTCTATCCATGGGCCGGGAAGGCCACGTTCAATGCCTACTTACACCAAAGGCATGTAATAACATCTCCGGACAAATCGATCGGGGGGAAAAAATAAATTACACCCTTCGGGGAAAAAAAACCGTTGAGATTGCCTGCTTCCAAATTCACTTTGTTCATCGTCACAAACCTCCCCCCCGCCCACCCCGGCTTTCTCTTTCTCACCTTTGATGGCTTGCATTTCCGCGAACGGGCTTTACATATAAACTAATTAATTAGAAAACATGGATGGCGGTTAAGAGATGGAAATAAAAAATACGAAGCGTGATTAGGTGACGAAAAAAAGCTTGCTTTTTTTTTCTATGAATTTGTGGGCTGTGAGCATTGCCGGCTGTCCAGCTTTTCTTGCCCATGCTTAGTTGCCCTTGAGAAGGTGGTGGTGTCTTCTTGAACAGCTGCAGTCCTCCTGCATTGGGTTGGCCCACATTGCTACTAGAGAGGGAATCCCAGGATTTTGGCCCTGCGACCATGAAGGAATGGTGATATATTTCCAAGTCAGGATGGTGAGTGACTTGGAGGGGAATTTGCAGGTGGCAGTGTTCCCATATGGCTTTGCCCTTCTAGATAGAAGTGGTTCTGGGTTTGGAAGGTGTATCAGAGATAATAGGAACTGCAGATGTTGCAGAATCTGACATAACAAAGCGTAAGCTGGATGAACACAGCAGGCCCAGCAGCATCTTAGGAGCAGGAAAGCTGACGTTTTGGGCCTAGACTCTTCATCAGAAATGATGAAGGGTCTCGGCCCGAAACATCAGCTTTCCTGCTCCGAAGATGCTGCTGGGCCTGCTGTGTTCACCAGCTCTACACCTTGTTATCATGGGTTTGGGAGGTGTTGTCTGAGGATCTTTGGTGAATTTCTGCAGTGTACCTTATAGGTAGCACACATTGCTGCTACCGAGTGTCAGACGTAAAGGGAGTGAATGCACATGGCTGCAGTGCCAATCAAGTGGGCTGCTTTGTTCTGGATGGTGCCAAGCTTCTTAAGTGTTGTTGGGGCTGCACTCATCCAGACATTTGGGGAGTACTCCATCATGCTCCTGACTTGTGGCTTGTAGATGACAGACCGGCTTTGAGAACTCAGGAGGTGATTTACTCACTGCAGTATTCCCAGCTTCTGGCCTGTTGTTGAAACTATTGTGTTGATATGGTGAGTCCAGTTGAATTTCTGTCCAATGATAACGTCCAGGATGTTGATGATGGGATAGTCAGTGATGGTAATGTCATTGAATATCAAGGGATGGTGGTTAGATTGTCTCTTATTGGTGACGGTCATAGCCTGGCATTTGTGTGGTATGCATGCTATTTGCCACTTTTCAGCCCAAGCCTGGATATTGTCCATGTATTGTTGCATTTGAACATGGGCTGCTTCATTATCTGAGGAGTCACAAATGGTGCTGAACATTGTGCAATCATCAGTGAACATCCCCACTTCAGACCTTATGATAGAGGGAAGGTCATTGATGAAGCAGCTGAATATGGCTGGGCCTAGGACACTACCCTGAGGAACTCCTCCAGAGATATCCTTGATCTGAGATGATTGACTGCCAACAAATACAACTGTCTTCCTATGTGTCAGGTATGATTCCAACTACCAGAGAATTTGCACCCTGATACCCATTGATTCCAGTTTTGCAAGGGATGCTTGATGCCACACTTGGTCGATTGCAGCCATGATATTAAGGGCTGTCACTCTCGCCTCACCTCTGGAATTCAACTCTTTTGACCATGTTCGAACCAAGGCTGTAATGAGATCAGGAGCTGAGTGGCCCTGACAGAACCCAAACTGGGCATCACCGAGCAGGTTACATCTGAGCAGGTGACTCTTGATTGCACTGTGCATGACACCTTCCTTCACTTTAATGATGATTGAGAGGAGACTGATAACCTCTCCCCATCCCCCTCTCTGATGAAGGATGTAGGCCCAAAATGTCAGCTTTTGTGCTCCTGAGATGCTGTTTGGCCTGCTGTGTTCATCCAGCTTCACACTTTGTTATCTCGCATTTTCCAGCATCTGCAGTTCCCATTATCACTGATGGGGCAGTTTGGATTGGTCCTTCTTTTTGTGTTCAGGACACACTGGGGCAATTTTCCTCATTGTTGGTTAGATATCAGTGTTGCAACTATACTGGAACACCTTGGCTAGAGGAGTGAAAATTTTGAAGCACAAGTCTTCAGTACTATTGCCAGAATATTGTCAGGGCCCGTAGCCTTTGCAATATCCAGTGTCTCCACTGTTTCTTGATATCACATGGAGTGAACTGAATTGGCTGAAGACTGGTACCTGTAATGTTGGGGACCACTGGAGGTGTTTGAGATGGATCATCCATGCATGCTTCTGGCTGAAGATTGCTGAGAATGCTTCAGCCTTATCTTTTGTCCTGATGTGCTGGGCACTTCTATCATTGAGAATGGCGATATATGCGGAACTTCCTCCTCCAATGAGTTGTTTAATTGTCCATCACCAATCACAACTGGGCATGGCAGGATTGCAGAACTTAGATCTGATCCATTGGTTGTGGGATTGCATAGCTCTGTTTATCACTTACTGCTTCTGCTGTTTGACATGCAAGTAGTCCTGTTTGGTGGTGTCACCAGGTTGATACCTCATCTTCAAGTATGCCTAGTGTAGCTCCTGGCATGCCCTCCTGCACTCTCCATTGAACCAGGGTTGATCCCCTGGTTGATGGCAATAGTTGAATATGGGATATGCTGGGTCATGAGGTTACATGTGTTGGAGTACATTCAACTGCCAGTGATGGCCCACAACGCCTCATGGATACCCAATTTTGAGTTGCTAGACCGGTGTGAAATCTGTCCTATTTATCACTGTGATAGTGCCACACAACACATTGGAGGTTGTTCTCAATGTGAAGGCAGGACTTCTTCTCTACAAGGACTGTGCGATGGCCACTTTTAATGATGCTGTCATGGACAGGTGCAACTGCAGCTGGCAGATTAGTGAGGATGAGGTCAAGTATGTTTTTCCCTCTTGTTGGTTTCCTCATCACTTGCCACAGACCCACTCTAGTAGCTATGTACTTTCAGACCCAACCAACTCGATTAGTGGTACTGCTGCTGAGCCTCTCTTGGGGGTCGACCCCAAAATCCCTCACCCTAATGTACATTTTGTGCCCTTGCCATCCTCAGTGCTTCCTCTAAGTGTTGCTCAACATTGAGGAGTATTGATTCATCAGATAAGGGAGGATGGCATGTGATAATCAGCAGGAGGTTTGTTTGCCCATATTTAATCTGAAGCCATAAGCCTTCATGCATCCAGAGTCAATGATGAGGACTCCTACAGCAACTCCCTCATGACTGTCTACCACTGTGCCATCACCTTTGCTGGGTCTGTCCCGCCAGTGGGACAGGATATATCCAGTGATTGTGATAGTAGTATATGGGACATTGTTGAGAAGGTATGATTCTGTGACTGTGACAATGTTCGGCTGTTGCTTAACTAGTCTGTGAGATAGCCCTCTCAATTTTGGCCCTAACCCCCAAATGGTAGTGAGGAGGACTTTGCAGGGTCAACAGGGTTGTTACTGCCATTGGATAACACCATGTTATAACACTTTCAGCTATATCTACAAAGCTGAAGTTGCAGTCACTTTGCCACATCCGTGAGGCAGACACAAACTTGGATTATACATTTGATGATCTTTGAGTCAGTCCAAGATAAACAGAAACTTACGCCAGGCATTTCCTGAGGCCCTGGTCACAAATCGGATTTTCGTTGATCAGTGGCGATGAGGGCACTAGTACCTCAATGGCGTGCAATCAGAGTCATGTTTATGATTTGACCAGTAGTACCATTGTACAAGAAGGGAGGAAGAGGAAAGGAAGCACAATAATGATTGGGATTTGTTTAGCTAGGGGAATAGACAAGCATTTCTATGACCATTGATGTAACTCCATGATATGTTATCTTCCTGCTGTCAGATTCAAGGATATCCTAGATCAGTTGCAGGAAATTCTTCTGGGAGAAGGTGAACAATCAGAAGTTGTGTTTCTTCCAGGACTTGAGCAGCGAGAAGGAAGTAGACCTGCAATCAGAACTTTGGAAGAAATTAGAAAATTTGCAAGCAAAACCTGAAATTTAGTGATCTCTGGATTATTCCCAGTATCACATTCAAACAAGTATCATAAAAGGAGAATATGGCATATCAATGAAGAAAAAATCAAGAGTTAAGTTTTGAGGTCCGGTGACTGTTCCTGTTGTGAGTAAGGGCCACCGGACCTGAAACATTAACTCTGTCTTTTTCCTTCACAGATGCTGCCAGACCTGTTGAGCTGATCCAGCAACATTTGTTTTTGCTCCTGATTTACGTTATCCACTGTTGTTTCAGTGTTTTTTTTTGTATGAATATCAATGCACGCAGTGAAAGACAATGCAGGAGAGAAGTGTTATAGTTCCTTACAGCTCCGTCACCAGTTCTGGAGAAGGTGGTATCTGTAGAAATCAGAAAGATTCCATCCAACTATCGCTTGGATTGGTTTGCTTGGAGAATGTTTTGATAATGCTTTTGACAGGGATTCCAACTAACTTGGAATGATGACTGATGCCAAGAAAGATTGGTAGAGAAGGATACTAGTGCTGAAAATCTACTTAGAATGACAGATAACACAGGTATAGAGAAGTGGAAGTTAATAGGTGTTATTGGAATAAAGCAGAAATAAATGAACATTACATTTGAACACATGCTGCATAGTAGGTATCATTGGGAGTCACATACACAATGGAAATAAGATTCTGTGGCAATAAGATGTGGCTCAAGGAAGGTCAGGACTGTGTGTTGCATATTTCTAAATATAAGGTGTTCAGATGTGATGGAAAAGTAAGCAAAGGATGGCATTATTGATCAAGAGAGAATTGCAATCCCAGAGAGAAGATGTACCACAATTTACAATAAATTTGACTACAGCTAGGGAATAAAAACATTAGAATTTAGGATAATGGCAGAGAATGACAAGAAAAATCCATTGACTGGCAGACAATTTCAATGGGGCTAGAACTGTATTGGTTTAGCTGTCCTTTCTGGTACCATGAGGGTAATACTGTTGATGTGGTGCACACAGGCATCCAGAAGGTATCCTACACATTCTACACAACGGAGTTGTGACAAAAATAATAACACATGTGATAAAGGAGACAGTAACAAAATAAATTTTATTTTGTCTCAAGGTAAATTTGTAGCAGAGTTCCCCAGGGATTGATATTGGAACCCTTGCTTTTTATTAACTATATCAAAAATCTAGACCTTTGCCTGCAGAAGACAATTTCAAAGTTTTCAAATGATGCAAATGTTGTAGGCACTGTAAACTGTGTAGAGAGCAGCATAGAACTTCAAAAGTTCATAGACAATTTGGTTGAGTGAGTGCATAGTGGAAAATGAAATTCAATGCAAAGTAATGTCAGGTGACATATTTCGGTAGGAAGAACATGAACAAATATTATATAAGAAGTGATAGGATTCCAAAGGAGATGCATTAGCAGAGGAACCTTTGTGTGTGCATGCACAAATCATTGATAGTGGTTGTACAGGTGCAGATGTCAGTTTATAAAGCAAACAGTATCCTGGGCACAGAACACAAGAAGAAAGAGATGATCCTGAACATATGAAATATGCTTGATTGCCTCATCTGGAATTCTATATTTGGTTCTGGGTGACAAACTACAGAAAGGTTATTAACACACTGGAGTGAATGCAGAAAAAAATACAATAATAGCTCCAGGAATGAGAAACCTCTGCGCTGATGATGAATTTGGGGTGTTTGGATTCATCTTGGGGTGTGGAAGTCTAATGGAAGATTTAAAAAATGTTTTCAGAATCATGAGACAGGTTAGATAACGATAAAAGCTCTCTGTTTTTCAAGTATACGAGGATGGAGATTTAAATTGACTTTTCAAGTAAGCAAGTGCATTGAGAGAAATATCTTTTTTGCATGATGTGTATTTTGGCTCTGAAAGTGCAATGGACACATGTTCAATTGATGAATTCAAGACAGCTGCACATGATTATTTAAATAGAAACAATGTACAAGGTATGTGGAAGAAGCAAGAGAACTCCACTCAGAAATGATGCTTATTTGGAGAGCTGATGGAGAGTTCAATGGGGTGAATGCCCTCCTTTTGTGCCATTTGTGTGATTCTGTCAATTCCAATAGAGTGGGACTAATAATCATTGGCAGTAACAATTCATGAGTTTTTGAGTACCCTTTGAAGCCGGGTTTCTCCCCACACTCATAAATAGAAAAACAAATCTAGTGCAACTGCTCCATTCTCATTTATCTTGGTACTGTGGCATTCAATTTGTTTCATGATTGTCATATTGTAGTCAGTCGTGTTGCCTATTCACATTCTTAATTTTTTTTGTGTTACCTCGAGTGCTTCCTATCTATCTCTAGATTTTCTGATGTTCTGGTCTGTCGATAGCTGTTATAAGCTTCCATTTTTCTGCTTATCCATTCTGGTGCATTCTTCAATATCTAAAGGTTTCTGTGGAGACACATTACAATGATAACTAATTACAGTGGCCTAGGAAATGATCAGGTGGAATTATCAGTACACCAATAAACCAGAGTAAGCTAATGTTCTGGGGACATGGGCTGTCATCTTGCCAAGGCAGATGGTGGAATTTGAATTCAATAAAAGTAATTCTGGAATAAAACCTGATGATTGCCATGAAATTATTGCCTACTGTTGGGATAAGACCATCTGGCCTACATGTGACTCTAGATATACAGCATTATGGTTGACTCTTAGTGGTCTCCTTTGGAAAATTAGGATGGGGAGTAAATGCTGGCCTAGCTAGAGATGTCCACATCCTCTGAATGAATAAAAATGAAAATCTGCCTGCTCCACTAACTTGACAATGCTTGTTTGGAGATTTAAACAATTGTTTACAATTGTTCATGGTTTACAATTGTTCCAAATGCAATATGATCTGCAAAATTTGAATGTGTGTCTGTTGCTTGCTAACTTCAAGATCATTAACATATGTCAGGGAAATTAAAGATCCTAAATATTGACCCCTTTGGAACTCCAGTACAAAAGTTCCTCCAGTCCAGTAAATATTCATTGACCATTACTTTGTGTTTCCTATCACTCAACAGTTGCTTAAACCATGTTGCCACTGTCTCTTTTGTACCATAACCCATAAATTTCTTCACAATTCTGGTGCGTGACACTCTATCAAGTGCCTTCTGGAAATCCATGTGTTCCACACCAGTAATGTTATCCTCATCAACTTTGCCATTATCTCTTCAAAAACTTCCAGTAATTTTGATAAACATAATTTCCCCTTTAGAAATCTATGCTGATTCTTCTGAATCAACCCAGCATTTTGCACATAATTAGTAATTTTGTCCTGAATAATTGTTTCTAGAATTTTTCCCACCACCAAAATTCAACTAACAGGTTGTGATTATTGTTAGAACCTTTGTAGAACAAGGCCTTCTGGAACCTCCCCCCATCCCAGATAAGACTGACATATTAAGGTCGGTGCCTTTTCAATTTCTATCCCTCACTATCTTCAAAATTCATGGATGCATCTCCTCCAGCTCCAGGGCCTTGTCAAACTTAAGTACCAACAATGTATCCAAGACTTCACCCATTTCTTCGCATTGCACTTTCCGCTGCGGGGACAAAGTCTAAAAAAATTGAGTACAGATGTAACTTTTAGCCTTGTGGATGCACTGCAATGTCTCTCACCAAAGTTCATGCTCCAAAACTTAGCAATGAAGCTGTTGATACAGGTGGCATTTTCTGCATGTATGGTCTCCCAGATTGCCAGGAGCATCAAAGAATTCTCACACCTTGCAGGCTGTGCAACACAAAGGACTGATCTCCCTGTCATACCTTCATATAAATAAACTAACCTTTAAGTTAATTCAAGTCGAAGTTTAATTAGGTTATGAATTAAACAGACGAAGCAAGAACTTTAATTTTCTTACATGCAGCTTCAAAGTAGACAAAAATAAAGTGCCCACTAACTTGGCAATCAGTTCACTGTTTAGCACTGATAACACTTTTGTCAGATTTATTGAATTCTGGCAAGATTCTAGTTGGGGTATAATTGCTGCTCCAACTGTGCTTGGTCTCAGCCTCCACATTCAGACATTTATCAGGAACCTATGCTGCCACCATTCATTCTCAGGTTCATTCTGTTGCTACTCTGACTTACTTCTCTCTGAATCAGTATCCTTATTTATGTTCTAAGCCCCTACCTGCCAGGTCACTTCACTGTGGCATGATCTTGCTACACATTCCTATCAATCTATTTCACATTGATATTGACTTGTTGCACACTCCTCATAGTCTGCTTCATAATGATGCTGACTTTCTGCACACTTGTCCCACTCTGCATTTTGAAACAAATGACAGTAATGTACAAAGGAATATTGATATTCTGATGAATAAATGAAACTACAATGTCAAGTTTAACTTTTAAAATTTATTTTAGAATGACTTTTTCAGTTCGGCTTTTATATGTTCATAGAATTTTTTTCTCACTTTAAATTCTTAACAGAGTTCAGAGACCTGAGATTGGTAGGGGAGTATGCACCGTGCATTGGGAAACTGGAAATTTACTACAGAGGTCAGTGGAAGTCTGTTTGTAGTAGTATGCTGGATTCAGCTGCTGGTAAAGTCATCTGCAAACAGATTTTCTGCACTTCATTTCATACGTTATCAACCAGCCCCATCTCACAAGAAACAGGACCTGTTTTACTGGATAAGATTCAGTGCAATGGAACAGAATCTTCATTGTGGGATTGTTCATTCAAAATGTCCAGCCAGAAGACCTGCAAAACTGGAGCAAGTGCAGTCATCTTCTGTAAAGGTATTTAATAATTGTCAGTTTATATTGAATATTTTTGTTCATGTCTTTTACAAGCTCATATGGAAATCTTCCAGGAAGATGAGAAGAATTCCCCAACTTTGGGCAGAATCTTGTTGGGCACCAGATATTTAGTCAGCCAGCATTTCCGATTGCAGGGAAGGCTTGGCAAATGTTACACCAGTCTACCAATGGCAAGGTCAAAGGCCTTCACCTGGAATGAAGAAATGTGAGGAGGATATTGCATCCTGTAAGAGCTATCAGCTAATTAGTGATCAACATCTCTTGCAAAACTTCACAGAGCAGCAATTGCATCTTTTTTATATTATTAATTCAACCACTAGCTGTGCATGTTGCTGGCTAGGCCATCATTTTTTGCCATTCATTAATGCTTTTGACAGACGTTGGTGTTCACCATACATCTGTGGCCCTTGTCCTCACCTGGCAATGGCTGCAGGCAGAGTTGTGCTTTGGAGGTTAAAGACGGTAACAGTGTGTTGGTTCCCAGCAGATATGCACTGTCCAAAGGCCAGAAGGGCAGGAGATGCATTGAAAACTCTCTATCTGAAAGTTCCCTGTCAAGCTGCACAGCATCCCGAGTTGGAACCAAATCACTGTCCCTTTATTGATGTTGCATTAAAATCATAATCTTTAAAACCCTTCCTCTCAATGATGTAGGTATCACTACACACCAAGAAGCATTTCAGAAAGTCAACTCACCCACCACGTTCTGCAAGGTAAATGGTTATCAATAATAAATGCTACTAGACAGTGACACCCACATGAACTAAAGAAAAAGTCCCTTGATCAGACACTGTTTACCTATGATTGAGGATACCCACCAACACAAAGTCCTCCCAGTTGCTTGCCATTGTGATAAACTATCTTGCTGTGATGCAAATAGTTCTGTACTGGGCCTGCTGCAATTTTCAACAAAGCAACATGTAAGCTTGAGAACAATAACTCATTTTCAACTTAGGCAAGTTACAGCCTTAGGGTCTTAATATTGAATTGAATAACTTCAGAAATTGACTGTATTACATCTGTCCTCCTATGTTCTCACTTGACTGTTCCTGCGCCCCATCCCCAGCACCCCACAGCCATGTCATTGTTTATTTTTTTTTACATTCAGTAGAAAGGACTACATTCAGACTTTAAACTACATACCTTTCACCTTCATTCATTCATTCATCCGTTCATTTCCTTTTCTCTTTCTTTTTATCTCCCTCACTCTCTTTGGCACCACCCTCTTATTTCTCTGCTGCCTCTGTCAAAAGCATCAACATGAATCTACTTTCCATCATTTTTTTGTTCCTAAAGAAGAGTCATAATAGACTCAAAACTCTAACTCTACTTCTCCACACAGATTCTGTGTTTGTTTCAGATTTCTATCATTTGCAATATTTTTTCTTTTTTTTTGCTGCGCAACTATATCTGATTTTCATATCAGCTAGGACTTCTCTACAGTGCAGCTTCTAATCTTGAACTGATTTACTCAACTCATAAGTATATTTAATTATGCTGATTTTGTAATAACCCTCAATGCTTAATCTATTATCTTAAACTGCAAAATATAATCAAAATATTCCATTTACAGTCCAAGTGTTCACAGTTGCATGTCCTCCTGAATATTCTGGATTAGGTAACTGTTTCAGAAGGACTATCTGGCCTTGCATTTATTTATTGATGTTTTTAAAACAATCTTGGCAATATTAACTAAAACCCATATGCCACCATTTTGAAACCTTTTATCACATATCCACAAAATAGAATGGAAATGGATTGAGTGTCCTTAAAAGTTATTTTCATTTAACATTTTAAACATGATTCTAATTTCACATTTACAGTGGTGCTATATTGACATTGAACACAGAATGTGTTTCATAGCAAAGATATTTTGCCCAAGTGTATTTGGATTATAACACTATTCATATGTACTCTTAATAAATTATTGGCTGCAGCATTATCTGTTTCAGTCATATGATTGAGCTTGAAATTGAATGGTTTGTGGATCAAACACCACCAAGACTAGCATAAGCTGTTGTCTAAAAATGTCTAAAAGAAAATTGGATGACTGTGGGCCACCTGATTAGAAGTTTTTTTTCAGCTTTGTTAGAGCTTTAAACATCAAATTGACCTAGTGATAATGCCAAACTTAATTGGTCCTTCTACAACATCAAATATTTTCATTGACATTCATTCAGATTCTTCAACAATATCCAAAGTGTGATTTGATCTGAATGTAAAGTTTGTTAAGGCGGTGCTAAAGATATTACAGAACAAGCAGATTCCAGATGGAAAGTTGGCTTGATAGACATTCTTAGTCTTAATGAAGATGGGTCTTCATTATAATCATATAATATTGCAGATCTGGGCACAAACAGCATGACTTCACATTGATAAATGTCATCTGCATTATATAAAAACTGACATTTATTTGGCTTTGTCAGTTAACAAAATTACCAATATAATTTTAGCAACTTTGTTTTTGTTACAAATCATGCATGCCCAATTCATTCTGTGCAATCTTCTAATCTCAAAATAGGATAAGAGTCAACATTTGTTACTATATTGGCTTTGTGACCTTCACTATATAACTTTTTGTTCATCTGATTTTGGCATTGTCATTAAAACGATCATCAGCTACTCTAACTAGGTTCAACAATATAATTGTACATAAATAAACTTTCATCTCTCGTGGTGACCCAACTCTGTCCGTGTCTCCAATCCACTATTGACTTCCACAGGACTTTCTGCAAGCAACCCTCCTTTCTACTGCAAATGTAATTATTCAACATGTATGCCATTTCCCCAAAGACATTGACAATATCACCATTTCAGTCTTTAGTGGGCCAGCATTGATCCTGACTACTTCCCCATTATTAACTATAAAATTTCTTCTTATTGGTTTTGATGTCCATGGTAAGCGCCATTGCATAATCTCTTTTGGTAGCTTTTATAAACTACTTCATGGCTTTTGCTCATCTTTATACCTTCTAACCTTTCAAAATCCTGTCGAACAGCTCTTCAAACATTGGCATAGAATTGAAGGTGAATTCTTAATTGAGGGTCAGGCTTTCACTCGTACCTGGCTCATATGGAACAAAAAAAGCCAAAGAAATTTAGATGCTAGAAATCAGAACCATTCATGGCATATCAGGCAAAAGTTGATTTATATCTTGGATCTCATCAAAATAGTTGTCAGAATATTTTAGTTTTTTTGTTTCTAAAACGTTGGTGATCTGTCATTGGAATTATATATCTGCTGTTGAAATTTCATAATTTCTGTGGTAGTGAATTCCAAAGGCTCACCAACTCTGGGTGAGGAAATTTCTCCTAACCTCAGTCCTAAAAAGTTTATTCCCTATCTTTAAATTCAGACCCCTGTTTCTGTATTCCCCCACAATTAGAAATACACTTCCTGCATCTAAACTGTCTACTCCTGTGGGAATTGCACAGCTTTCTATGAGATCCCCTTTCACTTTTTTAGCCTCTACTGAATACAGTCCTAACAGGCTCAATCTGTCCTTACATGTCAGTGCTGCTGTCCCAGGAATCAATTTGGTAAACCTTCGCTGCATGTCCTCATTAGCAAGATCTTTCCTTAGGTAAGGAGACCAAAACTTCCCCCAGTATTCCAAGGGCAGCCTTATTAATGTTCTGTATAATTGCAATAAGACATCCTTGTTCCTGTACTCAAATCCTCTCACTATAAAGTCCAATATACTGTTTGCCTTCTTTACTGTCTGCTGTATCTGTGCCAATTCAGTGACCATTAGGTCTCATTGAATATTCTGCTCTCTCAATTTACAGCTGTTCAGCAAATAATCTACCTTCCCATCTTTGCATCTAAGGTGACTAACTTCATTTTAATCCACATTATCATCTGCTATGCATTTGCCTGTCACTCAATCTGCTTGAAATTACACAGTAACATTTCTGCATCCTGTTCAAAGCTTCCACCCAGATTTGTGTCATCTGCAAATTTTGACATTCTGCATTTAATTCTCCTATATAAATCGTTAAAATAAAATTGTGAATAACTGGAGTTCTAGCACTGATCCCCGTAGTATGCTACTAGTAACCACCTGCCACTCTGAAAAAGGCCCATTTATTGTTGCTCTTGATTTTGTGTCTGCTAACCTATTTACTGTCCCCATGTGCCCACCATTTGCAATCCCATGTTTTTTTAATTTTACACATTAATATCTGACGTAAAATCTAAGTAAACCATTCCATTGGCTTTCCCTTATCAATGCTACAAACAACAAATTCCAGTAGATTTGTCAAGAATGATTCCCCTTTTGTAAGTCCATGTTGACAATGTCTGATTCTCCTACTGATTCCTAAATGAGTTAGTAAAATATCCTAGACAATGGGCTTCTAGCATGTTCGCCACTACTATTGTCAGACTTGCTCGTCTATAACTCCCTGATTTCTCTCTGCCCCTTTTTTTAAACAGTTGGATTAAACTAGCCATCCTCCAATCTGTAAAAGATGTTCCAGGAGATGGTCACCAATGTGTCAATTATTTCTGGAGCCATTCCTTAAGTGACATGTAGATTAGCAGAACCTGGAGATTTAACAACCTTCAATTCCACAAATTTCTCCAGCACCATTTCTCTATGAATACAAATTTGTTTCCGTTCTTCCATCTCAATAAATGCTGTGTCCCTGAACATTTCTCGTAAGCTACCCATTTCCATTTTTCTGAAGATGGAAGCAAAGCATGAATTTATTTTATCAGCCATTTCTTTTTTTCTCCATTATAAAATCCCTCATTTCAAAAGTGGCAAGCCACAAAAATATTGTGGTCACAAGTGCAAGCCAGATGCTCAAGATTTTGTCATGGGTAACACATGTCACCCACTCTCCAAAGCTGTCCAATATCAAGGCTCAAATCAGTCATGTGATGGAATACTGTCCACTTGTCTGGTTGAACGGAGCTCCAACAACACTCAAGAAGGTCAACATCACTGAAAACAACACAAGATACTTAAATGATACTTTGGGCACAATGACTAGCTCTGCTGCCTCAGAGAACCAGGGACACTGGCTCGATTCTAGGCTCAGGTGTCTGTCTGTGTGGAGTTTGCACATTCTCCCCATGTCTGCTTGGGTTTCTTCCGGGTGCTCCGGTTTCCTCCCACAGTCCAAAGATGTGCAGGTTAGGTGGATTGGCCATACTAAATTGCCTGTAGTGTACAGAGATGTTGAGCTTAGGTGGGTTATAGGGGGATGGGTCTGGGTGGGATGCACTGCGTGAACTTGTTGGGCCGAAGGGCCTGTTTCTGCAATGTGTGGATTCTATGATTCTATGGATTCTATGACATCCCATCAAACAACGTTGATATCAACTTTCCTTACCACTGATGCACAGTGGCAATAGTGCGTACAATTTTCTGAAAGCACCAAAGTAACTTACCAGGGCTCATTCAATACCACTGTCCAGGTTCATTGGATGTGTAAGCAAGTAACAGAGGAAAAAAAAACTTTGCAGCATGTGAAGTAATTCATTGTGGCAAGAATGTCCTATGCAGGACAGTATAAAAGTAATGGTGCAATTCTGAATTGAATAAAGGAGCAAAAGGGCCTAAATTTACATTTGTACATTTCATTTAAGGTGACAGATCATATGCAGAGACCGGTGCTATATCACTGGCCAACGGCATCAAATCACTATGATCCAGGTCAGGAAAATACTGGTCAAGAATATATGGAAGAGCCGGGTTTAAGAACACCAGAGTCAGGATCCAGAGTTGAATTAAAGACCAAAAGCACACTTATTACATGCAAGCTTTCAAAGTCTCACTCCTTCATCAAGACTCGGTGAGAGAGGTGTCATCAGACACAGAATTTAGAAGCAAAAGATCAAAGGGTCATAGAACTAATGCAAATGTGTTGAACAAACTTAAGATGGCTGTTGAACTTTTAATTAGTAAGAAAGAATTATTATGCGGATTCCAGAATTTGTTTCAAGTCACTACCCCAAGATAATTAAAGGTTTCAACAGTTTCCACAATACACCAGAGGTGACATCCCAGGTCAGACAATGCATTTTTAGGTGTGATGCCTTGATTAAAATCTGGCTATGTATCAACTTGAAGTCAGACTGGTTTTATTTCCAAAGTTGGTACTTGTAAAATGCCTCATTGACTGTCTACGAATTGCTTGCTTTTTGAACAAAGTAGAAT
This sequence comes from Stegostoma tigrinum, assembly GCF_030684315.1. Classification (NCBI taxonomy): domain Eukaryota; kingdom Metazoa; phylum Chordata; class Chondrichthyes; order Orectolobiformes; family Stegostomatidae; genus Stegostoma; species Stegostoma tigrinum. Next base: position 56,265,924 of record NC_081367.1, read on the forward strand.
GCACCTGCAGTTGCTAATCTGCAAATGGAAATTCACCCCATACATATGTATGTGTGCGTGTGTGCACATGCATTTGTGTGTGTGCATGTTTGAGAGATACAGGTAAGACTGTTTTCAAATAAAAAAGAACTGCAGATGCTGGAATCTGAAACAAAAATAGATTTGTTGGAGAAAAACAGATCTGCCAGTATATGTGGAGAGAAAGTAGAGTTAATGTTTTGAGTCCAGTACCCATCTTCAAAATTGATAGTAACTAGGAAAAGATGGTGTACAGGCGGAACATAGGGGGTAGTGGGGGTGGCGGTCGGCGGGGGGAAGGGGTGCAGAGTTGAAGGTGCTGGTAAAGAACATCTAGATAGGCAGAGATGGAGCCCAGAATGAGGGAATGACTGTTAAGTACACATAGGGATGAGTGATAATACATCAAAGATAAAGAAATGCTGATAATGGGGACCATAAGTGAATGTAAATGGGTTTACTGTTAATGCTTTTTTCTCTCTATTGATAGCACTGTTAGACTTACTGGCCTCTACTTACTGGGCTTATAATTACATATCTTTTTGAAGAGGGTGTAATATTTGCAGACCACAGCAGTCTATTACTATCCCTGAGAACAATGAATATTGAAAAAAAATTACACTAGTATCTCTGCATTTGCATTCTCATTTCACTCATTAATCAGGAATGGACTTCATTCAGAAATGGTAAAACGGTAAGTAGAGTTGAATTGCTGGCAGTATTGATACAGATAACATTGCCATACTGGCAAAAGTGGTTATCCATGAGCTGTGGATGAAGGGATGCAGAGGAATGAGGTCTATGGCAGAAACTAGATGGTATGAGCTAATGAACAAAAAGGTGTTAATACATTGTTAAACCTTGTCTACGGACCACCAGCAGGTTGTAAAAATATTAAGGAATTAGTTTGCGTGAAAATTAAAGATAATGGGGAGCTTTAGGTAACCAAATGCACACACCATAATGACAATTATAAATCTGAAATTGCATCTTCTTCCATAACAGTCAAGCAAAATGTGATTCTTGAGGATGGAGGCAGCCCATGTGCTAGGAGAGTTCAAGCCCGTAACTTTGGTTTGTGGAATATTATTTGTGGTCGGATGTGGGATGTCAAAGATGCTCATGTTTTGTGTAAATACCTGGGATGTGGTGATGCTGTATCTTCATCAGGGAACTCCCAGTTTGGGATTGGCAATTGGCCTGTGCTTAACTTTGAAGTTGACTGCAAAGGGAGTGAGGAAGACCCCTGGAAGTGTGATTTGAAGCGGCTGGCTCACAATAACTGTTCCAGAGAAGTGGAAGCAGCTGGTGTCATATGTTCAGGTAACTATCCTGTCTGAAACATTTAAAGACATGTGGCATGGTGATCTATTTCCTGTTAATGCAAAATCACGCTGTTTACTCAAGAATGTGCTATTTAATAGAAAAGTATTCTACTGAGTTTGAAGGCTTTAAGTTCTAAATTGAAATATTGAATTTTGCCACCATTTTACAGATTTATAAGTGATGCATTTCTCCTTTGTGTGGAAATTTAACATCAGAAACATAATTGAGAAGGATGACCATTCACTGATTAAAAGTTAAACACATTGGACATGTCAGTGCCACCTCATGTAATTCAAGTGGTCTAATGGTTTACATTCTTCATAAGCCAAAAAGAAGGGCTCAGGTTCTAGCTGGAATGTTTTGACAGCAGCATGCCAAAAGCAGGTGACAGTTCTGCAGCAAAAACAAATTGTTTCTCCATCTAGAAATTGCATCTAGAAAATTTTTGGGGTATTATGTGCAGTTCTGATTGCCACACTATAGCAAGCATGTGGAGGATTTGGAGACAGTGCAAAATAAGTTCAGCAGGTTGTTGCCTGCATTGAAGTGTATTACCATTAAGGAGAGGTTGGATAAACTTAGATTGTTTCCACTAAAGCATTCAATTATGAAAAGCATTGATAGGTTGAATAGTTGGAGTCTTTTTCCCAGATTGAGAATGTCAAATGCTAGGGGGCATAGCTTTAAAGTTAGATGGGGATAATTTAGAGATGTGTAAGACAAGTTATTTGTGCAGAGGGTGGTAGGTACATGGAACACAGTCACAGAGGAGATGGTAGAAGCAGATATCAACTTTTAAGATGTATTCAAATAGGTAAATGAACAGGCAAGGAAGAGAAGGATTATGGACCATGTGCAGGCACATGGGATTACTTTAGATTGACACTTGGTCTGGACAGACATGGTGAGTCCAGCATTAGGTTACTTGGAAAGATTTAGTTTAAAAGTAAAATGATGCCTTTCAATTTAAATAAAATTTCAGTTGCTGAAGTTCAGATTATAGATAATAAAGAAAAGAAAAATGTGTTATCAGACAAGTAAATGTTATTATAACATTTTATCTCTGCAGTATAAATCATAATGCCAATAAATAGGACCAAATTACTGCAAATGCTAAATCTGTACTGAAAACAACACATGATCAGAATGAGACTGACAGCATTCATGGAGACACAGCAAGCTAACATTTAGAGTCTGGATGAGAGCTGAAGTTAAGTGTCAAGGGGACAGCATTCATGCTATAGTTTGTGTGGGGGGTGGGGGGCGGTGATTGTGGGGGTAATGGGTGTAGGGTGCCCGTGAGGAAAACATTTTGATAGTTCAGATTAAGTGGTCAGAATGTGAGAATGGCAGAACAATGTTGTGTCTTCTGCCAGACTTGAAAGGATAGACCAAACCACTGGGGTGGGGTAAGGGGAGAAAGGATATGATAACAAAATTTATCAAGTTAAAAGAAAGCAAAGAAATGGGAGTTGGTTCATAATTTGAAGGTGTTGAACTCAATGCTAGGTGCAGAAGGCTGTAAAGTGCAATTTAGGTGAAGGAATTGGGAGAATGAGATGGAATCTTTGCAGGACATGTAGTTTTAAAAGCTTTAGTGAAGGTAACTATGGGAGTCAGTGGCTTTGTAGTGGATGACAGTGGCAGTTTATTCCCCAAAACTGAGACAAAAGAGGTCAGCAAAAGGAAACAAACCTTTGGAAATGGACAATGTAGAATTTATAGAAAAGTGGAAATTGCAGGCAAATGAATGAATTTTCCAAGCTCCTGGCAGGAGCATGAAGTGGCACCGAAAGGGTGGTCGATGTACCAAGAAATGAATTGTGGGAGGGGACTAACATAAGGCTGGAACAAGGGTCATTCCACATACACCATTAAGAGACAGGAATAACTGGGACCCATATGGGTACCCAAAGCCACACATTTGACTTGGTAGAAGTGAGATGAATTAAAGAAGAAATTGTTCAATGAGAGAATAAGTTCAGCTAGGCAAAGGAGTTTGAGGTAGATAGGAAGTGTTCAGGCCTCTGGTCAAGGAAAAAAACCAAGAACTCTCAGGTCATCTTGTTTGGGAACGGAGGTACACAGTGATTGGATATTCATGATAAACAGGGGACAGTTGGGGCCAGGGAACTGGAAATTGTCAATATGTTGGAGGGCTTCAGAGGAATCATGGATGTGGGTGGTCAGGCTCTAGACAAGGGGAGAGAGGATGGAGTCCAGGTAGGAAGCTCAGTGGAGCAGGAACAGGCTGATATGATGGGCCTACTGGTCCAGTCTGGTTTGTGGATTTTGCAAAGGAGGTAGAAGTGGGCTGTCTGGGGTTAGGACACTACCAGGTCGGTGGCAGTGGGGTGAAGATCTCTGGAGGTAATGAGGTTGGTGACAGTCCTGGTAACAATGGCTTGATGTTCTGATGTGGAGTTCATGGCCCAGGGGGTGGTAGGAAGAAATGCCTGAGAGTTGGCATTAAGCTCTGCAAGGTAATGGTTTGTGTGCCAGACTACAACAGCACCACCTTTATCAGCCAGTTTGATAACAAAGTTAGGGTTGGATCTAAGAGATTGAAGTGGGGCAATTTCAGGAGGGGACAGGTTAGAGTAGGTGAGAGGAGCAAAGAAATTGAGACAGCCGATGTCATATCAGCAGTTTTCAATGAAGAGATTGCAGACAAGTAAGAAGCTGGGGGTGGGATCCAAGTGGAGGGTGAATACTAAAGGTGGGTGAAGGGATCATTGTAATACGGGAGAGAATCCTGCCCGAAAAAGTGAGACTGGAGATGGAGGTGCCAGAAAAGCTGTTCAACCTCATGATGAGCCCAAAATCCATTAATGTGGGGGTGTAAGGGTATGAAACTGAGCCCTTTGCTGAGGACAGTGCATTCAACCTCAGAGAGGGGAAGGTCACAAGGTACAGTGAACACACAGCAAGCGTTGGGGTTGGGGGAAGTGGCCTCGGGGGACAGAAAGTGATGGGATCTGAGTCCTAGGGTAAAGTGGGTGCTAAGCGATGGCCCACAGGATGGATGTTGGAGTCCATAAGTTGCTGGAACTTGTGTGCCTTGATGCCTTCAACACCATCCAATCTATTATTCATGTTTCAGACCTTGCCCCTTCCCATCACTCACAACAGCATGATTAGGTTCCCTTGTCCTTGCTTATAATCCCACCAGCCTCTGCATTCAATGGATCGCTCTTTGCCATTTCAGACAACTCCAGCAGAATGCCACCACCAAACACATCTTTCCCTCCCTTTCCATATTTCACATGGCTCGTTGCCCCTGGAGACACCCTAGTCCATTCCACCTACAACAACCAAAACAGATGCTGCTGGAAAAGTTCAGCAGGTCTGAGAGCATCTGTCAAGAAAAATCAGAGTTAAAGTTTTGGGACTGGTGATTCACAATCACCAACACCACCTCCCCAGCTTGGTACCTCCCCATGTAACCACAGAAGGTGCAAGACCTTCAACTTCACCTCCTCCCTGCTCATCCAAGAGCCTAAATAATCCTTTCAGGTGTAGCAACATTTCACCTGTACCTCCTCCAATCTTGCGTACTGTATTTGCTGCACCCAGTGTGGCCTTCTCTACATTGAAGAAATCAAAAGCAAACTGGGTGACTGCTTGACAGAACACCTCTGGTCTGTGCACAAGCATGACCTCAAACTTCTCACAGCCAATCAGTCTAACACAGCATCCTGCTTGCATGCCCACATGTTTGGCCTTGTCATGCTGCAGTGTTCCAGTGAATCACAGTACAAAGTGGAGTAATAAACATCTCATTTTCAGATTAGGCACTTTACAGACTTCTGCATTTTGAGTACAAGGCCTTCAAATTGTGAACCAACTCCATTTCTTTGCTTTCTTTTAACTTGATAAATTTTGCTATCCTGTCCTTTCTCCCCTCCCACCATCCCAGTGCGACCTGCTGCTCTTTCAGGTCTGGCAGGTGACAGTCCATTGTTCTGCCATTCTCACATTCTGATCACTTAGTCTGAACTATCAACATCTTTTCTCCACCAGCACTCTATGCCCATTACCCCAGCAAACCACCTCCCTCAGACTATAGCATAAATGTTGCCCCCTTACACTTCACTTTAGCTCTGATGAAGAGTCATCTAGACGCTAACTTTAGCTTGCTCTCTTTCCATGAATGTTGTCTGACTCACTGTGAATGTCAGCATTTATTGTTTTCAATGCCAAGAAGATTTTCATTTAGCCCAATGAACAACGAATACGAAGCTAAGTCTTGTTAAAGCTGTCTCAATGTATGATATAGGTTGAAGGAAATTACCTGAAAAACATTATACAATCTTTTTAAAACAATAGGTCACAAGCAGCCAAGACTGGTTGGTGGAGTGTATGAATGTTCTGGAAGGTTGGAGATACAGAAAGGAATGACTTGGGGAACTGTGTGCAACTCACATTGGGATTCACTGGATGCCCGCGTAGTTTGTGTATCATTGAAATGTGGGGAAATAATATCGGTACTCAGTGGGGCTCAATTTGGAGAGGGTGGTCCCATATGGCAGGATGTCTATGAATGTCAGGGTAATGAGACACTTATCTGGGACTGCCCCATCACATCAAGCAATCAAAAGAATTGCACACACAGCCATGATGTCAGTATCATTTGTTCCGTAAGTGCTTCATTCCTTCATATACTTAAATTCAAGAGGACCATGAATAGTTTAAAAACTGTCCATTTTTCTTATAGATTCAATTCACTTTTTTTCTTCACTTCCCACATTTGTATGAGAAGCATACAAACATACAAATTCAAAGCAGATTCTAAGTAGATCATTGATCTCCTCAGGCCTACACTGCCATTCAATGGCTGATCTGATTGTAACTTCAAATCTGGCTCTATCTTCCCCTGAAATTCCTTCACCCTCTTGCTTGTCAAGAAACTATCCACTTCTACTTTAAAAATATTGAAAGATTAATTTTTCAACTCTTCAGGAAGAGAGCTCCAAAGATTCACAGAGAGAAAAATATAATCAATACTTCGCTGTCTTAACTGAACAATATCTAGATTAGATTAGATTAGATTCCCCACAGTGTGGAAACAAGCCCTTTGGCCCAACAAGTCCACACCGCCCCTTGAAGAATCCCACCCAGAGCCTTCCCCCTATAACCCAAACACCCCTAAACACTACGGGCAATTTAGCATGGCCGATCCACCTAGTCTGCACATCTTTGGACTGTGGGAGGAAACCAGAGCACCCAGAGGAAACCCACACAGATAGTTGCCCGAGGCTGGAATTGAACCTCGGTCCCTGGTGCCATGAAGCTGCAGTGTTAACCACTGAGCCACGATGCCACCCCCCAAAAAGAAGGCAGAATAATTTAGTTTAGATTAGATTCCCTACAGTGTGTAAACAGGCCCTTTGGCCCAACAAGTCCACACCACCCCTTGAAGCATCCCACCCAGCCCCATACCCCTATAACCCACACACCCGTGAACACTATGGGTAATTTAGCATGGCCGATCCACCTAGCCTGCACATTTTTCTCATGAAGAGGTAACATCATCTCCACAGCTTACCTGACAAGACACTCCATATCTCTTGTATTTCAATCCAGTTGCCTCTTACTGTTCTAATCTCCAGGGACTACAAGTCTAAACTGCCTTTTTTTTTCCTAATGTAATATCGAGGGCCGAAGGGCCTGTTCTGCACTGTATTGTTCAATGTTCTATATGTTCTATAAGCCCATTCCAAATATTATTTTACTAAACCATCCATGAGTTATCTCCAACACATTTATATCCTTCTTGATATAAGCTGACAAACACTGTGCAAAGTACTCCAGTTGCAGTGTCAACTGTGACCTGTATAAGTTAAGCATAACCTTCCAACATTTGCATTCAATTTTCTTCCCAATAAGTGACAATATTCTTTCTAAATTACTTGCTGTAACTGTGTACTAACAATTTACAACTCATGCATGATTACACCCACACACTTCTGCAGCTCAGCGCTCTGCAATCTCTCACCATTTGGACCATATGATTCTTTATCAATCTCCTCGTTAGTTCAGAAATATTAAATTTGGAACCAAGAAATTTACACAGTTTGTAAACAGTTACAACCCCAAAATTAATATTCATGGCATTTCACTGGTAACACCCTGCCATCTAGTAAATTATCTGTCTTTCTTATTTCCCCATTATTAGTTTTATAACAAATTCTCAATCCAAAGCAATATGTTATACTCAATCTTCAGTGCCTTAATTTGATATCCTAATTGCCTGCCTGGGATCTAGTTAAAAAAAAACTACCAGAAATTCAAATATACCACATGTGGCAAATCATTTTTTTTTAGTCCATAAAATTTATAGAACGGTTACTATCTGAAAGGTGTGGCAAGTAACTTCTTCAAAAAGCTCCATCAGGTTTGTTCAACATCGTTTCCTGCTCATAATCTAGCTTGACTTTACTGAAATATACAATTGTTTTTAAGCGTGTCATTTTCAAGTTTTAAAAAAATCTATGATTTTCCCCTTTAGTAATATCAAACTGATTGCTGTGTCATTTTCTAGTTTACCTTGCAACCCTCCCCAACAAATACTATGATGTGGAGGTGCCAGTGTTGGACTAAGTTGGACAAAGTCAGAAGTCACGTGACACCAGATTACAACCCAATAGGTTTATTTGTATTTACAAGCTTTCAGAGCACTGCTCCTTCATCAGGTGAAGTTCCTTACTTGACAAAGGAACAGTGCTCTGAAAACTTGTGATTTCAAATGAAACAAGTTGGACTGTAACCTGATGTTGTGTGACTTCTGACTTCTTAAATACTGATATTATTTTTGCCGTTTTATGGCCTGCAGGAATATTTTCACAATGCTTTCACAAACCTTTGAAAGATAATTACAAATGCATCTACAACCTCTAAAGCCACTTTGTTTACTTGCTCTGGCTTGTCCCTGGTCTAGTCCAGGAATTTATCAGTCTTCAGTCCTGTCAGATTTCTAACTGCATGCATGGATTAACACCTATTTCTTGCAGTTGCTTATTTTGACACTTCCATTGGTTTCCTAGCATTTCCTGGAGATTTCTTGCATCACCCCCTTTAAAGAAAGACATAAAATAATTGGTTACTTACACCATCATTCCCCTAATCTCCATTATAAATTCCCCCATTGCTGACTGTAATAGATGTTTTCATACCAGCTAATTATTCCCTGTCTCATAACTTGGGAAGCCATCACAGCCCACCTTTGCATTTCTGATTGCTCGTAATTATATCTTCCTTTCCTTTTCTTTATCAATTTCTTGGTTATCCTTTACAGGATACTAAATTGATTCTTTTTCTTCAGACTCCCATTTTTTTGTAACCTTTACAGTTGCCACTTTCTTTGCTTTAATTTGATCTTTGGCAGCTTTTGTTGGCTGCTTCTGCCTTTCCTTTTCTGTGTCTTAGAGGAAATATACCATTTTGCAGATTGTGCAATCCTTTTTTTAAAATACTTTGATTATCTGATTAATATCAAATCTGCTAGTGTATTTTTCCAATCCACCACAGTAAAATCTCATACTTTCATAATATGCTTTGTTCAGATTAGATAGTAATTTAAGAATTGAATGTATTACTTTCAAATTTAATGTGAAACTTGATAGCATTGTCAGTACTATTTTAGAAAATTTCTTTTCAGCAAAGGATTTGATTATCCCATTCTAGAATGTAAAACAACATCCAGAACAACCTTTGTTATTTCTTCTAATTCAGAAAGATATCTTATACACACATCAGGAATTCATATGTTACACTGTTAAAGCTGATTATGCTTACCACATTCATAAGTAAATTGAAATCATGCATTATTACTTTGTTATCCAGAAGACATGCACCACTAATTTTCTTCTTTCCACCATGCCTAAAATTACAACCACTGTTTGGTGATTAATGATTAAATCTCACCAGTTTGTTTTGCAGATCTTTGTTATTGCTTAGCTCTACCAAAACTTATTTTACATCTGTAAGATGTACCTAACGAGTTTTTATTAACAGCACTACACCATCTCTTCTTTTTTACTTATTCTTCCTAAACATTGCATTTTATTGAATATTTGTTTCCTCAGCTTTGCCACGTTAACCACGTCTGAAACTGAAACTAAGTCATGCCAATAATCTTATTTATTTTGTTACTAATATTGCATGCATTCAAATGGCATGACCTTAACTTTGTCTTTTTCATGTAACTTCACACTTTGATCCTATTTGATTTTTGTATTCACTTTGTCTTCCAAGCTTGCTTGCTACAATTTTTACATCCAGTTACCAATTTGTTTTTCCTCACTATTTCTTCTCCAGCCAACTTAGTTTGAACTGTTCACAACAGCAGCAGAAAAACACAGCATTAGATTGTCAGCCCCGATTTTGATACGGTACGACATATTCATCTTGTAAAAGCCCTCCTTGCTGCAGACTGATCCCAAAGCCTTAGAAAGCCTGCAGTCTACAACAATTATTCAGCCAGGTGCATACTCCCAGCTTCTTTCAAAATATAAGTTATACATTTTTTTTCCCAGCAAGTGTTCCAGAAGGTTTTCCACTCCAGTTCTCTCACCGTGGTGCTTTAGTCATCCAGCGATACAATGGATAACAACCTGCTTCTGTGATCATTTTAGAATTGCTTTACGTTTCTATTTACAAGTTCAAAAGACTGTGGTACTGAGCATAATTCTGAGATTACAGCTTTTAAATTCTTAATTATACATCTTTTATCTTGCTTAAATTGACTTTCAGGATCTCATCCCTTTTCATACCTATGCTATTGGTGCCAATGTGGAACATTAGCACTGACTGTTCATTCCCCTCCAGAATAATGTCACACAGTTGCTTTGTGCCATCCTTCCTGTGCAACCAGGGAGACAAAATTCATTCCAGAGTCAAATCTACAGCTGCTGAAGCACCTGTCAGTTCCCATTTCATGGATACTGTATTACTGTTGCTGTTCTATTCTTCTTCCTCCCAACTGTGCAGCCCAATCAAGGTACATGATATTTCCATGAATTCCCATATGGTATGACAGGCCCATTCCACTGAACCATTGTTGCTCCACCATAAATCAACTGTACCTTTACAAGTGACTTACTGGAAGTAGATTAAAGTACGAGCCATTCTCGAATCAGCATCTCACATTTTAAGTAATTAGGAACCAAATCCTAAAGGGTGAGAAAGATAAAGAAAAAAAAACTTTCTTTACCCTCCATGAAGTCTTCACACTCACTAAATGCACAGCTTCTCATGCAGTCCTAACTGGACTCAATGCACTTTAACTGCTATAATTTCATGAAGTTAGAAAGAAAGCACAGTCAGTTGCTCTACAGGTACAGAAACTAGATTAAATTACTTAACTAATGAACTAATTACAACATCTCTGTACGGAGGACTTCTTTACATGTATGTGGAACAAACTTAAACTTAAGTCAGATGCTAAATGCAGACAGATTTAGATTTTCGGAAAAAAATTGAACCTCAATCATCATACTCCCAGCTTCTATCAAAATATAAACTGTGCATTTTCCCAGCAAGTGCTCCAGAAGGTTTTCCACTCCAGTTCTCTCACTGTGGTGCTTTAGTGATCCAGTGATACAATGGATGACAACCTGCTTCTGTGATCATTTTAGAGCTTTTCTATCATTTCTTCATTTACCTCATTATAATGTTTACTTTTGTGCACTCTTGGATATTAATTGAGGGGAATATTTCCTGACTGAATATAAATCAGCCTGAAAAATAATCACTGTTTTTGGAAAAAGGCCAAAAGGGACCACGATTAGTTGGTGGTGATAATACGTGTTCAGGAAGAGTTGAAATACTGATGGGTGACACCTGGGGCACAGTTTGTGATACCACTGGGATTTACAGAATGCAAATGTTGTCTGCAATCAAGTTGGTTGTGGGACTGCGATATCAAGTCCTGGTGGTGCATTCTTTGGAGAGGGAGACGGTTTGATATGGATGGATATCATTGAGTGTACTGGCAATGAAATGCGCTTGACAGACTGCCCCATTGCATCCTGGGGACACCATCAGTGCACACACAGAAATGATGCTGGTGTCATCTGCTCAGGTAGGCATTTCTTCATTACCTAATATCAACTATTTTCATGATTATATGGTCATATATTTGTACATAGAAATGTCCTGCTTAAGTTTTATATGAGCATAAAATGAGAGACTGTAGAGTTAAGTAGCTTCCGGTGACCAAGTTGTCAGAGTTATATTTCTTACTTCACTTCTTCCTCATGTTCACAAGAAATTAACATTAACGCATTGAACACATCATCTGGGGGTGTGTGGCAAAAAGTGTAGTGTGACAGCTATAAATCTGCACAGTCTGTGCACACCTGATGTGATACTGTTGAGTTCACACCCTAACTATTAATTGGAATCTCAGTTCCAGATGTGTGGTGTAACAACTTTTCATGTATATTTTAATCAACCGGTTTAATCGCTACAAACCCCTGAAGCAGGTAGGACTTGAACCTAGGAGTCCTAGCTCGGAGTTAGGAACACTCTCATTGCTTTACGAGAACCATTCAAAATTTGAAATATTTTCTCTCATAAGGAACTCTCCATATTTTCTAATCCACCTGTTCAGAGATGATATTACACAACTCTGGAACAGGTGGAAGTTGAACTCAGGCCTCCTGGCTTAGAGATAAGGACATTACCTATTGCACAAAAGAGCTTCACTGTAACTAATTTTCAATACTATATGTTGAATCTCAGCTGGATGTGAGCACTTTGGATTGAAGTGTGTGCTCCTAACTCAGTTAAAAATTGATGAGTATCTCTCCTGCCTATGTGACCATATGTACATACCAAGTTGACAAAATTGATGGCGTAGTGTACAGTGAGGAATGTCATCTCAGAGTACATAAGGACCATGATCAGATGGACCAATGGGCTGAGGAGTGATGGATGAAGTTTAATTCAGATTTGTGTGAGATGTTGTATTTTAGTAAGGCAAGCCAGAGCAGGACTTATACGGTTAATTGTCGGGCGTTGGGGAATGTTGCCAACATAGATACCTAAGGGTCCAGGTGCATAAATTCTTGAACGTGAAATTGCAGGGAGACAGAGTGGTGAAGAAGACATTTCATTCACTTGCCTTCATTGGTCAGTCTATTGAGTATGGATTTGGGGCATCATGCTGCAACTGTACAGTACATTGATGAGGCCAAATTTAGAATACTGCACTCAACTTTGTTTCCTTGCCACAAGAAAGATGTTGTTAAACTTGAAGGGGTTCTGAAAAAAATCACAAGGTGATGTTGCTGGGATTGGAGAGTTTGAGTTATATGGAGAGATTAAGCAGGCTGGGGCATTTTTCTACAGAGCATCAGAAGCTGAGGTGGGACCTTGTGGATGTTTACAACAACATGAGGGGCATTGATAGGATGAAAAGTCAAGTTCTTTTCCCCAGGACAGGGCAGTTCAAAACTAGCGGGAATATGTTTAAGGTGAGAGGGGAAAGGTTTAAAATGGATTTGAGGGGCAACTTTTTCACATAAAGGACGGTGCGTATGTGGAATGAGCTACCCGAGGAGGTGGTGGACGCAGGTTCAATTACAGCATTTAAAAGACATTTGGTTGGGTACATGAATAAGAAGTTTTTAAAGAGATATAGGCCAAATGCTGGAAACTGGGACGACATCAGTTTAGGATATCTGGTCAACAAAGACAAGGTAGGCCGAAGGGTCTGTTTCCCTGCTATTTAACTCCATGGCTCTCTGACTCAATTATTCAGTCTAGACTAGGTGTCTGAAGCTTAGTGTTAATGCACATGGGGAATAATATTTAGCACACCAGATATCACACGTTGACTATATGTCTGCCACAAATTTATTTGAATTCAAGCAGTGTTCACAAGGCTAAATTATAGGGAAGGTATTCATTAAAATTATTTTTATTCTCTTGCATTGAAAGAGTGGTTTGATTGATTTTAAATATTGTGAAAGAAACAAGTGGCATTTTTTTTACCTGCTCATGATAGAATCTAAGGCAAAGGGATATTAAATTGCAATCATAACCATTTGGGGGAAGAAGCAAAGAAGCACTGCTTCACCAACAGTGGAAGGAGTGTGGATCCCCCTCAACCCCAAACTGAGAAATAGCAATGGATGCCACTTATCATGTCAAATGTAAACGCCTATACCCTGAAAGAAGAAGAATAAAGGAATGTAGTCACCTGAATTTCAGTCAGAATGTTCAACTGACAATATATTTCTCTGACTCTGATTTGCTTGCCTGCAAAGGCCTTATCCTTCTGACCACAGCAGCTGCGAGTGAGGGTTTTGAAACATTCAAATTCCAGAGTGTCTCTGCCTTACAGACAGGGGCTACATTCTCCACTTGTTTTCTATTTTCTACTTATTAACTTGGCAGTAGATAAGTCACGCAATAAGATTATTGGTCATAATTTATGTAGAGATGTTGTATTTTTGAAGCATTACTTTCACATTGTTTATAAAATTGCATTCCGACAGGTGAAGATTGGCAGTTACGCCTGGCTAACGGGGAGAGTCCTTGTGAAGGCCATGTGGAAGTTTATTATAATGGTGTTTGGGGGAGAATGATTGATACTGAGTGGAATTTCAATGAAGCAGAAGTGGTGTGCAGACAGCTGAATTGTGGCTCTGCAATAAACATTTACAACCACTTGAAGTTTGGAAAAGGCACCGGACCAACCTGGGTCGGTAATGTCAGGTGCAATGGAACTGAACCCTTCCTGCGGAATTGCAGTTTTATAAAAACGGAGCAGTCATCTTTTGCAGATGACGTGGGAGTGGTTTGCTCTGGTATGACCTTCTTTATTTCCTCATATACTACCATGGTCCTGTTGCCCACAATGTGTTAAAGTCCCGCAGAGTTGATAATAAATAAAATAATGTATTCAGCAGAAATGAGCGGTTTCAGATAGTGTCAAGTACTTTGAAGTCGCAAACAGCTGAGACTACTGCATTGATTCTTGCATGGGAAGCTAACTGCAATTATGAGCGAGATACATTTACGAGAATAGGGAGATTGTCTTTCATGAAGATGACTGAGAAGAGATGAGAATCATACAGCTGTCAGTCTGAACAGGCCATTTCTTAGTTGTAAATACCTTGCAATGGTTATGAAGTGTGCAAATTAACAATGATTGATGAGTGACCCATGCATCAAAGGCAAACTGTGCTTCAGCCCTTTATTATGCTGGTTGTTGAACTTCCATGACCTCACACACAGAAAAATAATCTCAGATTTAAGTAAGACATGGAACAACATGGAATTTTCCCGTTCCAAATAATAGCCGTTCTGGTCTTTCTTTTTTCTCATTTATAAAATGTCCAACTTCGCACGACTTAATCCATAATTAACATTAAGCATGTAGTGGGCAGCTACTCTCATGAACGGCTACTTGAAATATAGAGGTAGGCCCACAGTTCTGTTAGGGAAGGAAGTGTAGGATGTTGACTCAGGAACTGGAATGTAATGGAGATGCAGTTCCAAATTAAAATGATTGTGCGTCTTGCAGGGGAACTTGCAGGTCCATGTACTTGTTTCCCCTCTACATCTAAATCATAGAGGTCCCTGGTTTGGAATGTGCTGTCAATAGCTGACGATTTATTGCAGTGCTTCGTGTAGAAGGCACACACTACAACCAGTGTATAATGATGGTGAAGGGAGTGAGTTCTGAAAAGGGTGGATGGGGTACAATATAAATGGCTTGTTTCGACTGGATGACATTAAACTTCATGAGTTGTATATATCCACAGAAGTTGAGAGTTTTCCTTCTTGCAGTCCTCCTTGAAGATGACGGATGGGCTTTGGAAATAAAGGAGATGAGTCCTTTGCTAAGGAATTCCAAGCTCTGGCCCACACTTGTAATTGTAGTATTTAAAATAGCTGCTTGTACACACTTATTTTCCAAATGTTACTTGACACTTATCAGCCCAACTCTGGATGTTTTCCAGGTATTGCTGAATGTGGTGCAGTGTACACTCGCCTTTACTGGCTCCATCCCCGCCTCTTTAGCTTGTCTGTCTACTTTCTGCCTATCTCCCCCTCTATCCATCTTTGATCCGCCTCCTCCTCTCTTCCGATTTATTTCGGAACCCTCTTCCCCTCCCCTATTTCTGATGAAGGGCCTAGGCCCAAAACATCAGCTTTCCTGCTCCTAAGATGCTGCTTGGCCTGCTGTGTTCATCCAGCTTCACACCCTATTACCTCTGCTTCCATATCTGGTCAGTTGTGAATAGGGCTGTACATTGCACAATCATCAATGTTTCTATTTCCGACCTTATGATGTAGGGAAGTTAAATTCTGTAGGAGCTGATGATAGCTTGCCCAAGTACTCCACCTGTGAAGCTCCTCAAATGATGACCTGGTGCTGGGATGTTTGACCTCCAGTGACAAAACCATCCGCCCCAGTTATATAGTAATATATTTCCTTATTAATTTGAAAATACTCCAATGGATATTTCTATTTTTACCTGATCATCAAACCTATAGGAACGTAAGAAACTAAGAAATAAGAACAACAATGGTTGATTGGTCTTCATGAGCAATCAGCCAGTTAGTGGCTGATCTGAATGTATCACCCACCACCACCCTCCTACGCATGGCTGAGCTCGTCCTCACCCTCAAAAACTTCTCTTTCAACCCCTCTCATTTTCTTCAGGTAAGGGGGATGGCTATGAGTACCCACACGGGCCCTAGTTATGCCTGTCTCTTCACGGGGTACATGGAACATTTCTTGTTCCAGTCCTATTCCAGCCCCACCCTTCTCTGATACATTGATTGTATTATTGGTGCTGCTTCCCTCTCTCATCTAGAATTGGAAAACTTCATCAATTTTGCCTCCAACTTCCACCCTGCCCTCACTTTCACCTGGTCTATCTCTGACAATTCCCTTCCCTTCCCTTCCTCGACATTTCTGTTTCCATTTTTGGGGATAGACTGGCCACTCGTATCCACTGTAAACCTACTGATTCCCACAGCTACCTGGCCTATACATCTTCACACCTCACTTCCTGTCAAGACTTCATCCCATTCTCTTAGTTCCTCGATCTCTGATGTATATGTTTAGATGAAGCCAACTTTGACAAGGGAGCCTCTGAAATGTCCACTTTCTCCCTCAACAGAAGATTCCCCAGCTCTGTTGTCAACAGGGCCCTCAACCAGGTCCAACCTATCTCCCTCACTTCCGCCCTCACCCCTTCTCTTTCCCCCTGCAACAGCAATAGGGTTTCCCTTGTCCTTAGCTACTATCCCACCAGCATTCACATCCAGATGATCATTAGGTGCCATTTTTGCCACCCCAGAAAGACGCCATCACCATATTCCCCTCCCCTCCCTTTCCACCTGTAGACATGCTGGTCCACACTTCCATCACCCCACACCCAACTCCTCCACCACTCCCACAGCATTATGGCGCCTTCCCCTGTAACTGGTGAAGGTGCAATGCCTGCCCATTTACCTCCTCCCTCCCCAGTATCTAAAGGCCCAAACATACCTTACAGGTGAAGCAACACTTCACCTGCACTTCCCAGAATCTCGGCTATGGCATTTGCTGCTCACATTGTGGTCTCCTCTATACTGAAGAAACACAATATAGACTGGGTGACCGCTTCACAGAACATCCACATACTGCTTGCAAGAAAGACCCTGAACTACTCATTGCCTGCCACTTTTAATGCATTGCCCTGTTCCCTGGCCAACATCTTTGTCTCTGGCTTGCTGCAGTGTTGTAGCAAAGTAAGACACAAGCTGGAAGGATAACACCTCATTTTCCACTTGGGGACCCTGCAGATCTTTGGACTCGATATTGTGTTCATTAATTTTAGGGCCGAAACTCTCCCATGTCCCAAGCACCCACCCCACACTCCAGGCCTCATTACCACATAGCCTGCTATTATACACTGCCTGTTATTAGTCACTAATAGTCCCCATTAACAACTATTCACTCTCCCAGCCTGATCGTTATCAACTCTTTGTCGAATGGCTCTTCTCTCTCTTTAGGATCTATCCTATCATTTACCCCCCAACCCAACCCCTTCCCCTTTTTTCACATATAAAGTGATGTTTTCCCAGCCACCATCAGTTCTGAGGAAGGGCCACTGGACCTGAAATGTTGACTCTTTTTTCCTTCATTGATGCTGCCAGACCTGCTGAGCTTTTCCAGCAACTTTGTTCTTACTCCTGATTTAAAGCATCCACAGTGCTTTTGTTTTTTTTAAAAAGAATTCCACTTGTTTGGATCACAGATGTTGCTATGTTGTACAGTTGAACAGTGGAAGGAACCAAGCAGACCCAGCTGAAGCAATGGCAGTAGTCTGTAATTAAAATTTGACAAGTTTATATTTTATAAGTGCTCAGTGGAGGTAACATTTCACCATATGTGTGCCCCAATATTTCATTAATATAATTTAAGGAAAGAAATTTTGTGCTGTCCAGCCCGACTCTAATGGGTTCGATTTCTATGCCTTCAACACAACCTAGCCAACCAATTAGCTATAGTCCTACCTTTAGAAACATGGCTACAGAAGGACAAGGAATGTCATTTGTGCCGCCTGAGGAAACGGATTTAAGACTTATAAGTATGCTTAAGGAGACAGATTCGGATGGAGTTCAGTTCTGCAAAATTAACATCACAGGGGTAGCCATTACCTTACAATCTTCTTTCAAACCCATTATTAGCTATAACACTGCAATATTTGAATTGTGAATAGTTGCAAATGACTTTATAAAGCAGTTAGTTTTCATTTTGAATGTGACGTAGGAATTGATATCAGAAAAATAAAGCTAAAACATATTGACACAAATAAAGCTAACAGGATGTTGCAAGGAAATTAATGAGAAACAGTCCGTAATTGCGGACTAAATCGACTGTAAAGAAAGCAGGAACAAAAACAGAAGTTGCGCTTCTGAGGAAGGATCACCGAAATCGAAACGTTCACTCTGATTTCTCTTCACAGATACTGCCAAAGCTGCTGTGCTTTTCCAGCAGCATCCGTTTTCGTTTCTGATTTAGAGCATTCACAGCTCCTTCGTTTATTAATTTGCAAAGAAGGCAGGAATTGTTTCTTGCATCAGAAACTGTCTAATAATTGAGATAACAAGGTGTAGAGCTGGATGAACACAGCAGGCCAAGCAGCAGGAAAGCTGACGTTTCCGGCTTAGACTCTTCTGAACCTTGTTATCTTCTCCAGCATCTACAGTTCCTACTATCACTGTCTAATTATTCCTGTTCTGCAGATCATTTTCAGATAAGATTAATGGATGGTGGAAGTCGCTGTGCTGGAAGAGTGGAGCTTTACTACAATGGAAGCTGGGGAACTGTATGTGATGATTCCTGGGATTTAGCAGACGCCCAGGTTGTCTGTAACCAGCTGAAGTGTGGGCAGGCTTTAAACGCAACAGTTTCCAGTTGGTTTGGTCCAGGATTGGGGCCGATTTGGTTAGACAATGTGAACTGCAACGTGAATGATTCTGTCTTGTGGAAATGTCTGTCAGGGCCGTGGAATGAGAGCGATTGCAAGCATAAAGAAGATGCTGGAGTTATCTGCTCGGGTGAGGTGTGCTTTCAGATATTTGCTGGTCGATAATACAGACATGTTAGAAACATGGGATGTAGATATTTAGTCATGATAACCAAATCATACACTTTGTTTTTGCTCAATGCTGTTGATAATATGGGAACGGCTTTGGTTTCCTCACATGCTAGCAAAATTTATACAGCTAAAAAAGAGACAGTTCAGTCCCTTCTAAATTAAATTTTATGACCTAAGTCTTATTTTAAAAGGCCACGTGGACAGCGCTAAATATCGGAATTGACCATGAGCAATGCCAGTCCAAGATGCAAGTGGTTTATTCACATGCATGTGCGGGAAACAGCTCAAATGCATTGCACCGAGTTACAAATAGTAACGGATTTTACACATAAAACAATCAGACACTCCATTCTCCAACAACCTGTCACTAATCTTGGTGTGCACATCTCATCTTTTAACTGTTAAATAGATATTTAATCAGGATTTTTCGGTGTCTGAAAAACCTTAAACAAAGTGCAGTTTTACTACAGTTAACCAAGATTAACATTTTCAAAGCTGAATATTTGTTTCCTGAAGACAATAAAAAGTGTACATATTTTCGTAATCGTATTCCGTTAGAGCCTGAGCGACTAACTTTCTAATTCGTCCTTACTGAATGGCATGTAATATCCTGGTTGGTCATGAAATACAGGTCTGACCCCCTGATTTCAAGAATTCGTACTTAGAGTTACACCAGGAAGATGTCCCAGAGCTCAACGGATTTTCAAGTTAAACTATGCGCAGACCCCCAAAAGTCGTTTTCGGAGATCAGTTTGCCTCCTTGTATCCTGACTCCCCTTATCACGGCATCACAGATTCGGTCTCCTTCCCTGTTTGCTGGTAAATTCGTTTTTTTTCAGCTGTGGACGGGACTCATTAATACAAAGCCGTTCTTGTCTTTTTACTTTATTTGGGCCTTCAGCCTTCTAGGGAGCTCTTTAAATAAAAACTGTCTTCTGATATCAACATCAGTCTGTCTCAGAAAACGCGATTTTTCCTTTACATATTTGCAGCAGTGAGATTTGAGTGGAACAGAATATTAAAGTTCTCATTTTCGTTCCACAGAGCACAGGGCTGTGAGACTGCAGGATGGTCCGACCCTTTGTCAGGGCAGAGTCGAGGTTTTCCATAATGGGACCTGGGGGACGGTTTGTGCTGATTCCTTCAGAATGGAGGAAGCGGAAGTTGTTTGTAAACAACTCAGCTGTGGTTCTGCCCAATCTGTCGAACGTGCTGTTACATTTGGAAGAGGTTCTGGACAGATCTGGCTCGATGATGTGAACTGTCGTTTGCATGATACAGTCCTGTGGCAATGTCCATCTTCACCATGGGGCCAACATAACTGTGACCACCAGGAAGATGTCGGAGTCATTTGTTCAGGCAAGAACGGGAAATGGAACAAAAACAAAGTTGTTGGATAAGCTCAACAGGCCTGGCAGCATCTGTGGAGGAGAAAACAGAGTTAACGTTTCGGGTCCGGCCCTGAAGGGTCATCGGACCCGAAACGTTAACTCCGTTTTCTCCTCCACAGATGCTGCCAGGCTTGCTGAGATTTTCCAGCAACTTTGTTTTTGTTACTGATTTACAGCATCCGCAGTTTTTTTGGTTTCTATTTAACGGGAAATGGACTCTTTCGGTTGAAATACTTCGCGCACATTCAATTGTTGCATCACGTAAGTTTAAGTTCACTCAAATTTCTGTTGCTTATGTTTCATATCACATTCTTGTCTGTGAGCTGCATGGACACCTGGCTAAGCAGCAAACTGATTTTTAAATTCTCATCTTCATTTGGAAGTCCCTCCATTGTAGTACTTCTCTTAATTTTTGTGTTCTCATCAAGTCCCACAAATGCCCTAACATACCTGATTTCCACTAATTATTCTGCTTCTTCTGCATTTCCAATTATAAACGATCCACAATTTTTGGGGCCGCGTACAGCGGTCATGATCTCAAATCACAACCCTTGCCCAATATGCCCGTTTCTTTAAATCGATTGTCATTTACATTATCAAAGAGGTACATTTTAAGGATAAACTTTTTTTATCATCTGACCCAATATGCCTCTGTGAAAAATTTTGTTTTATGATGGCCCCCAAGAACTACATCGGGACATTGCCGTAGAAGTTGTTGTTGAAGTAATGTTTAGATGTTTTTCTAGAACGAAACCCATTGAAACGACACAATGAGCGGGCTACGAAGAGAAGTGAAATGCGACCTGTCTCAGAACATTTTGGTAATTATTGATAAGGATATTGACATATTCTGTATATTGGCATTTTTCCTTTTGATTTTTTTAAAATGTATGTTTATGTGGTTCTTTAACGTGCACCATTATCTCAACTTCTCCACAACAAAATCAATTATTTTGCATACAGTGTTGAGTGCTCTTGATAGAGTTAAGTGCAGTGCATGATACCTTTGGTCCAGCTTGTTCTACCTATGCCAGGATTGATTACATTGAGTATAGTGACTGAATTGGTAGTTCAGTTTTGATAATCATTTGAAAGCCTGGAGGGAATAATCCATAGACTAAATATTGGGAAAGAGAAGTGGTTCATGAGTCTGATCCAGGCAGCACGGTATTACCTGTCAGTATCCAATATCAGAATTCAAAGTATGCTCTCTTTTAGGAGCTATTCAACGTTATGAATTCTGGCACATGTACTTCATAACAATTGCACATAGGTCTATTTCAGGCTTTTAGCTGCAGTCATTGGGCCAAATTAAAATGAATTTGCTGCCGCTTCCATATTTTAAACTCAGCATTAACCATTTCTAAAGTGAACAGTTACCTTTCATGATGTGCATTGGCTGAATAATTTAGCTTTATTAATTGCAGTGAAATATCCCAGAACTGTGTTTGTTTTAATCATCCATGAAATGTGGGTGTCGTTATTAAGTGCAACATTTATTGTTGATCCCTAATTACACTTGAGGAAGTTGCTGTGATTTGTTTTCTTGAGTCACAATGTCCTTTTGACACCCATGGTGCTGTCATGAAGGGATTTATCTGATTGTTATTAAGCAACATTGAAAGAGTTCCAAGACGGTACAGTAAATTGCTTAGAGGGGAACTTGCAAGTTGTGGTGTTAGCATGCACCTGGTACTCTTCTCTGCCTAGGGGACAGAGCTTGTGGATTTGAAAATTGCTGTTGAATGAACCGCGGAGTGTTACTGATGCTTTTGGGTGATGCACACCACTGCCTGTCCGTTTTTTGTACATTTGTTCATGTTGAGTAGAAATTACTGGCTAGGCTAACATTTATTAGCCATCTGTAATTGTTCTGGAGAAGATGTTGGTGAAAAGTCTTCTTGAAATATTAACTTCTTGATGAAGGCAGTAATGATTGATGACAATTTATAGCACACCAATCAAGTGAACTCGTACACCATGAATGATGTCAAGCTTGTGTGAAATTAGAATTGTACCCATCCAGACAAGTGGAGAGTAATTTGCCATTTTCCTGATTTATGCATTGTAAGTGGTGGGCAAGTGGTGAAGAGACTGAAGGAGAGTTATTTAGCCACAGAATGTTACGCTCTGACATACACTTGTAACCACAATATTTATTTGGTTATTCCAATTCAGTTCTGTTTCCAGAAACTTTAACCTGTTGGAATTTGGAGCAGGGCGAACAAAGTAAACTTATTAATTTGAAAGTTGGTAATCCAGGTTCTTACTCATTTTTTTTCTACAGAATTACGGCTAGTTGCAGGATTTGATAATTGTTCTGGGAGAGTTGAAATATTCTTCAACAGTACATGGGGAACAGTTTGTGATGATTCCTGGGATAAGCAGGATGCTGCTGTTGTCTGTAGGGAATTAAATTGTGGCCACCCAGTGTGGACTTTGGGAGGAATGATATTCAACCAAGGAAATGGCAAAATTTGGATGGATGAAGTAAAATGCAAAGGAAATGAATTATTCCTGTGGGACTGCCAATTGCCAACTATGGGCGATCACGACTGTGATCATAAAGAGGCTGTCAATGTGATATGTTCTGGTAAGCCTTTTTGAAAGTGAGCCATTTACTATTCACCATTCTTCCCTTTGAAGCTTCCATAACTACATTCAATCTAGCTGAATTGTATTTAAATTGTTACATAAGGATAATTTTAATGATAGAAAGAATGACTTAGCACTGGCCAGGTAATGCCCAATCAAAGCAACAAACATTTCAATTTGATCAGCTGGTTGTATCACAAGGAAGCATGTGAGGGAGACTTTGCCTGTGTCTCTATTAATTATATTTTCTTTCAGGCCAGCAGAAATTCACAGCACCCTTCAACCAGGACAGAACCCCTATTTTCATCATCCCCTGCATTTTTGTTGTCCTTTTGATTGCTGTGTCATTTGCTTTGACTGCAGAATTACAGAGAAGCTTCCAGAAAGGTTGGTTAATTTCCCACTAATATTGCAGCATCATAAATGGTGAGTCTCATTCCTGCACAATTGTTGTTCTTCAATTCTTATAGTTTACAATGTAGTCACACAAGATAAATTTCAGAGGTGATGTTGCCATGATTGGAAATTTTTAGCCCTTGTGAAAAGGACATGTTTGATTTGGTCAAGAACTACTTGGGCCCAACCATTTCATATGCTTCATCAATGACCTCTTCTCCATCATAAGGTCAGAATTGGATATGTTCACTAGTTATGACACAATTTATGGCTATTCAGATTCTAAAGCAGTTCACATCCAAATGAAGGAAGGCTTGGCAAGTATCCAGTCTTGGGCTGAGAAATGGCAAGTAATATTCATGGCAAGGCAATGACCAGCTCTAAAAAGAAACAATTTAATCACTGCCCCTTGACATTCAATAGCATTACCATCTCTGAATCCCCTACTATCAACACTCTGGGATTACCACTGACCAGAAACTGAACTGAAATAGCCACATAAATACAATGAGTTGAAAAGCAGGTCGGGTGCTAAGAATACTGGACCAAGTAACTCACCTCCTGACTTCCCTAAAGCTGGTCCATCATTTACAAAGTACAAGTTAGATGTGTGATGAAATATTTCCCACGTGCCTGGATGAGTGCATCTCAGATAACATTCAAGAAGATTGGTATCATCCAGGACAAACAGTGGCCCACTTGATAGGCACTACATCATTAAATATTCGGTCTCTCCAACACTGATAATGAGTAGCAACAGTGTGTGCCATCTACAAGATGTACTGCAGAAATGAACCAAGATCATGAGACTGTATCTTCCAAATCCACAGACATTTCCATCCAGAAGGATAAGTGTGACCGTTAAATAGAAATAACACCAACTGCAAGTACACTCAAAGCCATTCGGCTTCCTGACATGGAAATATATCACTGCTCATTAACTACCAATGGGTCAAAATCTTGGAATTCCCTCCCTACTGGCATTAAGAATCTACCAAAGGTACTAGGACCACAGTAGTTCAAGAAGGCAGCTTACCACTACATTGTTAAGGGCAACTAGAGCCGTGTAATTCTGACAGTGTCACCAGACTTTAAATATTAACTCTAGTTTCTCCCCACAGATGCTGCAACACCTGTTGAGTTTCATTAGCAATTTCTGTTTTTCTATTAGCAATAGATATTTGCTCATCTATATTCCACTGTCCTTGGTTCTACAGCCAACAGAAACCGACAGTATGCTACCAGCAGAGATTCTGACCCTGTTTATGAAGAGATTAAAGTTCAGGACATTGGTGCATTTCCAGGTAAATTCTTTTTAAGATTTATGCATATGATAATTTGTAAATTCAAGACTACAGTTCGTTAAGTTTATATGTTTACATTCCAGCGATTCACTCAACAATTAATGACATGAATGTGATATACACATGAAAGTTAGGTCAAATTAAGGACCATACTGTTCTTTGCCCCAACCAAGATAAAGAGTGACATAAAAGAAAGGAATACCTTAAAAAAAGAAATACGACCAATGCCGCTATGATTTCTTCAGCTATCTCTTTCACCATTCTGGGGTGTAATACTCGCAAGGATTTCTGCCTACCTTTGTTGCTCCACCATTGTCCCTCTAGGTTCTCCTTCCAAATAACTCTGGCTAGGTCCTCCCTCATGTCTTTGTAGTTACCATCACTCAGTTATAATACCGTTACATCTGATTCCACCTTCTCCCTCTGAAACTGTAGCATGAATTCTATGATTATGATAGCATGTTTTCCCCTAGGAGTTCCATCACCTTAAGCTGCCTAATCAAGTCTGCCTGACAACACATTGTTTAGACCCGAAACATCAGCTTTTGTGCTCCTAAAAATGTGTTCTTCCAGCTCAACACTTTGTTATTGTCAAATCTAGAATTGCCTGTTCCCTAATGGGGTTGATGACAAGCTGCTCTGTAAAAGCATCCTGTAAACATTCCAAGAATTTGTTTTCTTTTGATCCACTACCAACCTGATTTTGCCAGTCCACCTGCATATTGAAGTTCCCCTTTGATTATTATAGTAGTGCCTTTTTCCATCTGCTCACTTATTTTCTGCCCCACATAATGATGGCTGATATGGGACTGTGTATAACTCCCATCGGGGTGTCTTTCTCTTTTGTGGTTCCTCAATGCTACCCACACTGATTCTATGCTTTGCATCTCTATATCACTTCTTGCTATTGATTTAATTGCATTTCATATGAACAAGATAACCATGCCCCCTCTGCCCATCCCTTCAATAGGACTCTTTATCCTTGGGTATTTAGTTCCCAGCTCAGATCCCCTTGCTACCATATAGCTGCGATAGTCACAAATTCATACCAGCCAATACCAATCTGTGCTACAAGCTCATTTACTTTCTTTCATTTACTGTATGCAATTAAGAATAGTCCCCTCAGTCTCACATTGACAGCCCCTTTTTTTTCATTATTTTCTCCTTATTTGCTGTGACTGAAGCTAGATTCCTGGGCTTTTCCATATGCCTAGATGAGTACTGTTTTGAAAGTTTAATTATCTCTTCTGACCCAGTCCCCAACTTATTAACATTTTTTCCGTAATTTCTGTCCCCGTCTTCACTATTTTCTTTAAAGTCCCACCCACAGCCCTCCATTATGAAGTTCATCCGGATCTGGTCCCTGCATGATTCAGATGGAGCCTATCCCATCAGAACAATACCATCTTTCCCCAGTACTGTGCCTATGTCTAATGAATTTAGACTTATTTCTTCGACGCCAATCTTTGAGCCACGTGTTTACCTCTTCAACCTGGTTGTCCCTGTGCCAATTGCCTCATAGCTCAGTTAGTAATTTAGAAATCATTATCTTCTTGGTTCTGCTTTTTAATTTTACTTTGAGCTGCTCATATTGCCTTACCAAAACCTCTTGTTCAGTATGTTTTTACCTTCAACAATTGGATCTTTCCATTTCCACTCCAAGTTTCTTTCCAGCCCCAATGAGGTATCTAAAACCCATGCATCAGGTAGGCAACACAGCCTTCAGGACTCTTGATCATGCTCACAGAGAACAATTACTATTCCCCTGTTTATACCATCTCTAATTAGAAATATATTTATCGTTTTGCTCTTGTATGGCTCTCTGTACCATGGTACAATGTTCAATTCTCCATACAGACACTATTTTGTTCTATACAGGAAGCAAGAATCTCAAGCCTGTTAGATAAACTCAAAGACTCAGGCCCCTTCAGAACCACCTCCTAGATGCCCCTAGCTGCCTTGCCTATAGTCCCACTCTTCTGTCCCTGACAACTGACCGAAAACGACGGGTTGTGACTGCCTTCTGAAACACAGTGTCCAGGTATCTCTTCTCCCTCTCTGATGTGTTGCAGTGGTCAAAGCTCAGAGTCCAGCTCATCAACTCTGAGCTACATTTTCTTAAGCTACCAACACTTGCTCCAGGTGAGTTCACGATGAATTAAAATGGAGTCCATCAGCTCCCACATCAAGCATCTCTGCCCTGCATTCTACCTTATTCACTTAATTTTTAATTATTTAAAAAATAAATGTTACTGGTCTTATAGATTGTAAACTGAAAATATTTCTCCTATTTATCTTCAATCTAAAAGTAATCTATAATTGTCAAATAAATAGCTGTTACCAATCAATGAACTTCTAGATTTCGTGTGATGTCACTCCAGCTTGAGTGCTGGGCCCCCAATCCCGGATTTCAATCTATCCTGTAAAAATACCTTGCAAACTATGAACAGAAAATGCAAGCAAAAAACATCTCTTTCTCCTCTATATTGAATTCCCTTGCTGCCTCCACATTCCGCAAATTATATATTCACTCCAGATGTTTCTCGCTCCAATGTGATCTCTTTTTGTTGAATGTTCACAGCTTATTTGTCTTTTCACTGGGATCAAAAGTCCATTTAATTAGGTCTATCAATTAAAGCAATTATAATTCTTTTTTGAGTGAGTAGTGGCTGAGTGGATATGTAGAATTATAATAGTATTTAATAGTAAAACACTTTGTAACATGATCAGAAACAGACTTGTTGCTTGCAAACTGCATTCACAATATTTGGGCCGAAGTTGGTAAGTTTAAGTAGTAAGCTTACCTGTCAACCTGTTTTCCTTTTTTTTAGATTTGTTTCCTCCATCTGATGCCGAATTTGAAAGAGAATATGATGAAATTCGATAATTTGAGATGGAGTTGTGAGAACAATCACCTGAGCAAAAGTGTAATTGAGGCAAAGGCTTACAACAAAGTATACTCCATTTGTAAGTTGCATTTTGATAATAATTTGGCACAAATTTTCACGTTAGAATTTATAAACATTGATAATTTGCTTTGGAAAACTTTAGTCATGAACACCCTCTTGTATCATATTGTGCATGTGAATTACTAAATATCTAATGTTATTGTAATGAGAATTGAAACTGTTGTAAAGTAGTTTAATGAAACAATTAATGAGCTGTTATCCTCTACTTTAAGCAAACAAAATCTAATCCAGTTGCACACCACAGAGTAAACTTTTCATCTTGCAAATATGTAGATATGTGAATTATTATTCTCTCAAAACTGTTAACAAATCTGAAGTTGAACTGTTAAAGGAGAGACTTTCATTGATAATTAATTCCTCAGAGAAGAATGATTCTAATATGCTCAAAAGTTTAGTTCAATTTACAACATATTTAGGCCAAACAACATTTAGTAAGGAAAACATAAGTCTGTACATCAACATTTTCAATTGCAACCAATGAAGATGTATTGCAAAGATTCCTACATAATGACATTGAATGAATGACAAACTACCAATAAAAAACAAGTAATGAAACTGAAATTCCATCCATGAATAAACTACAGGTGATATACTAAATAAAAGACAAAAACAGGCCAACATTATTGACCTTAAGTTTATTTAATTCATTTATACAAAACCACATTTTATCATTAATTGTTACAGCCATTTCGCTTAAAATTGTTTGCATTGGTTGGTTGGGAAGAGAAATCAACAAATCTGCCATTGTAACATTTGTAAAAGCAAAATACAGAATTTCTGAACATGTAATATATTTCAGTCATTCTACCATCCCAGCAATTACCATTCAATTAAAATAAAGACATTAAAATAAACTTAAATACAATGTTGCTGCATGTATGCAAAATAAATTTGAGATCATTATTGATTTAAAGCAAATTATGAATAAACACCTCTGTGGTAGTTGGTGGTAAGTGAGAGCTGCAATCACTAAATGTCAAACCTTTGCAAAATAAAATTGAAATAAATTTGGATGGGTCTCCAAAATAGCAATATGAATTGGTAAAATAAGACATTTTGTAGAAGACTCTAGTACACTCAGCCCTATCTAGGTACAATGCTTTTTGATAGGAATGTTAAAGATTCAGCTTCAATGTGAAATGTCAACTTATCATAACAATTCTATTATGCCGCATAGAAATAACATTTGTTGAATATACAAGCAAAATTATCAAGTGGAGTACTGATAATATTGCTGCTAATAGCTAACCAAAAATATTTTATTCAAATCTTTTTTGAGGTATGATAAAATAAAAATGTGTGAGAGACTTATTGTTGCTTGATAGCTGAAAGCAGTACTGGGATTAAACTGATCCATAAGTGCCTGGTATCTGGTTTGATTTACCCACCCTTTCCGATTACCTCAGTTTGTGCTTCACCAAGAAAACAAATATATGTTTGTGTAGAGTTTTTGCAAGCTCAGCATTCTCAAAGTACTTTTCAAAAATTGAAGTACACCTTAATTTGCATGATTGCTCTGATAGGGGGTAGTCGCAAGCTTTTCCTCAAGCAGGTTGATTGATGAGTCATGTCCATAATAATGGTATAGCTCTAACATGCCTATGGTGATTTTATCCTATTGTGGAACATTTATGATGAGTCTGCTGGCATACACTGAATGTCCTGATGGCTGTCAAGAAAACTGATTGAACAAAACCTGTGGCCTATTAGTCCATGAATCATTCCCATTGGCATAGGAGTACCTTTGTTCCATTAAGGGAATGTGTGGTGCAGCTCAAGTTGTGCCAGTGGATGACATAGGCCCATTCAGCCCCTCAAGGCACCTCCAGCTATACCTCCAACCTTGCTCCTGAATGGGGGCACTTGTGAATGGATTTCAAAATGGAGGTTTTGCCCAGCTGGTGAGAGTGCTGCTCCTGGGGTGGTGCCAATGAAGGTGTAGCACCATGTCTATTAGATGGATTGTAATTGGTGTTCAAACTGCAGAAAACATGCTCTCTCCCACTGTATGCACTTCATAATGACCCTTATCATGTCCGTGGGACTTCTGCCATGACACCTATTACAATTGGCTCTGCTCTCCTTTTTCACGTGTCTGTGGTGAATGAGGGCTGTCAAGCCATTCAGACTCTGCTGCCCCTTGGCAACAGCCATTCCCTCCCATGCTGCATTGTCTTTACCCCTCCAGCTCCCACCCAGACCCCCATCCCTCTTTGAGCTACAAAGACTCACCTCCAGTCAGCCGGAGAAGCCCAGGGGCTACATAGCAAGATCCCACAAATGAGGATGGAGGGCGTGACCCTGGATCTTGTGAGGTGGGGGTGGAGAATGTCTGTCTTTTTTCTTAATCTTTGGCTCACCACTCAGAGGGCAAATGTAGAATAGTATAGCACAGGAACAGGCCTTTTGGCCCACCATGTCTGCGCTGACCATGATGTCATTCTAAACTAAAGCTATCTACCTGCCCATGGTCCATATCCCACTATTCCCTGCCTGTTCATGTGTCTGTCTAAATATCTCTTGATTATTCATCTCAAATCTGCTTCTACCAACTCCCTGGCACCAAGTTCCAGGAACCAACTCTGTGTAAAAAGAACTTGTCATTTAAACCTTTCCCTCTTTTACCTTAAACCTAAGATCCCTTGTATTTGACATTCCCACCCTGGGAAGAAGACTCGGACTGTCCACCCTGTCTTGCCTGTCATACTGTTATACACTTCTATCATGTTGCCCCTTGATGCTGTCATGAAAACAATCCAGGTTTGTCTAATCTTTCCTTATAGCTCATGCCCTCTAATCCAGGCAACATCCTGGTAAACCTCTTCTGCACGCACTCTGAAACCTCTACATCCTTCCTTTAGTGTGACAAGCAGAAGTACATACTGTGCTCCAAATGTGGCCTAATTAAAATTTTATACAGCTGCAACATGGCTTAGCAACTTTTATACGTAATGCCCCAACTGATGAAGGAAATCATGCCATATGCTACCTTTACCATCTTATCCACTTGTGTTGTCACTTTCGGGGAGTTATTAGTTTGTGCCCCAAGATCCCATTGTATATCAATTTTCCTCAGTGCCATTTACTGCATACTTTCCTCCTGCATTTGACTTCCCAAAAATGTATCATCTTTCACTTGCCTGGATTAAATTCTATCTGCCATTTCCCAGTGAACTTTCCACCTGATGTATATCTTGTTGCATCCTTTGACAACCGTCTTTATTACTCACAATTTGCACCAATTTTCATGTTAGCTGCCAATTTACTAATCGGATCACTTATGCAAATAAATGACAATCAACAGGGGTCCCATACTGATCCTTGCAGAACACCATTGGTCTCAGACCTCCAGTCAGAAAATCTACCCCCCACAATGACCCTCTGTCTTCTATGACCAAGTCAATTTTGATCCAACTTACCAACTCACTGTATCCCATGTGAGTTAATCTTCTGGGCCAGCGAGAAAGCTTGTCAAATGCTTTACTAATGTCCATCTTGACAACATCCACTGCCCTACCCTCATCAATTATCTACGTCAATTTCTCAAAAAAAACCACTCAACCAAAAAGGTGAGAGAAGACCACTCCAGCACAGAATCATCCCAGTTCAGTTCAGAGGGTTGTACCTCTGATCCTGTGAACCTCTCCCCTGCGCTCTCAGTTCTGCCATCCCATTTGTGTGAAGAAGGGGATCAACTCTAATTTTGGCGCAGGTCTGTTCACGGGTGAAAGCCAGCAAAGCTACCTCTCTGCCTTCCCTTTTCCATTATCCACAACACTGCTTTTATTATTTTAAGTGTCCAATAGCTCCTGTTTGCACCGTGTTCTTCAGTCAATATAAATAGTCCCCTAACAGCTGTCAATTGCTTTTAATATAAATGTGGTGTGAAACACTTCGGAATAGTTCACCATGCTGAAAACATTATATAAACTAAGTATTTTTAATAACATTCCACATAGATGGCAACTGGAATTAAGTCATTAATGTGCTTTTCAATCTCTTTTTCCTGAAAATACATGATGCTTTGTGGTTTGCTGAGAAGACTTCCATTTCATATTTCTTTATGTTTACACTGTTATTGAAAGACTGAGCAAAATGAGATAACACTTTACACTGTAGGTCAACCTCATGTTCTGCAGCTCGCTTCTACTCACCAAGCCTTGTACAGCTGCTGCAAGCTTCACTGCAGAAAGATCTTAGATTTTGAATTTGCACCAGGTGGCAGGCATAGATGCTCCGATAAGCAATTGCTGGTGGTAACAGCTTTGCGAGCTTGTGAGACTGTTGCCACAAGCAATTCAGATCATTGGGTAAATATTGTTAACACAACTCGAAAACAAATAGGATTTTTCACGCTCCCAGCTGGGTTTCATAGTATGGTTATGAAGATGACCCAAATGAACCAACTACAAACTTTTTATGTATAAGCAAACGAAGTAACCAAGTAGGGACAGCACAGTAGCTCAGTGGTTAGCGCTGCTGCCTTACACCACCAGGGTTCCAAATTTGACCCCACCCTTAGCAACTGCCTGTGCGGAGTCTGCACATTGGAAGAAGTGTGGAAATAGACCATTTGGCTCAGCACTCCACACAGACCCTCTGAAGATCATCCCTCACAGACCAATGTCCCTACCATGTCTTTGTAACCTTGCATTTCCCCTTACTAACCCACATAGCCTGCACATCCTTGAATAATAGGGGAAATTTATCATGGCAAATCCATCTAACTTGCACATCTTTGGATTGTGGGAGGAAACCAGAGCACCCATGGGAAACCTACAGAAAGAAAGTGCAAACTCCACACAGAAAGTTGCCCGAAGCTGGAATTGAGCCTGGATCCTGGTGCTTTGCGGCAACAGTGCTAGCCACCATGCTCCCCATGTCCATGCGAGTTTCCTCTGGCTACGCAGGTTTCATCCCACAGTCCAAAGTTGTGCAGATTTGTTGGATTGGCCATTGTATAGTGTCCGGAGATGTGCAGGTTAGGTTGATTGGCCATGGGAAATGTGGGTTACAAGGATAGGATAAGAGGATGCTCTTCAGAAGGACTCAATGAGCCAACTAGATTCTGAACTATAGGGATTTTACAATTTAACCAGTTAGAACTGAAGGTAATTTTATCAAAATAGCTAGTCAGTCAAAGTCCCTTGTGTGTAATTCATGTGTGATGCAGAAATTCCCGGACATTCTGATGGCCTGAAAGTAAGCGTTGAAAGCAACATTCTCAAAATTAAAGCTCAGTTATGTTTTAGTTTGAGGGACAAAACTGGCTTTTTTAAGTTAACAATATAGTTGAGTGATGGTACATTCCAGAAGGGGTGCCTGCAGTAGCTCCAGAGAGAATCTTTATTGGGTGTTTCTTCAGATTGTTCAGAAGAGTCTGGCAGTCCTGGAGTCCTTTGAAGGCATTGTTTCTGGCAATGACAACCAATAATATTGATGGGTTTTGGTTTGATGCAATTGAGGACTCAATCATGGTACAATAGAGCAAATGATTGCGCATTGGTGTAAAGTGTGGAAATGTTGCTTAGATCCTTGGCGATAAGCTGGATTTCCTTAAATGTCAACATGAGTGCTGCATGCTGCCTTTCTTCCTAATGACAACGTAATGTACACTTACCCAGGGAGGATTCTGGATGTAAAACAATTTATCTGATCATCAACAGAAAAAATGACAGAGGAAGGGAAATGTGTGAAATCTTGGCTTTGTTGGCTTCAGAAGTGAAGACAGAAATCAAAAAGTCAAAGATTGAATATAATAGTCTTTAGATGACTCACAGTTTCAGGCACCAAGGAGCATCTGAATGATTAGGAGAAATATACTAAAATTCATCTACACACATGGTGAGGGTGGTTCCAGGAGACTAGATCCATTTTTGTAACAGGAGTTATATACTTGATGTGGGTGGCAACACAGCACAGATTAATGCCATCAAAGGATGGGAGAACTCTGAGATAATTTATTGAAATTAGGGGTGGAGAAGGAAGTACGCAATGAATACAGAGAGACAATGGAACTACAGCTGAATTGTCCAGAAGTAGGAGGAATTCAACAGCAGTTTCACATGAAATGATTGAGGGCTAGTTGCATTGAATACAAATGCATTCAGGAAGATAATCGATAAGGTGGGTGATGTAGGTAAACATTTGTTTTTTTGGCAGTATAAAGGCTACAGCAGTGGCCTATTTACAGGCAGTAACCACATCAAACTTAACTTTTCTGCGTGAAACATTTTTCTGGAAGTATGGAAGAAAGCATTACTTAGATTATCAAAATTGATTACATGGGACATAGAATATTAAGTTCAGCATCCATAGACATAACCCAACTAAATAATAAAAGAGAGGTTATTAAGTTCAGAGGACAAACTACACAGATCAAAAAACAGTGTGAGAAAGACCGAGGAGCACCTTATTTGGTAGCTAAAATGAATGTCCTGAACAAGAACATAGTGGCAATGGGAGACTACGATTATTCTAATTTAAACTGGGGCATTAATAGTTTAAGGAACATTGAAAAGTGGAATCCCTGTAATGCTGAGAGATAATGGGAACTGCAGATGCTGGAGAATTCCAAGATAATAAAATGTGAGGCTGGATGAACACAGCAGGCCAAGCAGCATCTCAGGAGCACAAAAGCTGACGTTTCGGGCCTAGACCCTTCATCAGAGAGGGGACCCTGTAATGCTCACTGGAGAGATTTCTTGTTCAGTGTTTCCCTACTGATGAGGAAGAAAGGAAAACTGAATCAAGAATCTGTGGAATTCACAAATACCATTGCAAAAATACTAAATAATCAAGGGCAAAGGAGAAACTGTGTTTAATGAGTTACCATACATTAAGCTACTTAATAGTGTAAGAGCCCATGGTGTTGGAGGAAGGATATTGGCAGTGTTAGAAGATTTTCTAACAAATAGAAGACAGAGGGGCCATTTTCAGGATGGCAACCCATAACTAATGGAATGCCACAAAGGTCACTGCTGAGACCACAATTATGTTGATATATATTAATGTGCTGGATGAGGAAAGTGAATGTGCTGTAGACAGGTTTACAAATGACACAAAAAGAGTTGGAAGCTAGGTGGTGAGGATGACACAAAGAGATTGAAGAGGGATATAGGCAGGTAAATGAGTGGGCAAAAACTGAGCAAATGCAATATAATATTGGAAAATGTGAAATTATGCACTTTGAAAGGAAGAGTAGAGGATTTGAATATCCCACAATTGAGTAGCTTTCTGAGGTCTTTCTCCATTTGAATATTGAATTTGTGGATCTTCATCCATGAATCACAAAATGCCATGTTCAACCGGTAATGGGGAGGGCAAGTGAAATGTTAGCCTTTATTTCAAATAGAATCAAGTATCTTTGATTCTATGACAAAATTCAGGAGGTTTTGCTAAAAGTATAAAAGGCACTAGTCAGACTATAGCTGGAATACTGTGAAGTGTTTTCAGCCCTTACTTAAACAACAATACAGTGGCATTGTTGGCAGTACAGAGGAAGTTCACCATATGAATACAAGGTATGGTGGATATGCATTTTGCAAAGAGATTGACCAGAATGGTGTTGCACTCATTAGAATTTCGCGGAATGGCAAAATTCCTCGGGACCATGGCAAATGATATGTAGAAATGTTATTTTCCTTTGTGGGATAGTCTAGGACCAAAGTTTTATTTCCACCTCTCAGAATTCATTTTATGGTTATATCCAGGTAAGATTGAATATAATAATCAGAATTACATGGTTATAGAAATGATGAGATAAACATTAAGCATAATTACTTAACTGTTGGAGGGCTTACCGCAGTGAGATGGAAAGAAATCTTGCCCAGGCCTTTGGAAATCAAAAATTGTAGAATTACTAATGTGTGACATTTACTATGCCCATCTGATTATAAGACACAGGAGCAGAATTAGGCCATTCAGCCCATCAAGTCTGCTAAACCATTCAATTATTTTTATATGCTTCTCAATCACATTCCTGTATCTTCTATGCAAAGCTTTTGATCCCCTTACTCATCAAGACCCAGTCATTCTCTGTCTTATGTGCACTTAGTGACTTGGCCTTCACTGCCTTCTGCAGCAATGAGTTTCACAGTATCACCACCAACTGGCTGAAGAACTCCCTCCTCACCTCTGTTTTAATACGTTGCCCCTTCACTCTGTGGCTGTGCTCTGAGGTCCTAGTCTCTCTTACTAGTTGTAACATCTTCTCCATGTTCATGGTATTCAGGCCATCAGCTTTAAGTTTCAGCCAGATCCCTCCTCATCCTTCTAAACTCCATGAAGTGCAGACATAGAATTCTCAGCTACTTCTCACATGACATAAGTTTCATCTGTGGGAGCATTCTTGTAATCATCCTCTGGACTGCCTCCATTGGCAGCATATCCTTCCTTAGATATAAGGCCCAAAACTGCTCACAGTATTATAAGTGTGGTCTGGTCAGAGCCTTATAAGGTATGTTTCTGCGTGTGCATTCTAGTCCTCTTGAAAGGAATGCCAACTTTGCATTTGCCTTCCTAACTGCCAACTGAGCCTGCATGTTAACCTGAAGAAAATCCTGAACTATGATTCCCAAGTGTCTTCGTCTTTCAGATTTCCAAAGCTGTTCTCTGTTTAGAAAATAATGTATACCTCTAATCTTCCTAACAAAATGCACTTTCCAACATTGGATTCCGTCAGTCATTTTTTTCCCACGCTCCTAGCCTGCCCAAGTGCCTCTGTAACCTCACCACTTCCTCAACATGACCTTTCCCTCCAACTATCTTTGTGTCATCTGTGAATTTATCAACAATGCCCTCAATCCTTTGTCCAAATGGCTAATATCTAACATGAATAGTTGTGAGCCCAATTGGAATGCTGCAGAATACTGCAAGTTACCTTTTGTCATGCTGAAAAAAGACATATTAATCCCTACTTTCTGCCTTCTGCCATCCAGCCAGTCCTCAATCCAAGCTAGTTCCTTCCCCTAACACTATGGGCTCTTACCTTATTTAGCAGTCTCCTCTGCGGCACCTTGTTAAATGCCTCTTGAAAATCTAAAAATCTCAAGTCCACTGGCTCTCCTTTGTCTAATTTCCTTGTTATCTTCTCAAAGAATTCAAACAGATTTGTCAAGCATGTCTTCCAAATGATGACACTCTGTGAGTCAATCTGATTAACCAAGGCCTCCACAATCTCATTCTTGAGAATTAATTTCCATCTTACCATTGACAGAGGCTAATGGGCCTATCATTTCCCGTCTTCTGCCTCCCTCCCTTCTTAAATAGGTGGGTTAAATTAGCTATTTTCCAGTCTACTGGAGCTCTTGCTGACTCCAGTTCTACTGAAGTTCTGCAACGCTACTAGTGCCTTACACAGTGAAAACTGATGCAAAGGACAAGTTCAGTTTCTCTGCCGTTTCTTTGATCCCCATTATTATTTCTTCAATTTCATTTCCCAGTGATTCAATATCCACTCTTTCCTCTCTCTAACCTATTTGATGTTTAAAATAAACTCTTGTAAACTTCTTTTATGTTGCTAGCCAGCTTACCCTCATATTTTATTATTCATTAATCTTTAGTTAAAGTCTGCTGGTTTTTAAAGGCTTCCCAATCCTTTGGTTTTCTACTAAACTTCACCACATTGCATGTCTTTTTCTTTTGCTATTCTGCTGTCCTGAGTTTCTTTGTCAGCCATAGTTGCCATATTCTCCTCTTAGCACGCTTCTTCTTTTTTAGGATGAATATCTGCCATACTTTCCAAATTACCCCCAGAAACATCTGACATTGCTGACCTGCTTCAATCAACTTAGCTCATGTCTTTGAACTTAATTTTACTCAATTGAAACAATGTTGCATCCAATTCCAGCTTTTCCTTGTCAAACAACTGGATGAAATTGATCAGACTTTGGTCATTGCCCCTTTCCAGAATCTGCTAATTTTTCCAATAACATAGCCAATGCATTCTCTGCTTTTGCTGCCACTTCCTTTAAGACACTAGAATGTAGTTCCTCAGATGCTGGGGACTTGTCTGCCTTGAGATAGTTTCTCAGTATGTTTTCCCTAGTGATGATGATTGCTCTAGGTTCCTCCTTTTCTATAATCTCAGCATTTCCTGTTACTTTGTGAATGGGTTCATTATCTTCCACTGTGAAAACTGTGGCAAAATATTGATTTGTTGTCTCTGTTATTCTGTGTTCCCAACTACCAACTCTCCCATTTCATCTTCTACAGGACCAACATTCATTTTCAGCACTGTCTTCCTTTTATATATACTTGCAGAAGTCTTTTTTACCTGCCTTTATACTTTGTGCTTGTCTTCATTCATAATTAAGTCTTTTTATTACTTTATTAATCACACTTTGTTAGATATTAAAAAATTCCCAATTGTCTAATCAGCCACTGATTGTTGTAATACTACACTGCTTAGATTTTTTCACTCATGTTATCTTTGCCTTTCTTGCTTAGTCATTGATTTTTTTCACCTCTTAAAGTCTTTCTGTATATATTTCACAGAATCCATACAGTGCGGACACAGCCCATTTGGCCCAACAAGTCCACATCAGCCATCTGAAGAGCATCCCCCAACCCCATCCCCCTAGCCTGTAACCCTGCATTTCACATGGCTAATGCATCTAACCTACACATCTGTGAACACTTTGGGAAATTTAGCACAGCCAATCCACCTAACTTGCACATCTTTAGACTGTGGGACAAAACTGAAACACCTAAGGGAAACCCCTATTCAGACACAGGGAGAACATCCTAACTCCACACAGACAGTGGGCCAAGCCTGGATTTGAACCCAGGTCCCTAACACTGTGAGGCAGCAGTGATCACCACTGAGCCACTGCACCCTTTTTTTAAATTGAGGATTTATTCCAAGAGGATTTTATTAAAAGAAATATCCTTCTAGGCTTTTATCTGGCACTTCAAAATTGGAAAACGATGAACACTGAAAAAAATATGGACATTCATGTCAGTATTTAAATTTTCTTTCCTTCATCAATGCCAGGTGATTGTTGTATCATGTGGATTAGAGTTGAGAACTGACAAGAGGAGGAATTGAATATCTCCTGAAATATTTGTCACTGTTCACCAACAGCTCTACTTTGTAATCTTTTTGTTCAGCCATTATGTCTAGATCTGCACTCATGCATAGTTAATTACCTTCGTTTGACAGCAGAGTGCTCATTTAGGATTCAAGTTCTCATCCTCAAACTGAATTTGAAATTCCAGCATGCTATGATCCCAAGAGGATCCTTTATAATGAGATAATTAATAAATACCATCTTACAACACAATACTAAATCCAATATACCCTGCTACATGGTTGGCTCAACAACACATTGCTTCAATAACACTCGGAAAGCCTGACATCATTCAGTACAAAGCATCCTACTTGACTGACATCACATTCACAAGCTTCTATTCTCTACACCACCGAGTCTCACTAGCAGCAGTGAACACTATCTGCAAGATTCACTGCAAAACATCACCGAGCAGCTTCAGGCAGCACCTAGCAAACCTATGATCACTCCATTTAGAAGGACAAGTGCAGCATATACACCACCACCTGCAAGTTCCCCTCCAAACCAATCACCGTCCTGCCTTGGAAATATATCACTGTTTCTTGAGGGTCATTGGTTCCATGTCTCGAAATTTCCTCCCTTAAAGGCATAGCAGGTCATTTTTCAGCACATGGACTGCAAGGGTTTAAGAAGGCAGCTAACTGCCATTTTTCCACTGCCAGCAGAGACACCCCATAAACACTGGCCGCAGGTTCCAATAAGAATAAAATTGACAGCGCAATTTCTCCCTGTCTGTCGGTTCTTTCTTTCTTTCTTTCTATCTATCTATCTATCTATCTATGTATCTATCCATTTAGGATCTCATAACAATTTGCACTCTATAGTACAGTGGACTGGAACACATTATACATAATCACTATGTTGTTATGACTCTGGGTATCCTAGGTTGGAGCAGCTGGGTGTTTCCCTTTGGTACGTAACCATATTTTGTGTGCAATAGATACAACTCCCTACAAACCCAAGAAAATTACAGAAGGTGTGAATTAATAAGAACATAAATAAATCTAACCCTCAGATGTTTTCTGAATTTGAACCCTAATGAAAAGCTGACGTACTATTTCGAGGCCACAGAACTCCCTCCCTCAACGACTTCACTACGGTTTTGCCTAAATTGGCAAACACATCAGTTATTGGTCGATTGTTTGCAATTCTCAGAAAAGACGACGAGATGTTACTGGCAGATCTGAATTTCACGGTCAATATCCGATGAATAACTGGAATCACTCGAATTTCTGATGTACAGTTTCATCGTAGATCATTGATCAGGTTCTCCTTCACATCACTTGAATAGAGTCGCCGTGAAATGTACCGTTTGGGGATATTTGTTCTGATTCTGCGCGTTTCACTGGGTAAGTCGGCCACTACAACACTTATCCGAACGCTGGAAATTGTTTTTCGCTATGTTCCAATCCTTTTCAATTTATTAAACAATGTTGACTTTCTTTCAAACAATTCATTCTTTTTAGTCAAATCTTGGAGTGTCAATGGTGATCACATCAAAGAGACATAAACGGAGATGTCAATTCCGCCTAAAAGTGTATCTTTCAGCTGTAAGAGGCTTTGGCGGTTTTATGTTCTATGCGCTGATCGCGCAAAAGGATTTTAGAGACTCGATAGATGATACTGAACTGCAACCATTGTCTTAATCAAACACAAATTTCCGCAGAGCAGAATTCTGCCACCTGATCGGATGGTCTGTTTTTAATAATTCATTATAAGTTAATATTGTAAGTATTAATATTAGCAGTCATTCGTTAACAAACTGCCTTCAAACAACAATTTAAAACATTGTACTTTCCTGCTATTGTGACTACAGCCTTATAATTTCCTTTTGGATCATTCAGTCATTAGTACAGGTTAGCGAGGATAATTGACAAAAATGAGTTAAATTATGAATTTGGAATGTTGATAGAATAGTTTCAATCTTGTGCATCTAACGAAACCCTAATTTGGAAATATAACCCAATTATAAGTTTGTTTTGCCAATGACAGACTGGAATTTTTGCATTCAGTTAAATTAGAACTCACTGAGATTTTAGATCAGCGAGGTGTTAATTTTCTCTCCTTTTAGGTGTCGTCCCGAAAATTAATCCTTAAACAGGACGATAACTTTGAGAAATTTCAATCAATGCTTTAGCAGATTCAATTGGGAGATTTTTTTTAAAGTATTGTCTCCTGCGAATTTCTGTCAAGTGTTTCTCGTTGTCCTTTACCGTTCCAGAACTAGTCTGCAAAGTACACTTTAGACCTGTTGACGTCGACAGCTTTTAACTAACCATTTAGGGAAGGCAATGACCTGGTGGTATTATCGGTGGAATATTAATCCAGGTAATGATCTGCGGATCTGGATTCGAATCCCGCCACGGCAACTGGTGGAGTTTAAATTCAATAAATGCCTGGAATTAAGAGTCTAATAAGGCCCTGAATCCTTTGACGATTGTTGGTGGAAAGAAACATCTGGTTCACTAACATCCTTTAGATCTGGCCGACATGTGACTCTAGACCCACAGTAATGTGCTTGACTCATAACTGGGGATGGACAATAAATGCTGGCCGAGCCAGAGACGCCCTCATCGCGTGAATGAATAGTTAAAACAAATTCTACAGTTTCAACGATGACCATATTATGCCCGAAAAGTTTGACTCCGTGAAGATAATATTTACCGAAATTTGCAACAGTTCTCAGAAGCATATCAGCAATGCTTTACAATATTTTGGAAGAAAGCACTGTAATATCCAAAATCTAATTTCACATAATTTCATATATAATCAGACCGCCACATCCATAGATAATAAAATGTGAGGCTGGATGAACACAGCAGGCAAAGCAGCATCTCAGGAGCCACATCCATAGAATCTTCTCTCACAGTTTGCGCCAGATTTGCATTATGGAATTGCGCTTATCTTTCCTCCGTCTTCTTGCATTAGCGATGGTATGCCTTCACCCCCTTCAAACCACTTATGGTTAAATGATCAAGATGTCCAACAGTCCAATGGATCTGGCGTTAGTGATGGTCATTTTGTGGTCAGTTATTTTCTGTGAAATAAAATACTAGACCTTGCAGGAATCATTACTCGCGTGGGATGATTATATAAGATTCTAGCGCTGTCTTTTTTCAGCGACGGCATGTTACATTTTAGACAGTTGAAATACTTTTATTTCCGACATCCCATTCCGAAATTCTAAATATTGATGACATTTACGGAAGTTATATTGAAAACTATCGAGGTAGCTTTTAGGAGCCGGCGCAATAGAGAAGTGGGAGACAGATTTCCCGCCGGCTCCAATTTTCCAGCAAGAGGGGAAAGCGGGGCTATTTCAACGCATTTAATTAGCGGAGCATAGGTGGTATCAGATTGTGACCGGTCATACATCAAAAGAACATTGGACAGAATGCAGTCTGGGCTGCAAATTCAGTATGTTCACACTGGCTGTATTGCTTAAGAATAATTTTTTCGGATTCAGTCGTTTACCTTTTTCAAGTGACTGAGTTCATTATTTGAAGCTAAGGCGGAGAATCCAATTAAATTGAATTTTAGTCGGTGTTAGGGGCAAGGTACTGACATGGATAAAGGTTGGCGGACTGGCAGACAGCTGACAGCAGGGAGAAAGGGATTCTTTTTTCAAATGGCATATGATGTCTAGTGGCGTTCAGCAGGAATCTGTGTTGGGACTATTCACATTATACTTTAACGATCTGGACTAAGGAACGGAGTGCATTGTCTCTAAGTTTGCAGATGATGCAAAGGTAGCAGATGGATATGTTAGGTTTGGGGAGCGGGAGGGTTGGATTGGGTAGGAGAGTGAGCAAACAGTGGGAAGCGGGTTATAATGTGGGAAAGTGTGAGTTATGCACTTTGGCAGGAAGAAGACAGGCACAGGCTATTTTCTTAACAAGGAAAATCTTTGGAAATCCGAAGCACAAAGAGACTCAAAGATAATAAAATGTGAGGCTGGATGAACACAGCAGGCCAAGCAGCATCTCAGGAGCACAAAAGCTGACGTTTCGGGCCTAGACCCTTCATCAGAGAGGGGGATGGGGGGAGGGAACTGGAATAAATAGGGAGAGAGGGGGAGGCGGACCGAAGATGGAGAGTAAAGAAGATAGGTGGAGAAGGTGTGGGTGGGGAGGTAGGGAGGGGATAGGTCAGTCCAGGGAAGACGGACAGGTCAAGCAGGTGGGATGAGGTTAGTAGGTAGCTGGGGGTGCGGCTTGGGGTGGGAGGAAGGGATGGGTGAGAGGAAGAACCGGTTAGGGAGGCAGAGACAGGTTGGACTGGTTTTGGGATGCAGTGGGTGGGGGGGAAGAGCTGGGCTGGTTGTGTGGTGCAGTGGGGGGAGGGGATGAACTGGGCTGGTTTAGGGATGCAGTGGGGGAAGGGGAGATTTTGAAACTGGTGAAGTCCACATTGATACCATATGGCTGCAGGGTTCCCAGGCGGAATATGAGTTGCTGTTCCTGCAACCTTCGGGTGGCATCATTGTGGCAGTGCAGGAGGCCCATGATGGACATGTCATCAAGAGAATGGGAGGGGGAGTGGAAATGGTTTGCGACTGGGAGGTGCAGTTGTTTGTTGCGAACTGAGCGGAGGTGTTCTGCAAAGCGGTCCCCAAGCCTCCGCTTGGTTTCCCCAATGTAGAGAAAGCCGCACCGGGTACAGTGGATGCAGTATACCACATTGGCAGATGTGCAGGTGAACCTCTGCTTAATGTGGAATGTCATCTTGGGGCCTGGGATGGGGGTGAGGGAGGAGGTGTGGGGACAAGTGTAGCATTTCCTGCGGTTGCAGGGGAAGGTGCCGGGTGTGGTGGGGTTGGAGGGCAGTGTGGAGCGAACAAGGGTCTAGGCCCGAAACGTCAGCTTTTGTGCTCCTGAGATGCTGCTTGGCCTGCTGTGTTCATCCAGCCTCACATTTTATTATCTTGGAATCTCCAGCATCTGCAGTTCCCATTATCTCTGGCACAAAGAGACTCAGAAGTTTTAGTTCAGGATTCTCTCAAGATTAACATTCCAATTCAGTTGGCAGTTCGGCAGACAAAGGCAATGTTACCATTCATTTGGAGAGGACTAGAATACAAGAGCAGCGGTGTACAGCTAAGGCGGTATAAGGCTCTGATCCTTATCTGAGGATGGAAATGCTGGCATTGGAGGGGATCCAGAGGAGCGTTACAAGAGTATTTCTACGGATTAAGGGCTTGTCATATGAGATGTTGAGGTCTCAAGGTCTGTACATTGTGGAGTTTAGGAGGATGAAGGGGAGTTGATTGAAACTTAAAGAATACTGAGAGGCCTGGATAGAGTAGAAGTGGAGGAGATGTTTCG
The DNA here is from genome assembly GCF_030684315.1 of Stegostoma tigrinum. Taxonomy (NCBI): domain Eukaryota; kingdom Metazoa; phylum Chordata; class Chondrichthyes; order Orectolobiformes; family Stegostomatidae; genus Stegostoma; species Stegostoma tigrinum. Next base: position 56,309,934 of record NC_081367.1, read on the forward strand.
ACTAGTGGGGGAAACTCAGACCCAAAGCACAACATCAGAGTGAAGGGAAAATCATTTAGGATAGAGATGAGGAGAAATTTCTTCAGCCTAAGGGTGTGAATCTATTGAACTCATTGCTGCGGAGAGCTGTGGAGGCCAAGTTATTGAGTGTCTTTAAGAGGATGGTAGGTAGATTAGTGAGGGGATCAAGAGTTACAGAGAGAAGGTGGGGAATAGAATTGAGAAACATATCAGCCATGAACTAATGGTGCAGCAGATTCGATGGGCTGAATGGCCTAATTATGTACCGACATCTCATACAGTCTGATACAATTTTAACCTCACTGCGAAGCCTCTTCCTGGGATGCCTAACCTGAAGAAGTTACCCTCCTCCCTCCGGACCAACCTCAGGGAATCTCTCTCCCACAGCAACTCTCTTGTAATCTCTCCATCTTTGGTCCGCCTCCCCCTCTCTCCCTATTTATTCCAGAACCGTCTCCCCAACCCCCTCTCTGATGAAGGGTCTAGGCGCGAAACGTCAGCTTTTGTGCTCCTGAGATGCTGCTTGCCCTGCTGTGTTCATCCAGCTTCACACTTCATTATCTAGTCTTATAAAGTGAAGCACCTTTCGAAACTTCATTCCGCCAAAATAATGGAGTTGGTGCCGTCCAGAGATTGTAGCTCCAGAAAACCAATTTTAGTTATCCAAACTGACAAGAATCACATCTCCTGCGTCCTTATCGCTGGAAAGTAGAATCTTTGCATTAGCACAACTGTGGCTTGCCGAATTCCAGGAGACAGCAATCCCCAAAGTGAGTCTCTGGCTATCCGTCCTGTTGTTTAAATTTACTGTCCCTTCACTGTTACAGCCTTTGCTACACTCTTTGTTCCGCTGTAACACTTTGTAACACTGTTACACTCTTTGTTCGGATCTCACCGAGGTATCACTCCAGGTAGCTCAGCATGATCATCGATTCCCGGTTCCACTGAGAGCTGCTAAAATTGCGATTGTTCACTGATGTGTTAATTGGCCAAACGATTTCCACTCAAATCACCCCCTGAATGAAATCTCAGGCTTTGCTGCAAGTTCGTTAAAGGGTACTTCTGAACATATAACAAGGACTTGTCACTTGTTGTTCATAGGGAGCACTGAACGAATCACTCGGTTTAGGACTGTTTCGCAACAGGCTGAGAAATAACTCGATTTAAGGCGGGCTTGTAGCCATCTCCAGCTAACTTGCTCTGGCAGAGCCTAAAAGCGCGATTTATGCGAGTTCGCACTGTAACCTAAACCATTTCAATGGCTTAAGTTTCCTGAAATATGTTTTTAAAATGTGTCATTGTTTGTAATTTAATGTGATACTTTTAAAAAGTTGCAGTTGTAGGGTGCTCTGAAGACTTACCCATTATAAATTATTGAAGCTTCGAATTGAACATAAATCAAATCGCGACTGAACTTAGACGAAGAGTTCCCGATTAATTCCCATGCGAGGGAATGGATATTTTACATCGTTTTTCCCAATTCTGTTTCCTATGGGACTTTGAAAAATCCGCTTGATAGTGTGATAAGTACAAGCTGAATGGCAGTGTTAGTTGAATTTGAGGTGAGTACTTGAAGGAGAAAAAAGATGAGATTTGGCGAATGGCGACGGACTGGCATGAAGTGAATGCTCATCAAAGGTACCTCGGCAGATTTTACGCAGCGAATGGCTTTCTCCTGCGTATAAACATTAAAGGCTATTTGGAATCTGTACAAGAAACTAAAATACTACGTCTGAAATGCCTTTAATAAAGAAAGGGAGCCCAGGACTTCTGTCTAGTATTGGGGAGACGGGATTATGAGGTAATAAAATGTTGCAAAATCATTCCCCAATTGTAGCAAATGGAGGACGTGTTCGACAAAAACATGTACCCACAATGATCAGATCGGAACAAACGTGATGACCAAATGGCCAAACCTTTTGACCAGGATTATCGTCCTCCTGGTGCGGGGATGAAATGCTTAAACTGAGAGGTGAGCGATGTTGAAAAAAAAACAGTTGTGAAGTGAAGAATAATCTGTGGAGAATGAAGGAATGGGGAATTGATGCACTTGCTTTGCTAAGCGCTATAGAGGGACTTAAGACATGGAAGTTAGGTCTCTTGCGACGCCGCAGTAATGATTTTTGATTTAGATTTAGTTTTTATTGTTACGTGTAGTCGAGCGCAGAAGTACAGGAGTACAGTGAAAAGGGTAGAATGTTGACACACAAGTCACCATTTGAGGGACCAAGGTACCTAAGTACAAAAAAGAACTGGTTTAGATTAGTGATAGAAGCAGAGTTAAAAATGTTAAGCATTACTTCTTAGAATAAGTAGAAAAAAAGTAAAGAATAATTAACAGTAAAGCCCCCTTCCCTCCTTCTCTCCCACACGCCTGGAAGGAAAACAACCCCAGCCGATGCAGTCTCTCTCTCATAGCTGATTCACTCCCGACCGGGCAATATCCTGGGACGTCTGCAAACACTCCTGAGCAACCACATTATTCCAATACCTATCTCCACACATTACTCCAGTTGCGACCTGAACAACATTTTATGTAGCTCCATCATAACTTACCTGCTCTTGTATTTAATATGGTGACTGATAAAGGCAATTTCAAATTCCTTCTTAACCATCTTATCAACCTGACACATTGCCGTCATGGATCTGTAGACTTGCACACGAAGGTCTCTCTGATGCTGTGTACGTTTTAGGGCTCAACCAATCATCATTTACAAACTTGCCTTATTAGTTGACTGCGAATGTATCACCTCCTGCTTTTTAAGATTAAATTCCTTTTCTTCTGATCTACCCATTTGACCAGCCTCCTGATATCATCCCAGACTCTTAGCTTTTCCTCCTCGCTATTTACCATACGAGTACTTTTTAAAAATCATGAGTGGACTTATTAATCCAACTTCCTACAGTTGTGTCTAGATCATAAATGTATACTACAAACAGGAATGGATTGAGCACTAAACCCCCAATTATATGCCAATAGACATAAGCTTTCATTTATAAAAAAAAGCACACCTCCGACCATCACCCACTGCCTTCTGACACTGAGCCATTTTTGACCAAATTGCCAAACTGTTCTAGATCCCATGGACTATTACAGCCTCCCACATGATACCTTGTCAATATCTTTACTGAAGTCGAGGTAGACTACTTCAACTGCATAATGTTCAATTGCACACCTCCACAAAAATCTCGATCAAAATGGTCAGATAGGCTGACTGTCCTTGATTTCTGCTTATTATCCAAATGGAGAACAATTTTGTCCCACAAATTTATATTTCCAAATGCTTCCCTGCCACTGATGTTAGACTCATTGATCTCTAATTCCTTGGTTAATCCTTTTTTCTGCCACAGTTCTTGAATATTGGTTTCCTGATGAAGAGCCTAGGCCCGAAATGTCAGCTTTCTTGCTCCTAAGATGCTGCTTGGCCTGCTGTGTTTATCCAGCTACACACCTTGTTAAACGAAATTAGCTGTTGCACACCCCACAGATTCCTCTCCTGTGGTCAGGCAAGATATGAAAGTTGACAGCAGGTTCCTGAAAACTCATCTTTTGTGCTCCTGAGATGCTGCTTGGCCTGCTGTGTTCATCCAGCCTCACATTCTATTATCCTGAAAACTCATGTCTTGTTTCTCATGGAAGCCTTGAAACATATAATCTTGTGATGTATCCAATTTTGAGTTTGCTAAAATTGCTAATATTTCCTTTTGTGAGTAATTTTTTTCAAACATATTACCATACTCCTCCTTGATTTTTATATGGACATTACTTTCCGTTATAGTGAATACAGATGAAAAGTTTTCACTTAACACCTTACAAAGGTCTTCTGATGTCACACACAGCTTGCCACTTCAGTCCCTAATGGACACTACCTTCCCCTGGTTATATTTTAGTCCCCATGATGCTTCAGATATGACTACAATTATATCTTATTTTACTTGTCATTGTTTTGTTCATTCAGTGAAAAGCAAAATATTGTGGAAATCTGAAAAAAGCGTGATAAATGGTGAAAAAATTTAATAGCTTTGAAGCATATGTGAAGAGAATATTTGAGTTCTGAAGTAGTCACGCTGGACTTGCAATGTTAATTCTGTTTCTCTCTCTGCAAATGATGCTCTCATATTTATTTAAACATTTAAAATAAATGGAGATTAATCACCAATAGTAATGAGGATATGAGGGATTCCTCAGTTTCTGAATTAAATTCTCCCATTAAGTCCTTGAATCTCCTGATTCACAGTTCTGTCAGCTCTTTAGTGAAGCTTTTAGATAGCAACTTATGCTCACCATGATTCTGGATAATTTGCAAAATAGCTTTATAGCACTCTGCATTATATTTCACCAAGTATTAGGTGGGATAGAGGCATTGCTAATCATTCATGGGCCTCAATTAATTATAGACCATTGAATCCCTACATTGTGGAAACAGGCAATTTGGTCCAACTAGTCAACACTGACTCTCCAAGAGCATCCCACCCAGACATATTCCCGTACCCCTACATTTCTCTTGTCTGACCCACCTAAACTACACATCTCTGAATACTATGGGCAACTTAGCATGGCCAATCCACATACACTGCACATCTTTGTGCTGTGGGAGGGAACCCACGCATTCACAGGGAGAATGTGCAAACTCCATATGGACAGTCACCCAAGTCTGAGGCTGGAATCGAACCCAAGTCTGAGGCTGGAATCAAACCCAGGTCCCTAGCGCTGTGAGGCAGCTTTACTAACCACTGAGCCACAATGCCATCCCAAAACCTTCACGCTGAAGTCCAGATTTAGTTTGATAACATTATTGAAGTATCATTAAATATTGTAATATGGGGTATAATTTATTGTAGAGCTGGTCTTTGGTCTTTTGAACATGAAAATGGTAAAAACTTGAATAAACTAAATGCTTTACAGCCCCTAAAAACAAAGCAACCACATATGATGCCAAATACAGATAGTCACACATAAACAGTGCAGTGATAGTAAATGCACTTTAAAGATTTATACAACTGGAGCATGCTTTGTTTGGTGTATGAAGTACTATGTAATCAACAGCTAAAATTCCGCAGACTTTAGAACTCACTGGTAGACATATATAGATTTCATTACTGTGGCGCTTTGAGTTCCAATACAACCTGATCTTTGGGCAACTGTGCAGAAAGGAATAGAGGATCTCCTCATGGATTTGTTCTTGAGAATGGACAGGCCAGCTATAAACAGGCAGAAGGCTATTATGGGGGTCATACTTGCTGACAGTCTGCCCATCTTTTGTAGTTCATATCTGGGTGTCCTTGGAGAAGGAGCACATAATGTCCTCCAATGCTCTCCATTCCTTTAGAGAGAGGTGGGCACTATGGGGAATAACACCATTCAAAGCCTTGTTGAATTAGTGCCTTCCTGCTCTCCCTGCAACAGCTACCTCAACACTTTTGATGGTTTGCATTGACCATAATTGCCTTTGCATGTAAATATTCCATTGCTTACTTGCTGGTTCTTACTTGGTAGTTGAATTAAACAAAACAAAATTCACCGTGAGTTTACTGCTGAGAAGGTCGCTCAGTTGTGCATAAAAACAGCTTGATGATCATTTATCACGATATTGCGACTGTCATTTTAGTTTCAGTTAGGCTGCACAATAAGTGTGCTTTAGTCATTCCAACAAATATGGTTATATTATTCTTGTTCTAGATGCAGGCAGTCCCAGCTGTGCTATGTCTATTGACGATGTTGTACCGTTTGAGTCGGTCATATCACATTTAAAGTTTAATAAAATATATTGTTTCCAAATTAAATTTTAAAGCAATTATGGTAAGTAACACAGATGGAGAGAGAAAAAAATTCTCAGTAATTCTGATCATGACACGGACGCTCAGTGGGATTCTTTAAAGTTTGAGCGAGAGTGGTTAAGCCAAAATCTGTCCACACAGCGACACTTTGAAACAAATAACATTCACACACACACACACACACACGACTGGATTATAGAGCTGTTCCCTCAGTGGAAAGAGACAACTGGCAGTGGTTTAACCTGAGGCTTATGACGTCTCAGGCGAGGGGTTAGCTTGAGAAGGAAAATTCTTTTTGGTAATCTTAGCCAATGCAGGAATCAAACCGCAACATCACTGTACATCGCAAGCCATCCACCCAAACAACTGAGCTAACCGACTCCAATGAGTCAGTTCAATTATTGTGTCAAATTATAAAGTAGTTTGTAATGATTCTCGGACACATACATCAGTTCAATTTGGGAGCATTTTGCATAGTTAATGCTTCTTCGCTTTGACTTTCAACAGAGCTGAGAAATCCCACATTGGTGGGGCCGCATTCACCATGTGGTGGAGTGTTGAAGATTTATGACCGAGGTCAGTGGAAATATGTTTGTAGTAGTCAGTGGGATACAGCTGCTGGAGAGGTTGTCTGCAAGCAAATTGGCTGCGAGTTTTATCTCAACGAACAACTGCATCCCATGCCATCAGGACCTGTGTTACTGGATAAGATTCAGTGCAAAGGAACGGAATCTTCATTGTCGGAATGTGCATTCTTTCCTTCCAGCCAGCAGAAGTGTGAAACTGGTTTGAGTGTAATCGTCATCTGTAACGGTATTTATGAACTTCTGACTAATATTGAATATTTCTGTGTGCGTACTTCATTAGCTTGTACGGGAATTTGTCAGGAAAATGAGCGGAAATCCTTCACTTTGGGTGGAATCTTGTTGTGGCACCGGGTGTCTCAGCAGCTGGCGGGAGAGCTGCGAGGTTCCTCGGTTTCTGTTTCAGGGAAGCGGGGGACGGATATGCAGCTTATGTAGTTTATGCAGGAAGCCACAAGAAGGTTCTAAGTCTTATCTAAAATAATTTTTGAAAATCATTCATTCCCAGTTGCCATTGAGCGTGTGGTAGTGAGTCACATTTTCAAACAGTTCCAGTGCATGGCTGGGGGACTGGTTGTTATGTAACCCAACCAAGATTTAAAGAAGGAAATTTCAGAGTTTTGACCCATGACAATGGACAGCATCACCAACAGTTCACCTCCAGTGCACACACCATCGTGAACTAGAACCATGTCGCACTTTGGTTTTGGTGCTTGGCAATGAACCAGGCCAAGTGTTAGGCCTGTTGGTAGGACACCATTTTGGCAGTAGTGATCATAACGCTGTTACTTTTACAATAGTCATGGAAAATGATAGGTGCATACAACAAGGTCAGGTTTATAATAGGAGGAAAAGTAATTATAATTCTGATGGGCAAGAACTGGGTAACATAAAATGGGAACAGATGCTGTCAGGGAAGAGCACTATTGAAATGTGGAGATTACTTAAGGAATGCATACTGTGTGTGCTCGGTACGTTTGCTCCTAGCAGGCAGGGAAGGTGCAGTCAAGTAAGGGAGCCTTGGTTCTCAAGAAATGTTGAACGACTGGTTAAGAGGAAGAAGGATCCTTATGTAAGGTTTAGGAAACAAGGATTGAAAAAAGGCTGTAGAGGGATACAAGTTAGCCAGGAAGGAGCTGGAGAAAGGGCTTAGGAGAGCGATAAGAGGTTATGAGAAAACCTTGGCAGATAGGGTCAAGGAAAACTCCAAGACTTTTTGCACATACGTGAAGAATAAGAGAATGACCAGAGAAAGGGTAGGGCCGATCAAGCATTGTAATGGAAATTTGAGCACTGAGCCTAAAGAGATATGAGAGGTCCTTAATGAGTACTTTTCTTCAGTATTCACAACTGAGAGGGACCTAGTTGTAGTTGAGGACAGTGTGAAACAGGCTGGTAGGCTAGAGTACGTTAATGTCACTAAGGAAGATCTATTACGAATTTTGAGGATCTTAAAGATAGATAAGTTCCCCAGCGCCTGATGGGATTTATCTAAGGATTTTATGGGAAGTGAGGGAAGAGATCGCAGGGCCACTGGTGATGATTTTTTCATCTTCACTGTCCATGGATATAGTGCTGGAAGATCAGAGAGAGGCAAACATCATTCCCTTGTTCAAAAAGGGAATAGGGACAACCCCGGAAATTGCCGGCCAGTTAGTCTTATGTCAGTGGTGGGCAAATTATTGGAAAGGGCTCTGAGAGATAGGATTTATGATCATTTGGATAGGTACAGTTTGATTCGTGATAGTCAGCATGGATTTGTGAGGGGTAGATCATGCCTCACAAACCTTAGTGAATTCTTTGAAGAGATGAGCAAATACATGTATGAAGATAGTGCAGTGGATGTGGTATACATGAATTTAAGTAAGGCGTTTGATAAGATTCCCCACGATAGGCTCATGGAGAAAGTAAGGAGGCATGGGATAGGGGGAAATGTGCCAGATTGGGTTCAGAACTGGCTGACACTTAGAAGACAAAGGGTGGTTGTGGACAGAAAATATTCAACATAGTGCTCAGTTATGAGTGGTGGACCATGAGGATTTGTTCTGTGTCCTCCTCTATTTGTGATTTTTGTAAATGATTTGGATGAAGGAGTGGAAGGTTGGATTAGCAAGTTCATGGACGATACGAAGGTAGGTTGGAGGGCTGTTCTAGGTTACAAAGGGATATTGATAGGATGCAGAGCTGGCCTGAGAAGGGGCAGATGGAATTTAACCCTGAAAAGTGTGAAGTGATTCATTTTGGAAGGACAAACTTGGAAGCAGAATACAGAGTTAATGAAAGATTCTTGGCAATGTAGCGGAGCAGAGGGATCTTGGGTTTCATGTCCACAGTTCCCTGAAAGCTGCCACCCATGTAGATAGAGTTATTAAGAAGGCATATGGTGTGTTAGCTTTCATTAATAAAGGGATTGAGTTCAAGAGCCGTGTAGTTATGCTTCAGCTATACAAAAGCCTGGTTCGGCCACGTCTGGAGTATGGTGTCTAGTTCTGGTTGCCTCATTACAGGAAAGATGTGGAAGCATTGGAAAATGTTCAGAGGAGATTTACCAGGATGTTACCTGGAATGGAGCAAAGGTCGTATGCGGAAAGGTTGAGAGAGCTAGGGCTTTTCTCTTTTTAACGATGAAGGATGAGAGGTTACTTGATAGAGGTGTACAAAATCATCAGGGATTTAGATAGAATGGACATTCAGGGATGTTTTCTTCAGCTGGAAGTAGCTATTGGAAGGAGGCATGGTTTTAAAGTAGTGGAGGTAGATATAGGGGAGACATCAGAGGTAAGTTCTTTACTCGGAGAGTGGTCAGGGTGTGGATTGCATTGCCAGAGAGAATAGTGGAGTTGGCCTCGTTAGGGGCATTTGAGCGGCAATTAGATAGGCATATGGATGATTGTATAAAGTAGGGATGGAGGCTAGATTGACCTGAGGTTTAGGTTAAATTTTTGGCACAACATCATGGGCCAAAGAGCCTGTACTGTGTTGTACTGTTTTATGTTCTATGTTGTAAACAGACCTTGAGGTGCAGGTTCATATTTCTTTGAAAGTGCAGTCACGGGGAAACAGGTAGGGAGGAAGACATTTAGTATGTTTGCCTTTATTGGTCAGTGCTTTGAGTTTTGGAGTTGGGATGTCCTGTTGTGGCTGAACAGGGCACTGTTTCGGCCTCTTTTTGAATACTGTGTTAATTTCTGGTCTTCCTTTTATCAGAAAGATGTTGTTAAACTTGAAAGGGTGCAGAAAGGATTTATGAGGATGTTGCCAGACTGCGAGGATTTGAATTATAGTTAGCGGCTGAATAGGCTGTGACTGTATTCCCTGGAGTGTTGGAGGCTGTGGGGTGAACTTATAAAGGTTTATGAAATCATGAGGGGCACAGATAGGGTAAATACCAGATGCCTTTTGCTCAGGTTAGGGGAGTCCAAAACTAGACGGCATAGGTTAAAGGTGAGATGGGAAAGATTTTAAAGGCACCTGGGGATAACGTTTTCGTGCTGATGGTGATGCATATATGGTATGAGCTGCCAGAGGAAGTGATGGAAACTGCTACAGTTACAACATTTTCAAAGGCATCTGACTGGGTACCTGAATAGGAAGGGTTTACAGGGTTATGGGCAAATGGAATTAGATTAATTTAGGATGTCTGGTCGGTATGAATGAAGAGTTTGTTTCTGTGCTGTACAACTCCATGATTCTGTAAATAGAAACAAACATGACCTATGTTCTTAAGGGCTGCGGCCAAGCTGACATGAAGAGAAATGGATGCCAAGTCATCCAGAACGTGTTGCTGAATGAGTTGAGACAGGTATCCGACGATGATTTTTTTAGAAAAAAATGTTCTTTCAGGAAATGAGAGGGCAGCATTTCTTAATTCCTTTCGGTTCTCTGCTTAACTGCAGGTATGCCCCACAATGTCCCAATCTTCACAAAGACAAAAATGCAGGTCCTGATTCACCACTACCCAAGGCAGGATTGAACCCCATGACATTCTTATTAATCTGACTCATAGGAGCCAGTCAGCCAACTGAACGAACCAAACTGCCAAGGAAGCTAGGTTGGAGTGGCAATGCCCAGTTTTACATGCATATTGTAGCCTGAGGTGATGGACAGTGACGGTAGAGGCCCTGATTTCATTCCAAGCAAACCAAGAACCTTTCTTACCCTCATTGCATGCTATTGGCGTAAATTGGAAAGTTTTGCAGTTTGGTACTTTACCAATCTGGCTGTTACGCATGCACTTTACATGGTCTTCAAGAAAAAAAATCACCTTGTCTGAGTCCAAGGCAAGTGGTCAAAGAATCAACCAAAAGAAAAATTGTGTCACTAACCTATTGTCAACACATGGAAATTCTCACACCACAAACAATTTACAACACTTATTTTCATTTCTTTTCTGGTTAAACAATCATCCCTAAATGGGCTGAAATGAAAATTGGTGGTTTATGAGCAATAAATTATGCCAGCACATCATAAATGGAGAATAATGACATCCTGGCATTGGACTTGAATGCAGATCCTCTGGCTCAGAGGGAGAGATGGTGTTCCAAGGGCCACAAAACCACCTACCATTTATTGCGTATCTTTAATTCCTCTTAGGAATTTAGCAATAAGCTGTCTACTTTAAGGGCTGCAAGATGTCTGCTAGAACCTGGCTTCAAGCATCTGAAATTAGTGGTACAGATTTCTAATGCTGTCATACGGGCAGCTAGTCTCATTCAATTTATCTGAACTTCAGCTGTTAAGCTGGAGTACCATGTTCAGATATGTTGCATCATTGAACTGCAATGTACTTGGAAAATATAATTCAAGTTAAGGCACACCCAATTGACCAGCTACCTCTTAATTTTCCATGATCATGGACAGAAGAATATGAATGGATGGTTTGAACGCAATGCCTACTGCACGTAGGCCATTTTCCAAACAACCGCCTGCACTGCCTGAAAAAAATAGCAGTGTAAGTAATACACAATAAGATTCAATGACTTGCTTCCTACAAGTTCAGAAATTCCTTGGTCATGATGCCAAAGGCAGCATCTAATTGTCTAGTGTTAAGAAAAGAAAAATGTTTGCTACAGTGTCTAGACCACCAACAAGTTGTAAATATGAAGAAAAAAGGTTGGCATCAAAATTATCGAGCAGGACAAGAATTTTAGAGGGATATAATGAGAGGGAGGACTTTAATTAACCAATTAGCAGTGATTGTTGTAGTCTCAAGGCCAAAAAAGTGGAAGAATTCACAGCATGTATTCACTTGAAGTTTCCACTGTATAATGCTTCCAGTTCAACTAGAAAGGACACACTTCTAGACTTGGACTTTGATAATGTGATATGCCAAAATATTAAGTACTGGAATATTTAGAATTCAGGAATTTTCCTATCTTAACTTTTATGATCATTTTTGAAAAGTACAAGGGGCAGTCAGAGTAAGAAAAAAAATCTCCAGTGGGATAATAAGAGTCAACCTGGTACAGATTAATTAAAATAAAATATTTGCATGCAATTAATGTTGCTTCAGTAAAACTTCAAATGATTGGACTACACCCTAATAAAAATGAATGTCAGGGCTTTTTTTTAACTTTCTGTCTAATTTTACCACATCAGAGTTATTGTCTTTAAACTGCAACTGCATTTTCTCCAGGGGCAGTGAAGCAAAACTTGATTCTTGGAGATGGAGGTAGCCCGTGCGCTGGGAGGCTTCAAGCTAACCTGTTTGGTGCATGGCATCATATCTGTGGTCAAACGTGGGACATGAATGATGCACATGTTTTGTGTAAATACATCAGATGTGGTGAAGCTGTATCAGTATCAACGTCTCAGTTTGGAGGTCGCAATTTGCCTGTGTTAAACATTGAAATTGGCTGCAAAGGCAGCGAGATGAATCCCTGGGACTGTAAAATTACTCCTGTGATTTTCAGACCATGTTCAATACAAGTGGAAACAGCCGGTGTCATATGTTCAGGTAACTCTCCTCTCTGAAACATATAAAACAAGAAGAGGTGACATCAGAATTTGTTCTGCTTGTTCACTTCCCACATATTAACTGCAGAAAATTCTGACTGCAGTCTGGTCTGGCTTCTAAATATTTTAAATCTACTAGTTCTGTTAAATTTTGCTATCAAGGCAGTGACAATATCAACTGCCTTTGAATTTCAATTAGTAAAAAGCAGTCTGCTTATTCATGTTCCTATTGAAGGACATCAGGTTCAAGCTCTAGTGAAAGGCAACATGCGTAATTAGTGCTTTTGTAATATGTTAAGAACTGTTATGTTTCATTTCCAAGCCTGGACCCTTCAATCTGACTCAAACAACTTTTATTATTTTACAATGTTGTGATTTCATGTAAGTTGTCTGTTGCGTCAAGAATTGATGTCAGCTCTCAAAAAAAACAAAAGAACTGCGGATGCTGTAAATCAGGAACAAAAACAAAAATTGCTGGAAAATCTCAGCAGGTATGGCAGCATCTGCAGAGCGAAATCAGAGTTAATGTTTTAGTTCCAGTGGCTTCTGAGGAAAGGCCATTGGACCCAAAATGTTTACTCTGATTTCTGTCCACGGATGGTGCCAGAACTGCTGAGCTTTTTCCAGCAGTTGTGGAGGTGCCAAAGTCAAACATCACAAAATGTGTTTCCTGCTGATGGAGGAGCAGTGCTGCAAATGCTTGTGATTTCAAATAAATCTATTGGACCATAGCCTGGTTTAGTGTGTCTTCTGACTGAAGCATAACCTTTTTGTTTTGTTTGCAATTGCTCTAGCATTAAACAGTAACAATTTAATTGTTTTCCTAATTACTTACTGTCCCTGCATACTAACTGCTGTAATTCAGGGAAATCTATATCAGAAACTTCCACTACATTGGCAAATTTTGGAAGTGCAGCCTTTTACGCTGGTTTTCTGTTTTTGGTTCTCTATCCTTAGTCTTTTGCTCTTTCCTGAATCTCTAATCTATTTCGTAAATCCTGATGTTCTCTCTTTTTCCCTCAAGGTCATGTACTTTCATCCAAATTACCATTATTTTCAGTTCCAATCTTGCTTCTTTCTCTCAGGCACTCTCATTTATTTTTCATCCTCAAACTGCTTTATTGTAATTAAATCATATTTACTTCTGATTACACACAGTTTGGACTAACTGGCATCACTTGATTTTCCACTGGAAGGGTGATTTTTACACTTTACTCTTTCTTTAGACCAGACAAGACTCAGCTTTCCATGTTTAAACATTTATTCATGGCAAGACTACCGGTCAAAAGTTGCTCAGAATTGAAATCTTCCCAACAAAAGCAATGGATTATGTTATTTAACAGATAAGCTTCCAAAGAGGTACATATTCACTTGCCCTTATCTCTAACAAACAGTATTCCAGATTAATACACAAGACTATATTTTCCAATCACATGCAAACTATCACATATGATATCATTAACCAATATTTGAGGTTGTGCCAACATGTTACTTATCTCTGCATTCTTCGTTTTGTGCAAAAAGGTCCACATTAACTCCTTTGCCAATTATATTATTTTAGCATTACATAAATCTTGCAAGCCAATCAGAGACAATTCCTTCATTTACAGGACATTTTTAGTCATTTCTAATGCCATGTTAATTTAATAATATGAGAAACCTCATATTTAGCCTATTTTATCCTTTACAAAATTATTAATTACTTCACCCATACATTCTCATATTGTCCATGTTCAAAACAGCTATGGTAATCCACCAAGCTTTGTTGAGACATTGAAGTACAGTAGTGATTGAGCCTCACCACTCCACAAGTCATCTGAAATGTGTAATTGTCTGATTGATTCACTAAAATGATGTAGTTATTTTTATCTAGGACAAAGAGCAGAACTCTACAAGGTTCCATCATGAAGCATAGAAATATAGATATATTTATGTAATCTTAAATCATGTCTCTTTTAAATCTGTATCCACATCCATTCTTAGAAAGGACAAGAGGATAGATGTAGCTCTGCAATGCTCCCTTAAGTCTGAAAAACAGGCAAAAAAAGAAAATATTATGAACCATGAATCAAAACTTCACAGTTGAAATGAGGGGGCATTTTCACAGCTTTTTCATTTTCTATTGATGAGATCACGTTGCTGTTGGGCATGGGATGATGGAAGATCTCATTTCTGATCAATACTAGCCAATCAGTAAGACCCAGCTTGCAGTTCTGATTTCAGAATCTTTGAGTGTTTGTGTTAACAGACAGAGAATGTGATTATTGTGTTCTTACAAGCCTTTCCACAACCCTTAGCATTTTATTATTTTGTAGGACAGGGTGAGGCAAACAGATTTTTATTATTGATTTCTTGGAAATTTGATTTTAATTTTGTTACTCCCCACCTTGCAGCAAAATAGAAACTAATAGACCAAAATCTGTTGCTCGGTAGGAGCGAGAAAAGCACAACAGGTCAGACAGCATCAGAGGAGCGGCAAAGTCAATGTTTCAGGTTGAAACCCTTCATCAGGAGTCCTTTAGCATCTCAACAAAGCCTGGTGGATTACCATAGCATTCTTGAACATGGAAAGTCAACCTTTCAGACCAAAACAGTTTCAACCTGAAACATTGACTTCCTGCTCCTCGGATGCTGTCTGATTTTCTGTTGCTCAACAACCTGCCTCACAATGGTTATTTTCCATACTTCCCAAGCAATGTCCAAAATTTTAAGCTTTCATTTTTCATTCTAAACATGGTTCTAGTGACTTGCTGTGATGCAGTTTAAGAGAGAAAAGAAAATGTGATGTTGGACTTGGAAGTCAGTACAATGTTGTAATTAAGGATTCTAATGAACTTGAAAACAAACTAATATTGCTCATAATTACAATTTTATTGTGAAATCCGTAAATATTAAAGCCAAGATGCAAATTACCAGGTTTATAATCTAATGAACAAAGATTGCAGCAAGACTGTTCCAATGGAAAATTTACAATGTTATTTAAATTTTCAGCACAACATAACTAGCTACAGAGATCTTGATTTACCTTGTATAGTGAACTTGCCTTACTGTTTTAAAACAACAGATCACAAACAGCCAAGACTTGTTGGTGGAACAGATAGATGCTCTGGAAGGTTGGAGATCCAGAAAGGAGACACTTGGGGGACCGTTTGTGATTTACACTGGAATTCAGTGGATGCCAGTGTTGTGTGTGCATCACTGGAATGTGGAGAAGTTGTATCAGTCCTCGGAGGAGCTCAATTTGGAGAGGGCAGTGGTGTCATATGGCAAGATGTCTATGAATGCCAGGGAACTGAGGCCATTCTCTGGTCCTGCCCTACTACACAAATAAATCAAAAGAATTGCACGCACAGACATGATGTCAGTATTATTTGCTCAGGTAAATATTTCATTGTTTCCTACAACTGTTATTTAGTGGAACGTAGTTTAAAATCTCACCATTTTTAATTATAGATTTAAAGCATTATTTTCATACATCGTGAACATTTATATACGAAACATAGTTGATGCTTAGAGTCAAATCCAGATTGCAGTTGCCTTTTCAATATTGGTGTCTTCATATGACATTGTGGTATTACATTTCTCTCCTCATTTATTGAGCTTCAGGTGTTCTCTGGAGTCAAAAATTCCAAAGATTCATGATTTTCAGAGTGAAGAACCTCCTCCTCATCTCAGTTAAAAATTCCCTTTCCGTCTTTTGAGGCCTTGTCACCTAGTTCTGTACTCAACAACCAGGACAACATATTATTAACATTGGCCCTGCATTGTGCTCTTGCAATTTTGAATATTATTGGATATCACCTCTCATTCTTTGAAAATCTAAAGAATTTAGGGACAAATTCCCAAATTCTGCCTGACAAGACAATCGTGCCATGGAAGGATTCGTGAATTGTACCATATTACTCTATCTCTATGGCATATGTATTGTCCCTTTGATAAGCAGACCAATACTGAACTCAGTATTGTAAGTATAGACATTTATACAGTTGCAGCCCATTTTTTTTGCTCCTGTACTTAAAGTCACTTGTGTTGAAGGCCAGAATACTATTTTCCTTTTGATATTCATGCTTTTTTTTCTCTCTTTCGAACAACATTTGTTTAACTGTTAACACTTCACAATATTCCACAGTTTAAGAAATCCATTGTTTTCTGTTTTTTGTTCTTATCAAATAAGACATCCTTTATGTAGACAGTAGTACAGAGAACAGGAAATTGATATGGATTAAAACATGTCCTTTGTGCTTGTCTTCGTGGAGGATGATGCAGAAGTATTTCTCAGAAATTGTAGGGAACTTTGAAAATGGAACGTCAAAGCAATTAGTATTTATCAAAATAAATACTTCATTTTCTTTCTTTTTTGCCTATCCTTCTGAAATGAATGACTCTGAGTATTCATTTCCCAGTCTTGGTCATCCTGTAATCATAAATCATTAAATCCTACATAAACACAGCAGACCAAGCAGCATCTTAGGAGCAGGAAAGCTGATGTTTTGGGCACAGACCCTTCATCAGAAATGGGGGAGGAGAAGAGGGTTCTGAAATAAGTAGGGAGAGAGGGGGAGATGGATCGAAGATGGATAGAGGAGAAGATAGGTGGAGAAGAGACAGACAAGTTAAAGAGGCAGGGATGGAGCCAGTAATTTGAGTGCAGGTGGAGAGGTAGGGAGGAGATAGGTCAGCCCAGGGAGCACGGACAGGTAAAGGAGGCTGGATGAGGTTAGTAGATAGGAAATGAGGGTGTGACTTGAGGTGGGAAGAGGGGATGGTTGAAAGGAAGAACAGGTTAGGCAGGCGGGGATGAGCTGGGCTGGTTTTGGGGTGCGGTGGGGGTAAGGGAGATTTTGAAGCTTGTGAAATCTATCTGCATCTGTGCCATTTGCAATTAGACTCCACCACCAAAGACATTTTTCCCACCCCACCCTTGTCTGCTTTCTGGAAGGACCACTGTCTCCATGACTCCCTTGTCTGCTCCACACTCTTCTCCAGGCCCACCACACCTGGCACTTTTCCCTACAACCGCAGGAAGTGCTACACCTGCCCCTACACCTCCTCCCTCACCCCCATCACAGGCCCCAAGAAGACTTTCTACATCAAGCAGAGGTTCACTTGCACATGTGCTAATATGGTATACTGCATCCGCTGTACCCGTTGTGGCCTCCTCTATGTTGGGGAAACCAAGCAGAGGCTTGGGGACCACTTTGCAGAACACCTATGCTTGGTTTGTAATAAACCTTCCAGTCGCGAACCATTTCAACTCCCCCTCCCATTCCTCAAATGATATGCCCATCCTGGGCCTCCTGCAGTGCCACAATGACGCCACCCAAAGGTTGCAGGAACAGCAACTCATATTCCGCTTGGGAACCCTGGAGCCCAATGGTATCAATGTGCATTTCACAAGCTTCAACATCTGCCTCTCCCTACCGTATCCCAAAAACCAGCCCGGCTCATCCCCACCTCCCTAACCTGTTCTCCCTCTCACCTATCCCCTCCTCCCATCTCAAGACGCACCCCCTTTTCCTACCTACTAACCTTATCCCAGCCCCTTGACCTGTCTGTCCTCCCCAGGCTGACCTATCTCCTTCCAACCTCCCCACCTACATTCACCTTTACTGGCTCCATCCCCACCTCTTTAACTTGTCTGTCCCTTCTCCACCTATCTTCTCCTCTATCCATCTTCGATCTGCCTCCCCCTGTCTCCCTATTTATTTCAGAGCTATCTTCCCCTCCTCAATTCTGATGAAGGGTCTGGGCCTGAAACGTCAGCTTTCCTGCTCCTCAGATGTTGCTTGGCCTGCTGTATTCATCTAGCTTCACACCTTGTTATCTCGGACTCTCCAGCATCTGCATTTCCCATTATCTCTGATTAAATCCTACATTTCTGTTTATTCACAGCTTCAGATCATTTACCTTGTCAAGAATTTTGTGTGTATTCAGACAGAATGCCTTTAATTGTTTTTCTTCACATTTCTTCACAGCATGATTCAAAGCAATATCTCCTTTAACATCGTCTTCCAAATTGTGTTGCTAACTATATTCTTTTTCCAACAATTAGTTTGTCTTTGCTTCATTCTGAGCTTCCTCTCAGGATTCCATCCAAAAGGCATGTAAATTGAAACACTGGTCAACGACAGCAAAAAATGTCACAGCTAAGTTGGTAGACCTGATTATGATCAGCTGTAACCATCCAATGTTTTACAAGTTATATCTATCCTAGAAATATTGTCCTAATGCCTCAAAGGTTGGTTGGCTTTAATTGTCCATCAATTTTCTAGACAAGCATGTTGAATGACGTGTGGCACGAAAGTACTCTGGCATGACTGCTTTTGAAGCCCTCTATTTAATACTCTTTCATCGCTCCTTAAAAATCTCTTTTACAAACTTCATCTCTCACCCTACTTAATACTGTTGTAATCAAAATGGAACATAACCGCTGCCTGTTTACACTGCAGTCACTCTATGACATCCTTGCCCCTGACATTAGTGAGACACCATACCATCCTGGTGTCAAACTGTCAAATCTGTGGCTTCTAAAATGCCTGTTTGTTTTTCCCCCAGGCACTGTCATCATGGCTTTTCTACTTTTCTTTCCCCTTATATTTTCAGCTGAGCCACTGTGATGTCAGGGATTTGGAGCTTGTTGTATTCTACTGACTAATTATCATCATCATCAGTATTCAAATGCAAAACAGTTCATGAGTGGCACTTATTCAGCAGAATAGCCCTGCATTATGTGGGGCTCTGGTTTACGATTAGTAATTTGCTGAGTTTTAGTTGATTCAAATCATCCCCCATCCCTGGTTCTGACACTGGACATAATTAGGGGACGTGAAATGAAGAAGGCAATAGGTAGGTGTTTCAGGGCCAAAGAATATTTTCATTTAAATACAAACAAAGTTAAGTATAATACAAGAAATACAGGTAAATGCAGTAAACAGTGAAATTAAGACAATCAATTTTACAAGAGGACAGTGATGAAATCTGCTATTAAATAAAACACAGATAAATCATTTTTAGAATCTAAACAGCTATCAAAATCACAGAAACTTTAATCGGGCTTCATAGCCTTGTGGCCTCTGCTCTCTCACTAGCTGCCTTCCCCTCCCTGTTAACTAGGTTGGAAGCTTTGGGGTTTTGGGAGTTTAAGCTCACCATGGGGGAGAAGCATTATTTAGATGCGCAGCTGGCTGCCCCCATTTGCCATAGGTGATGCCTTGATAAAGACTTTGGAATATGAAGGCCTTTAGTCCAAGTTGAATCTATTGATGCAGTAGAATGCATATTGGATTATTGGATGAGTAATTGGTTTACCTTTCTGGTGGTTTTACATGCCCGGTTTTCACCTCAGGACTTATCTGAGGCCTTGTGGTGTCAGAGAGGTCAGTGGTTGCTGGAGTGAAATAATTGCACAGAGGCCAAGTCCCGTCACCCTTTATTTTCTAGTGCACAGTACACTGGCCTTGGCCAGCGAGCTCAGAGTCAATTCTCATCTGAGGAGATTCTAATCTCCTGGTTTTGTTGGTCAGCCAAGATTTTCCTGATTGGCCCATGTTCACAACCACAATCAAGAACTTTGTGCTTAACAGGGTCAACCTGGTCCCAGTCACTGTCCAAAAGTTGTTAGTTCTCAGGTCTTCTGGTCATGATTGTTTGTAGTTCATTCTGCTCGCTTGAATCAGGTCTGTGTCAGTAGGTTTTGGAATTGCTGTCAGATTCCCACTTTCAGAGATAGCTCTTGAAAAGTGCCATTGGAATTAACTGTTGAAGGAATAGCTCTTGGGAAGATAGCTGTGAAGAGAGCTTGGGGAGATCGAGGCCTGCAATTATATTAATTGTGAAACTCTTATCTTCACACCAATTCTGAGCTTGCCATTGTGTCACTGGAGCTTTCTTTGAGGCCACTCAGCCCCTTGATAGTTAAGAATATGTATGAATCTATTTTGATTGAAGTTGAATGTCTGGTATCTACATAGGCTCCATACTCTCTGTATTAGGTAGCCTGAGATGTAAAAAGTTAATTTCGGTCTAGAGTTTAGGTTTGGTTGATCGTTCTCTTGGAGTAGAGGTGTAAGTTGGAATTCCAGGCTGTACAATGGTTCCAGGCAGCCATCTCTACATCTGTGTATTTTTTACGAGTTGAGCCCAGCTGCATCCTTTCATCTTCACACATTATCCTAGCAGTATTGTATGGAAGTTGCACTTAGTTGTATTTAGACTATGACAGATTCAGAGAAAGCCAGCTCTACTACAGCTACTGCAACCAGCTAAAAATAACTAAGTAACAAATTGATTACCACTGTTCTCCAGTGGTGAACTTGTTTATCTCGCTATCAACTTGACACAAACTACAATTTTGCTTAAACAGTAAATTTCACTACAATGGTATATGCAACAGGACTACATTTGCAATAAGAGATAGTACTTTATAATTTCTCCACTTAGGAGATTCTGAGCTTCTCATACAGTACAAACTGCACTTGTTCCAACAGGAGTTCCAACAGCTTTTCCAAAATAATTCTCATTCTTTCACTGTGGCACTGCAGTGTTTCACTGGTATGATATTGGAGAAAATATTAGGTCACCATGATGTTTTTCTTCTAGAGTTTCTCAGTTTTTTTTTTCTTTTCCTGCTTGAATGACACCTTGTGTGTACACATTAAAATTAACTGAAATGAAGGTTATCCAAATGAATATAAATCCATTGAAAACTGTTCTTTGTTCTTGGACAAAGGGAAAAGGAGACCAAGGTTAGTTGGTGGTAATGATACCTGCTCAGGAAGAGTGGAGATAATGTTTGATGACACCTGGAATACAATATGTGATACCTATTGGGATTTACAAAATGCAGCTGTGGTCTGCAATCAACTTGGCTGTGGGACTGCGATCTCAACTCCAGGAGGTGCATACTTTGGAGAGGGAGATGGGCCAATATGGAATTATATCTACACTTGCACTGGCAAAGAACTCCGTTTGACTGACTGCCCAATTGAATCCTCAGGACACCATGAGTGCACGCACAGAAATGATGCTAGTGTCATCTGTTCAGGTAGGGATTGGTTCATTGTCAAGTGCCAATTATTCTGATAATTAAATTATTACTTATTTGTGAGTAGAAACGTGCAATAGCATGTTCTGCTTAAATTGTGATATACCTGTGACTGAGATGTCAGAGTTGCTCATTTCTGTTCAATTTATCCTCGTAATCAAAGGGAATTTAAATGAATCTTTTGAGCACTTCATGCGAGGAGCCCAACTATAAATCTGCACAGCAGGTGTGCTGGATATGACACTGATTAGAGTTTCAACTAATTCGCAAAGCAATATGCTTTATGCCAGGCTGACATGAATTCACAACAATGAAGCAGGTGCTCACGACTCAGACTCAAATGAGTGTGTATAACTCATGAACCATATTAACACATATCCTTTGATCCTAAGTATTTTTTAACTTTATCGTTCTGAATTGGATATGGAGAGTTGAGACTGACAGCACCTCTGGAGAATAGAATGCCATTCTGGATATCACACACATCAAAAGCATATCTTGGCATATCCACTGGCCATATGCTAAGGGTTATACCAAGAAGAGACCATGCAGTTACAAAATGCTTTTCTTCCCAAGCAATTAAAGATTGGTTTGATTGTAAATTTTGATATCATGAAAGGAACTGACAACATTGATATAGTTTTTATTTTGATGCTGTTGCCAGAATCTAGGATAAAGGGACATTGAATTAACATCACTGCCAGGCCAGTCAGGGTAAAATGTAAGAAATCTTTTCTTCAAAACATTGAAAACATTTGGAACTTCCCCACTCCTCTGTCCATGATCAAAAGAGCACTGGATTCCAGCAAACATAATAATTTTCCACTGAGGTTATCATGTTTGGCTATCCAGGGATAATAAGGCACATGGAACCAAGACTTACAAGTCAAGTTAAACACAAATTAGCCATGAATAATTAAGTGATAAAACAGTCTTTTGGGTTGAATGGAGTACTTTATATGTACTTTGTGCTTATAACGTTGTTTGCTTAATCAATCAACACTTCATTCATTTTAGGCTCTTTTGATATGCTATGGGAGACACACATGACGACTTTATTCTCCAGAGATGTTCTGAGAAAATGACTCTTCTAGTGAATTATTACAGACCATATTATTGACTCAATTAACAGTATACCTGCTTCCAGTCTAATCTGAAAGCATTAAAAACATTGTGTTGATTTCTTCAATATCTACAAGAGAACTTTGTGTTGCCAACAGAGGGTGCTTGGGCAGTTGTAAAGATCTAGCTGTGCAGCAGGTAATGAGGGAACAAATACAAGAGAAGCACACTGCCTAACCACGTCTAGTCATCTCAGATACATCCATCAATGACAATATTGGTCGCTGTAACTACAATAGATTTCTTATTATGGTGAAATACAGTCTTTGCATAGCAGATGCTGATAACTATGGTTTGCCAGTAACACAGTGCTAAATTAGGTAGTTTGAGTGCAAACCTAAAATCACAAGATTAGGTATCCATATATGCTATTGCATATAATAAGCAGCAATGTTTCATTTCACCACAAACAGTAAACTCCTGGCATGCCATACCTCTCATGGAACCTTTATATTCGAGGCAGATGACCAATAGTCTTTCATTGAGGAGTGCAGAAGAATATGCAATAAGCGATACTCCTAAGAATGAGGGATACAACTTTGAGAAGCTTCAACATAAGGCTACATGCCATACTAAACCACAGAATCACACACAAAATTAAATCAACTAATTAATCAGATTAACTGCCTGGAGCCTTGTCAAATCCTGTCATGAATTCTGGAAAATTAACTAAAAAGCTATTTGAAAATATTACAAAAGCATTCCAATTGACAATAATGGATGCGCTCAGTACACCACTGTAAATGATAAGGCTGACATATGTGCAAGCATGTACCACCAGAACTGCCCAGTAGATCACCCACTTTGGCATCCTAGGTGGTGACTCTGTGAAACTCATTGGTGCAAAGAGCTGAGAAGGCCATGTCATTCAGTACATTTAAGACAGGGGTAGATATTTTCTCAATTAGTAAGGGGATCAAGAGTTACTGGGAGAAGGCAAGAGAACTTGGCTGAGAAACATATCTGCCATGATCCAGTGACAGGGCACACTCGATGGGCCAAATGGCCTATTTCTGCTTAAATATCGTATGGTCATGTGAAACGAGCCTCCATCTTCAGAGGACTCCCTCAGTCATGATATGTAATTTGTAATGCCCTCCAGCAGATAGATGTAGAACCGAACTGTTAAATCAAAGATTCCCAGCAACAATTAATCAAAGTTCTATCGACAAGAACCTCCAGGCGCGAGACTTAGATCATTAATGGAATTAAAGGCAACAGCCGCAGGGGAACACAAGCACCAGCAAATTTCCTTTCAACCCACACACCACTTTGTTGGTAGAAGACCAGCATCGTCGTTCTCTTTCAGTTCCTGGAACTCACTCACTTGAAGAATTGTGACTACTTTCAGAATCATAGAAGTTCCAAACCGTCGCCTGGCCTTTTCAGCGGCAGCTGGACATCTTCAAATAATAGTGCAATTGACAATGTACCTCGTTATTTTATCTTGCCTGCCTTTAAAGATGTTGTGCTTTGCACCACATTAACTTCAACCGAATCTTCTGAAACATTAATCTTCCAGGGTATCTCTACCTTACAAAGACCGGCTACTTTGTCTTCCTATTCCTGCTTTCTATTCTCTATTCATTAACTCGGGGAATTGATAAATCGTGCAACACGATTAGCTGTCATAATTAATATTCAGATGATTATTTTTAAAACATTGCATGAACATAAATTATCCAATTGCATTCTTACAGGTGAAGATTGGCAGTTACGACTGGCTAACGGAGAGAGTATTTGCGAAGGCCGTGTGGAAGTTTATTATGACGGTGTTTGGGGGAGAGTGATTGATACTGAGTGGACTTTGAACGAAGCAGAAGTGGTGTGCAGACAGCTGAAATGTGGGTCTGCAATAAACATTTACAACCACTTGAAGTTTGGAAAAGGCACCGGACCCACGTGGATCAATGATGTCAGGTGCAATGGAACTGAACCCTTCCTGCAGAATTGCAGTTTTACGAAAAATGAGCAGTCACCTCTTGCAGTTGACGTCGGAGTGGTTTGCTCTGGTATGGACTTCTTCATTTCCTCAGAGATAACTATTGTTCTGCTGCCAGCAATGTGATAAGGCCTGAGTTGGATGCTCTTCGGAGAGTTGGTGTGGACCTGATGGGCCGAATGGCCTGCCTCCGCATTGTAGGGATTTTATGTCTGTCAGTAGAGTAAGAAATAACATTTCAGAAGCATTTAAATGTGAGCTTGTGATGTTAAGGCATACACAGCTGTGAACCAAATGCTAGAAAAGGGATAGAATAGCTAGGTGTAGACTTGTTTTTTTGCATAGAACAGGCTTGATGGACTTAAAGGACTTTTTCAATGCTGTAGACCTCTACAATTCCATAAGAAAATGAACGATCCTTATATCAAGGGCAAATTGTAAATATCTGTCAAATCTTTAGTATGCTAGTAATGGAACTTCCCAGTCATGATGGTCTTTGTCTTGAATGGGCATTTGCAGATGGTGGTTTTGCCATATGTTTGTTGTCTCTTTGCACACAAAACTGTCATTATGTACTGATCATGAAGGAAGTAAATGTCGAAGGTGTTAGCTTGGGGTCGCTGTGAAGTGGGAAGATTTGTGTTGGATGGTGTTGAGTGTTATTTGAATTGCACCCACCCATGCTAGTTGAGAGTGTTCAATCATGCTCCTGTTGTGTGTCTTCTAAGTGAGGGCAGATATATGAATTGGTTTTTTAATAACTCCTGGTTTGCGATCTGCTGTTGTAACCATTACATTTATATACCACCAACTCAATTTCTGGTTCAGGGTAACCAGTAAAATGTTGTCAATATGGGATACAGCAGTAATCACACCATTGGACCATAAGGGTAGATAGTTACATTCTCTCTCTTTTGAGATGGCCAGTGCCTGGCATCTGTAGATTGCAAATCTTCCTTGCCACATATCAGCCCTAGCCTGGATGTTGTACACATCTTGTTGTATATGGTTGCAGGTTGCTTCAGTGTCTGACGAGTTGTGATAGGCGCTGAATATTCACTGAATCCTCATTGAAAGTCTACACTCTGCCTTTATGATGCATGGAAAGCAGTTGCTGGAGAAGCTGGAAATGGTTTCCCTGGAACACTACCCTGAGCAATTTCCACAGTAATGTCCTAGAACTGAGATGCTTGAATTCCTGGACAAAAGCTACATAATGATTTGTCCCAGTTACACAGTCATGCACTCTTCTTTTTCTTTTCAAACTACTCTACGATAGTTGTTTTCATGCCTAATCATCAAATCCAATTGAACATAAGAACCAAAGAAATAAAATCTAGTTTATTCAGTTCCTCCGGCAATCAGTAAGTTGATGGCTGATCTGATAGTGTCATTAAATTTCACCTTTCATGCTTATCCCCTAAAACTGTTGAGCCCAGATGATGAAGAAAATTTAACTCAACCTTTAAAATATTCAATGCACAGCCTCCACTGTCCTCTGGCAAACGGTATTTCAAATAATGATAACTTGAGAGAGAAGAATATTCTCTGTAACTCTGTCTAAAATCAGAAATCTATTAATTTTTTGAGCAGTGCTGCCTCATTTAAAATTGTCCCATGAGGGGAAACATCATCTCAGCATCTACCATCTAAGCCTCTCTGAGACATATATATTTCAGTGAGGGCACTTTTAATTCTTCTAAACTCCAAGGGATTGTAGGTCCAACTCCATCTAAGCTGACCTTGTAAGATAACACATTTATCCCAGGAATCAGCCAAATGAAACTTCTCCAAATTGATCCACATGTGCATAAATTCCTCTTTAAATAATTTGCAAAGATTTCTAATTGATTGGACAACAGACATTTATTTGCCTACATTTGAACATTGGAAGGAACCTAAATGCCATTGCGGAAACATTGGCAACAGGCTGAAATTATAACTTGGCAACTTTCCTTTTTATAAGTGCTCAATGGACGTAATATTTTCACTACAAGTGTGCCCAACTATTTCACTTGGTAATTTAAGGAAATTGACGTATAGTGGTGTCCAGCCTGAACAGTGCAACTCTCAAGCATGCATTGGGTTGATCACTATGCCTTTGGTGCAATTTATTCTGCCAATCAGCTGTAGTGTTATGTTAAGATAGAGGTGGACAAAAATTCCTGACCTAAACTATGACACCCCAGAAACTAGATTTTAAAAATTGGAGGCGTCATTTCTTAATCAGATTCAGATGGATTTGAGCTCTATATTTTAAAACAGTAGAAATGGTCATTTTTCATTTTCCTTTCATACCCATGATTATCAGTAGCATTGTAGCATCTGTGTTGTGAGGGGCTGCAATTGATCAATTCTAGCAGTTCATTTTCGTTTTGAATGTGGATTGGACCCTAAGACAGTAAGACAAAAGAGCGGATGTAGGCCACCCAGCCCATTGAAACCACTATTCAATGAGATCATGCTTGACCTGATAATCTCAACTCCACTTTCATGTCTTTTACCATAACCTTTGATTCTTTCTTTGATTAAAAGTCTGCATTGATAATGGAATAAAGGAAGGGACAACATATTCAGAAAAATGGAACAAACTTATTGTTGCAAGTAAAACAGTGAGAAATGACATATAAATTTGGAATAAATTTGATGTGTACAGCACAGGGACTGTTTTCAGGACCAGAAGATGTTAGATATAATTATTCCTGTCTTACAGATCATATTCAGATAAGATTGGTGGATGGTGGAAGTCGCTGTGCTGGAAGGGTGGAGCTTTACTACAATGGAAGCTGGGGAACTGCGTGTGATGATTTCTGGGATTTAGCAGATGCCCAATTTGTTTGTAACCAGCTGAAGTGTGGACAGGCTTTAAGTGCACCAGTTTCTGGTTTATTTAGTCCAGGAGTGGGGCCTATTTGGTTGGACTGCGGAGTGAACGATTCTGTCTTGTGGGAATGTTTGTTGGGACTGTCGAGCAAGAGCGACTGTAATCATAAAGAAGATGCTGGAGTCATCTGCTCAGGTAACATGTCCTTTCAAATATTCACCCTTTCCAGCCCTGTAAAATTGAATTCTTTAACAAATCTGGAGATGGACTGATAGTCAAATTTAGTCCTGACAATCATTGAATTATGCAAATTTTTCCTAATGCTGTCAATAATGAGCAAGTCTATTGATTTACTCACATGAACATATGTTGCCGTCTCTGAAAGACAACAGTGTATATATAGATAAGACCACAGAGGAGATACATAGAGCACCATAAAACTGCCATTAGCTTATTAAGTCTGAAACAAATCACACATTTTTTACTCTAGAGATATCTCAATCTCTGTCTTCCACTAACCTGATTTCTGTAACTAAACCCAAACACTGATACCCGGGAGAGTTCACAGCTAGCTAGACTGAAACATTACTCAACGTCTTCACTGTGCTTCCTGACGTAGGATACTTCTTGCACAATGTTAATCTTTGAGGTGTTGCTGAACAATAGGATTTCTTCAGGCTCTTTGCGCCCAAGACTCTGTGCCAAGTGTTGTGTCGTATTTGGAATTATCTGTGTACGTGACCAGCCTTGAATGTTTTGGCCACATGTACGCCTTATTTGGTAAAGCAGCAGTTACTGATTTCTGAGTTAATAGGAGCTGCAGATGCTGGAGAATCTGAGATAACAAGGGTCAGAGCTGGATGAACACAACAGGTCAAGCAGCATCTTAGGAGCAGGAAAGCTGACATTTCGGGCCTAGACATCAGAAATGGGGGAGGGGAAGGGGGTTCTGAAATACATAGGGAGAGAGAGGGAGGCGAATTAAAGATGGATAGAGGAGAAGATAGGTGGAGAGGAGACAGAGAATTAAAAGAGGCAGGGATGGAGCGAGTAAAGGTGAATGTAGGTGGGGAGGGAGGGAGGAGATAGGTCTGTCCAGGGAGGATAGACAGTTCGGGCTGGGGTGAATTCAGTTAATAGGTAGGAAATGGGGGTGTGGCTTGAGGTGGGAGGAGGGGATAGGTGACAGGAAGAACATGTTAGGGAGGCAGGGATGAGCTGGGCTGGTTTTCGGGATACGGTAGGGAGAGGGCAGATGTTGAAGCTTGTGAAATGCACATTGATGCCATTGGGCTCCAGGGTTCCCAAGTGGAATATGAGTTGCTGTTCCTGCAACCTTCGGTAGCATCATTGTGGCACTGCAGGAGGCCCAGGATGGACATGCCATCTGAAGAATGGGAGAGGGAGTTGAAATAGTTCGTGACTGGAAGGTGCAGTTGTTTATTGCAAACCGAGTGAAGGTGTTTTGCAAATTGGCCCGCAAGCCTCCTCTTGGTTTCGCTGATGTAGAGGAGGCCACAACTTGACTAGCTGTGTTCCACAGAGATGGATTCTGGGCCCTCTTTTGTTTGCCATTCAAGTGAATGATTTAGATGAGAATATAGACAGCATGGTTAGTAAGCTTGCGAATGACACTAAAATTGGTGGTCTTGTAGAAAGTGAAGGTATTCTAAGAGGAATCTTGATCAAATGAGTCAATGGGCTAAAAAATGGAGATGGTGTTCAATTTGGATAAATGTGAGGTGGTGCATTTTGATACAATGAACAAGGGTAGGGCTTATACAATTAATGGTAGGGCCTTGGGTAGTGTTATAGAACAGACGGGCCTAGGGACGCAGGTACATAATTCTTTGAAGTTTGCAAAACATACAGACAGGGTATTTAAAAAGGCATTTGAAGCACTTGCCTTCATTGCTCAGTCCTTTGAGTATAGGAGTTGGGAAGAAATGTACAGGACATTTGAGAGGCCTCTTCTGGAATACCGCATTCAGTTCTGGTTGCTCAGTTATAGGAAGGATATTATCAAGCTGGAGAGGGTTACATAGAACATTACAGCACAGTACAGGCCCTTCGGCCCTCGATGTCGTGCTGACCTGTCATACCGATCTCAAGCCCATCTAACCTACACTATTCCATGTACGTCCATATGCTTGTCCAATGACGACTTAAATGTACCTAAAGTTGGCAAATCTACTACCGTTGCAGGCAAAGCGTTCCATTCCCTTACTACTCTCTGAGTAAAGAAACTACCTCTGACATCTGTCCTATATCTTTCACCCCTCAATTTAAAGCTATGCCCCCTCATGCTCGCCATCACCATCCTAGGAAAAAGGCTCTCCCTATCCACCCTATCTAACCCTCTGATTATTTTATATGTTTCAATTAAGTCACCTCTCAACCTTCTTCTCTCTAATGAAAACAGCCTCAAGTCCCTCAGCCCTTCCTCGTAAGACCTTCCCTCCATACCAGGCAACATACTAGTAAATCTCCTCTGCACCCTTTCCAAAGCTTCCACATCCTTCTTATAATGCGGTGACCAGAACTGTACACAATACTCCAAGTGCAGCCGCACCAGAGTTTTGTACAGCTTCACCATAACCTCTTGATTCCGGAACTCGATCCCTCTATTAATAAAAGCTAAAACACTGTATGCCTTCTTAACAGTCCTGTCAACCTGGGTGGCAACTTTCAAGGATCTGTGTACATGGACACCGAGATCTCTCTGCTCATCTCCCCTGCTAAGAATCTTACCATTAGCCCTGTACTTTGCCTTCCGGTTACTCCTACCAAAGTGCATCACCTCACACTTGTCTGCATTAAACTCCATTTGCCACCTCTCAGCCAAGCTCTGCAGCTTATCTATGTCTCTCTGCAACCTACAGCATCCTTCGTCACTATCCACAACTCCACCGACCTTAGTGTCGTCTGCAAATTTACTAACCCATCCTTCTACGCCCTCATCCAGGTCATTTATAAAAATGACAAACAGCAGTGGACCCAACACCGACCCTTGCTGTACACCACTAGTAACTGGTCTCCAGGATGAACACTTCCCATCAACTACCACCCTCTGTCTTCTTTCAGCAAGCCAATTTCCAATCCAAACTGCTATATCTCCCACAATTCCATTCCTCCGCATTTTGTACAATAGCCTATTGTGGGGAACCTTATCGAACGCCTTGCTGAAATCCATATACACCACATCAACCGATTTACTCTCATCTACCTGTTTGTTCACCTTCTCAAAGAACTCAATAAGGTTTGTGAGGCACGACCTTCCCTTCACAAAACCGTGCTGACTATCCCTAATCAATTTATTCTTTTCTAGATGATTATAAATCCTATCCCTCATAAACTTTTCCAACACTTTACCAAGAACTGAGGTAAGGCTCACTGGTCTATAATTACCAGGGTTGTCTCCACTCCCCTTCTTGAACAGGGGAACCACATTTGCTATCCTCCAGTCATGTGGCACTATTCCTGTAGACAATTACAAGTTAAAGATCAATGCCAAAGGCTCGGCAATCTCCTGCCTGGCTTCCCAGAGGATCCGAGGATAAATCCCATCCGGCCCAGGGGACTTATCTATCTTCACCTTCTGAAGGACTTCTAATACTTCTTCCGTGTGAACCGCAATCCCACCTAGTCTAGTAGCCTGTATCTCAGTATTCTCCTCAACAACATTGTCGTTTTCTAGAGTGAATACTGTTGAAAAATATTCACTTAGTGCTTCCCCTATCTCATCTGACTCCACACACAACTTACCACTACTATCCTTGATTGGGCCTAATCTTACTTTTGTCATTTTTTTATTCCTTAAATACCTATAGAAGGCCTTAGGGTTTACCCTGATCCTATCCGCCAACAATTTCTCATGTCTTCTGCTGGCTCTTCTGAGCTCTCTCTTTAGGTCTTTCCTGGCTACCTCGTAGCCCTCAAGTGCCCTAACTGAGCCTTCACATCTCATCCTAACATAAGCCTTCTTCTTCCTCTTGACCAGAGATTCCACCTCCTTCGTAAACCACGGCTCCCGCACTCTACAGCTTCCTCCCTGCCTGACAGGTACATATTTATCTAGGACACACAGGAGCATTCCCTTGAATAAGCTCCACATTTCTAATTTGCCCATCCCCTGCAGTTTCCTTCCCCATTCTATGCTCCCTAAATCTTGCCTAATCTCATCGTAATTGCCTTTCCCCCAGCTATGACTCTTGCCCAGTGGTATACACCTATCCCTTTCCAAGGGTTCAGAAGAGGTTTATCAGGATGTCGCTGGGCATGGAAAGTTTGAGTTATAAAGAAAGGCTGGAACATTTTTCACTGGAGCGTAGAAGGTTGAGAGGTGCCCTAATGGGAGTTTATAAAATAATGAGATGTATAGATAGAGTTCATGGTAGTTGCCGTTTTCCTAGGTTGGAGGACTTCAAGGCTGGGTGGTGCATTTTTAAGGTGAGAGGAGAGATTTAAAAAAGGCGTGAGGCAAGTATCTTACGCAGAGGTTGGTTCAAGTATGGAATGCACTCCCTTAGGAAGTGGTGAGTATAGGTACAATTACAATGTTTCAAAGCTATTTGGACAGGCACATGAATAGTAAAGATTTGGAGGGGTATGGGCCAGGAGCAAACAGATTAGCTTAGTTTGGAATTATGTTCAGCATGAATTTGCTGGACCAAAGGGTCTGTTTCCAAGCTGTACAACTCTATGACTCTGTGACTCTCTCTGGGATCCATCTCTATTTACCCAGTCATTTTACCTTTCCTCCACACCCTGTCCAATTTCTTCTTCATCATAAATATCAGGTTTTTTTCAAGCTGCTGTCAGTTCTGATGAAGTTGCCAGACTTGAAACATTAACTCCGGTTTCTTCCCAGAAATGACATGCTGAGTTTTGCCAGCAATTTCTATCCGTGTTTCAGATTAGTTTACACTATATTTTACAGACCACAGAGCTGTGAGGCTGCAGGATGGTGCGAACCTCTGTCAGGGCAGAGTTGAAGTTTTCTACAATATGACCTGGGGGACTGTTTGTTCTGATTCTTTTGATATGGAGGATGCAGAAGTTGTTTGTAAACAGCTCAGCTGTGGATCTGCCCAATCTGTGGAAAGTGCTAATAGATTTGGAAGCGGTTCTGGACAGATCTGGCTCGATGATGTGAACTGTCGTTTGCATGATACATTCTTGTGGCAATGTCCATCTTCACCATGGGGCCAAAATGACTGTGACCATGAGGAGGATGTTGGAGTCATCTGTTCAGGTAAGAACTGCAAATGGAACCTAACCATCTTGAATTATTTCACCAATGTTTTAATATTTCTATCATTCATAAATTTGAGACTATTCACGTTTATTGTCAGTGTCCAGATAAAGTCTTTGCACTCACAACTGTAGGGTTTCCTGTAAGGAGCAATTTGTTTTGAAATTTTCATATTAGTTAATAGTCCCTTCCAAGGCTTAACAATTCCCTATTATTTTAAACTGCTGCAGACCCATGACTGTCCAAAATATCTGCCATTCTGTCAGCCTAGTATCTTGGGCGTTTCCAATTATAGTTGTTGCACAAGTCATGAAGATATATTCAACCACTCAGGTCCTCAGCTTCATAATTCCTTCAATACACCTCCCTGCTTCAATAAATCGCTTTTGTCTCTTACAGTACTCCTTAAAACTTGACTACAATTGACCAGACTTTTTATCTTCCAACCCAATATCTAACTTGTGCCTTTGTGTTACATTTTATTTTCCTGCGATCCCTTGAAGTGGCTTGGGACATTGAGTGCTCTGTATAAATATGAGTTTTGTTGAAGTAATTACATGTTTCTTTTTTAGAACTAAGTCCAAGGAAAATACACAATGAGGGAGATACAAAGAACAGCAAAACTGAACCACTTTCAGAAAACTTTGGTAATTATTGATAAGGATATGAATAAATATCATGCAGTAGGATTGCTTTCTTGTTTGTTGTGGAATTTCATAAATCAATACAAAAGTGATTCTTTATAATCTATCACCTCAACTTTTACATCACTAATACCAATTATACTGTATCACGAATATCAGTTATTTAATATATGGTAACAAATGCATTTTCCAAAATATAGAGGGGATTGTTTTTATGTCAGATAGTTTCACCCCCACCATGATTGGTTATATTGGTGGCCACCAATTGATAATTTGGTATTGCTAATCAGTGGAAAGGGTTGAAGGATGAGTCCTGTGAAAAGGTATAGGTGAAAAGAGTTTGAACAAATCAAAACACAACATCAGCTCTCAGACTGCATCTACTCAATATTGCACAGTGGAGTGAACACACTGACCCTGTTCGGGACAATTGAAACCTGGCATTTGGAATTCCGCAAAGTTCTGCATAACTGTATGTCAGGTTTTCAATTACACTCAGCGGCTTAATTTTAATGATTTTAATAATTTTATTAGTTCCATTTTCATGCTTTAGACTCTCTCTTTCAACATTAGTAAAAATAAGACTGAACAGTTATCTTGCATTGTACAAATTGGGCAACTAATTTATTTTTTTAGATTGCAGCAAATTATCCCAAACCTGTGAGATTTTATTTTAATAATTCATGAGACCTGGCTGTCACTGGTTAATTTAGCATTTATTGTTTATCCCTAATTCCTTGTGAGAGTGTGATGGTGATCTGCCTTCATGAACTGCACCAGCCCTTGGGTGTAAGAACCTACAGCATTGCTGTGTAGGGAAGGCGGGTGATTTTGACTGAGTGGCAATAAAGGAAAGATGACAACTGGTGACTTTCTAGATGGTGTGTAGCTTGGAGTCGCATTGTTTACTTTTGTGTCAGAGCTCATGTGTATCAAAAGTTGAAGGCGGTTTGCTGTGTTTCTGAAGAGCATTTTGTACATGATACACACTGTATCATTGTGCTTTTTTCTTATTCTAGAACAGGACAAAGTAATTTTATTCAATTGCAGTTTAAAACACCACACATTCTCACACATAACTTTGTTTCTACAGAATTGCAGCTGGCTGCAGGATTTAATAATTGTTCTGGAAGAGTTGAAATATTCCTCAATAATACATGGGGAACAATTTGTGTTGATTCCTGGGACAGGCATGATGCTGCTGTCGTCTGTAGACATTTAAAATGTGGCCATCCAGTGTCAGCTCTGGAAGAGGTGCTATTTGAAAGAGAAAATTCCACAATTTGGATTAATGAAGTTAAGTGCAAGGGAAGTGAATTATTCCTGTGGGACTGCCAATTGTCAGTAATGGGCAATCACAACTGTGAACATAAAGAAGATGTCAATTTGATATGTTCAGGTATGCCATTTTAAATTTAATCTCAATTTTACTACATTAATCTTTTCATTCAAAATACTCCAAGCTTTCATTTGCCCTATCTCTGTGTCCTAAAGTGTATTACCACTCCTAGAATTCTCCAATTTTTATTTTGTGTGCATCACTAACTGTAATCCTTTCACCATTTCTTCATTTAGAAGATACTGTAATCTATTAATTTTATATGTATAAAATGTATCACTGAACACATAGCCATACTGAGGGCTATTTTCCACCTTTCAGTTAATTTACCATTCGCATGTTTCTCTGTTTTCTGCAACATTTACTCTGCCAACTCTGGAGAAGCCAGCATTAAACTTTGATATTTTTCTCCTTTTTTACACTGAAGTTGCATTTTTACATTATTTCCACATCCATACTACAGCCCACTGTATTTCCAAATATTTCGAAATAGTAAGCACAATTAATGTTTAACACCAGCTTATAATTAAATGCTGTTCAAAACATGGAAAATGTAAGATTCAGACTGAGTGCACTACTGAATCCAAACTAAATGATTACATATAAATAATTGTAACAATGAATGCAATTCCAGAATTCCACTTGATAATGTGCTTCCCATTCAATTTAATAAGCAAATATTTCTGTTCAAGCTTTTGGTACGTCTGTATGCAAATGAAATGCATGAGACCAATTTCCTTTGTGTTATTATTAAATGTTTTTGATTACAGGCCATCATAAACTCACAGCTCCCTTCAACCAGCAGAGGATCCCTCTATTCATCATCCCTTGTACCTTTGTTACCCTTTTGATTGCTGTGTCACTTGCTTTGGCTGCAGAATTACAAAGAAGCTTCCAGAAAGGTTGGTAAATTTAATATTAAAAGCTCTGCTCCAGATGTATTATGGTTGATTCCTCCTAATCTTATGATTCTACAATTCTTACAGTTTTCAGGACGCTTGCTAGACATGTTAGTTACAGGGATAATAAGCAAGGATGTTACACAAATTGGAGGATTTGAAAGGGAAGGAAACCAGCAGTTGAAACTTTTCATTTCACACTCATCACACTGGGGCACAAGAAACAGACTTGAAGAGACTGCATTTAACACAGCATGAGAAGAGGGTGATGATTGATTGGAGTATCACTGGCACAAAGATGAGACAAGTGGGACAGTTAACAGGCCACCTTCATTCTCAGGCCAGTAAGATAGATTCTGATACCTTTATTCATTCACGCGAGGAAAGTGGCGCTGGGTAGGCAGCATTTATTGTCTATCCCTAATTGTCCATGGGGTAGTTCAGAATCATTCACATTGCTGTCGGTCTGAAGTCATATGTGGGGATGGCAATTTCCTTCCCTAAAGGACATTACCGAACTAGATGGGTTTTTCCTGATAATCAACAATGGATTCATGGTCATCCTTAGATTATTAATTCCAGATATCTATTGAATCCAAATTCCACCATTTGTTGTGGTGGGATTCAAACTCTGGTCCCCAGCATGTTATCTGGGTCCCTGTATTAACAGTCCAGCGATATTACCACTAGGCCATTGCCTCCCCACTGGCTGATTTTTCAGGGCATTGCTGTCAGAAAACAGCAGATATTTCCACGACACCTTTGTTTTGCAAATGTAATGTTTCTTGCGTCCTAGTTCAGATGAGAGTGAGACTGTTATGGATCAGGTCAAATCCCTCAAAATATATTAAGAAGATAGCCTGGACACTAACATTTCCTTATTTTAAAGGCAAGTGCCAGGTTTTGAGTTCCTGATGCAATTTAATTGGTCAAACTTCCATTCTTGAAGCAAAACACACTATTCATACATGACAGTTCAAATGCAACAAAGGAAAGAAGAAATTGGAATTACTTAACACTGTTAGAAAACTCAACAGAAATGCAGATTACTTAGCTACTAAACAGTAACTGTTCCAACTAGTAACATCCAATAAACACAATTTGCAAAGGTAAATTCATTATATTGATTATCTTACATGCAATTCTTCGGTCCAGCAAGAAAATCATCAAGAAAATGCTCTGAGAGAGAGAGAATAGTAGGGAGAGTACTACAGTTCTCAAACCCAAGCTTAGGACATTCCAGATACTGCTACTGCAAAATTAAGGCTAACAGTCCTGTCACTGGGGGAGCTTGAACTCACCCATTCAGGCTGCCTCTATTGTTCTGACTTTAAAAAAAAACAAGGCATAACAAGGCCTCACAAGCTGTTTACTTTATTGAATTAAAGTCGAAGCTTGGCGCCACTGTTTTAAACATCCCTTCAAATAAAAGGACAAAAAACATCCTTGAAGCTATAATATTATCACACTTCCCCCTTCAAAGAATGAACCAGAAAGAAGGCGTCATTTTTAAAACTTTTAGTCTTATACTATCAGAAGACGACATTATGTAGCCTCTAAGCATACAAACATTCACTGCAACAGTGCAGTTCATACCTATTTTCCCATCACCGAATGCCTCTGTCTTCCTTAATCAAATTTGCAACAATGCATCAGCTATCATGCTCTCTCATCCTGCCACATATACAATTTTCAAATTAACTTGCTGCAATACTGAGCTCCATTTAAACAGTCTGGAATTTTTATCCTTAGAGTTTTCTAAATATTTTTAAAGTTTATGATCTGAATATATAATTGTCTCAGACACATTACTGGCAACATAAATGTTGACATGTTGCAATGCCAACAGTAATCTAAAAGTCTCCTTCTCATTTGTGGAATATTCGTCTTGATGGTTATTCCGTTTTCTCAAAAAAAAACTATCTTCTTGTCATCTTGCAAGAGTATAGCACTGACCGCCACATCACTCTCATCAAAAGCCAGCTTGAAGTATTTTGCATAATTCGGTGTGACTAACACTGAGACAATGGTTAGCACAGCTGTCTTCTGACATTTCTCCATCCATTGAAACTTGCTGAAGTTCTTCAGCAAATCAGTCACTGGAGCAACCACACTACTAAAATTAGATACAATCTTCCTATAAAAAATTGCTCAATCTCACGAATCATAGTACTTCCCTCTTCATCGATGGCATGGGAAACTGCCCAATAACCATTGTTTTCACATCCTGTGGGGCCATCTTTCCATGTCCAATAACATAACCCATGAATGTGACTTCGGCTTTTGTGTCCTCACTCATATCCACGTTTATCACCAAGCCTGCCTACCAAAGTCGATCAAACAATTCTGGTAGATGTTGCAAATTATCCTTCATGTGTGACTAAAATTTAGCAGGTCATCAATGTACACCACAAAATTGGATAATCCCAAAATAACTTTATTGTTTAGTCTTTGAAATGTGGCTGGCACATTTTTGACATGAAACTTAGATGATATTAAACAGTTACAGTTCATTTGGTGTTACCACAGCCAAAATTTCCTTCGCTCTTTCAGATAAAGGGTATCTTCCGATATCCTCTACGTAAGCCCAACTTAGAGATATAAGTTGCTTCTCCATCTTCTCAATACAGTCTTCCAAATGTGGATATGTGGCAGATTTTGTAACTGCGTTGACTTTTTGATAGTCCACACATAATCCTTGCTACCATCTGGTTTTGATAATATTGCTTTGCATGAGCTCCATTCACTGCAACCCACTTTGATTATATTGTATTTGAGCATGTGTTCAATCTCTTTTTGAACTTGTGCCAACTTTACAGAGTTAACTTGATAATGACATTGCTTAACTCAAACTGCATTTCCAATATCTATGATAACAAAGTGTGAAGCTAGATGAACACAGCAGGCCAAGCAGCATCTCAGGAGCACAAGATGCTGCTTGGATTGCTGTGTTCATCCAGCTTCACACTTTGTTATCTTGGATTCTCCTGCATCTGCAGTTCCCAATATCTCATTCCAATATGTATATTGTGCATTATCAGATTAATACTTCCCAGTTTATTCCCCTATCTCTTCTTACATGACTGGGATTTTTAACTCTTTCAGATCATTTTGGTATCCTCTGGAAAATAATTCAATCATTTATCCCAATTTGGAGAACTTTCTTATTTTCCAATTTAGTTAGAGGAATGTCCAGTTCATAGTTACCTGAATTAGTTCTTCACTCTGTATTGTAACCAGTACCACATTCTCCTTTTGCTTTCTTTCCCTATCAAAATACCTTTTGAGTGTATTCACATGACACATGTTGTGAGATTTCTTTCTGTACGGCTTTCTTATCAAATAATTCACCTCACCCAATTTCCTTTTGATTTGATAAGATCGACAAAAACTTGTCAACTTCCCTAAAATTTGACATTTCGCCCAAAAGTGTGGTTTCTGAAATCTGATGCAACAATTTTGCCTTAATTGATATCAGTAGTCCTCTCAGCTCATGTCCAAAAACTAATTCAAATGGACTGAATTTAGTTTATTCATTAGGTTTATTCCTAATCGCAAGACATACAAAAGGGGTTTCATTATCACAGTCCTCTGACAGTGTTGAATATACGGCCTCAACATGGTATTTAAAGTTTAATGCCAGCGTTCATGTGGTCCTTACAATTTTGGATGTACACAGTGGATTTGAATTGCTTTATCCCTAAACAATTCATAACTTCCTTGAATAACTTTGATGTAAAGTTTAACTCTTGATCCAATCGCATCTCTGTGGGTAGTCTGCATCTCGTTAAAAAAAAATTGAGTAACTCTTCTACAATCCTTTTAGCCAGGATACTGTATAAGTGAATGGTCTCTGGAAATCTAGTTGACTCATCTGTTATGGTCAGCAAATACTGACTCCCACCTTTTTTTAAGGTAGGGGTCCTGCACAATCAATTATGACCCTTGTAAAAAGTTCCTCGAAGGTGTGAATGGGTATTAAGGGTGCCGAGTTTTATCAATGACTGAGGTTTCCAATTACTTGAATGGTATGAAATGTCTGACAAAATTCAACCACATCTTCCTGCATTGTGTCTTGAGTCTTCCTTACTCCCAGATGACATCTAACTGGTAATTCATTTGCCATCCACAACACTTCCTTTCTATATCCCATTGGTAATGCAACTTGATGAACTTCTGCCCATTTCTCATCTGCCTGAATATGTGATGGTCTCCATTTCCTTATCAAGACATCATTTTTAAGATAGTAATATTCTGGGATACACTCAGATACTTCTGGTCTGCTTCTTGATACAACAGCTGTAGTGTTTTTTTCGTATCTCTG
Source organism: Stegostoma tigrinum (assembly GCF_030684315.1). Lineage (NCBI taxonomy): Eukaryota > Metazoa > Chordata > Chondrichthyes > Orectolobiformes > Stegostomatidae > Stegostoma > Stegostoma tigrinum. Next base: position 56,349,663 of record NC_081367.1, read on the forward strand.
TTGTAATTCAGCTAATTTCTCTGAACTAGAAATATCCACTTTGTCCTCCACCTGTTCTTGTCTTTTTGTTCCCAACCATTTGATCAAACATAGTATCTGATAATTGAACTTCAAATTCCTTATTTTTATTCTTTGATTTCTCTTCCAGTTTCTATCTGTCACTTTGTGACTTTGTTACCATAGGGCCAGGAAAAATCCCAGGATATACTTCCTGTATGAACTCAGCTGTCTAATTTTCCACTGGCTTCTCAAATACAGTAGGCATCACTCTCCACTGTGATCCAATTGCATCATTACTTATGATAAACTTTATTTCTGAAACTGAGAATTTGTCTATTACACCCAACAACAGGTCACTGCTTTTCATCAGACTCTCCAACACCATTTTATATAACAAAATAAAGCTCTTCTCACAATGAATCCCACATATTACCACATGTTATGCCAAAACTCCTGAATTACTTATTTCCTCATCTCTCACGATCAAAGATTAACTTGCTCCTGTGTCTCTTAAAATCTTAATTTCTTTACCTACTCCTCCTGGCACACATGAGTAAACCTTACCCATGCAAGTAACTTGTTTAAAGAGATCTGGCACTTTCTTCTCAAATGACCACTGATCAGTTTATACTTTCTTTTGCAGATTATTAGCTTCCACTGAGCTTTCCTTTGCAACTTCAATAAAACGCACTGCCTTATTTTGTTTTCACATGCAAACTACCCTTTGTGTAAAAGTGCATAACAATGAGAGAGTCCAGTACATCAGTACAAAACATGATGTTGAAGCATTTGCAAGAACTTGCTGCCAGAAGCATTAAATGAATGATTCAGCTTGGGCTTCCTACAGAGCTTGTCACAATTATAGATGCTAGTCTTCAGCCAATGTGATTCATAATATCATGTGATATTTTTAAAAATGGCTAGAAGCACTGGACACTCTAAAGGCGAAGGACTGTGAGAAAATTCTGGCAATAGTGTCGAAAATGTACACACCAGAGCTTGCTGCACCTCTTTTAGATTGTCTCATATAGTTACAACACTGGCAAGTGGAATATTTCCCCCAGTTGCCTTGTGCAGAAATGAATCAAGACCAATTCAAACCAGTCAATTACCATCAGATCTTGATCATAAGGAAAAGGATGGTAGGTTTCACCAATAGTGTTGTGAGGCACAGCTCTCTTTGCAATAACCTGCTGACTGACAGCCAGTCTCGGTCCCACCAGATTTAGATCATGACCTCCATACAGCCTTGGTTCAAATATTAAGGTCACATTTGACTGATTGTGGTATCAAGGAACCATTGCAAAACAGTATTCAATGGGAATCAGGAGGAAAACTGTCAACTGGTTAGAGTAATGTCTTGTAGAATCAAAGGAACATAGTTGTTGTATAAGATTGGTATCTCAGCAAAATTCCTCAGGGCAGTGTCATAGAGTCATGGAGGTGTACAGCAAAGAAACAAACCCTTCAGTCCAGCTTGTCTATTCTAACCAGATGAACTAATCTACTCCCATTTGCAAACACTTATTACATTGAAAGAGTTTAAAGAAATTTAATATCATAGTCACAATTAGTGTCTTGCACTACACATTAAAACCATTCCTGGTGGAGCCTGGGTCTACAGTTGCAGCAGGCTGTTTTAATTAGCTTTAGCCAAATTGCTGTCTCAATATGACCATGAGTTTCATGAACACTTGCTGGCTAAGAAAAGTACATATTGACGTATCAGCGCAGGAGTTTCTTGAGGACGTAGCATCTTTCAGGGTTTGGTGAATGCAAGTTAAAAGGTTATATAAAAGTTTTCCAGGAAACAATAAGAGAGATAGGACATGGAAAGTGGGTATTAGAGATTGATGTAGTCCTTAATGCGTGTCCATGTATAATCTGGCTTTCTTGGTTCCACAGACAACAGAAAGACGCACTATTCTACCAGTAGATTTCCTGAACCTGATTATGAAGAGATAGAGATTCACAACTTAGGAACAAACCCAGGTAATTTTCTTTAAGATACATATGATACTTTTATATTAAATGGAATGGTAATTTTATGTTTTCAATGTTTTCCACTTATAGATTTCCACTCTAACAGTTCCCTGAATAAACTGGAATATTATACAGGAAGTGAGTTACATGAAGGTGATGATATACATATGCAAGGTATGCCAATATGCAGCCCTCTCTCATACCACTCCATCACTGTAATGGAGAGCAAGACAAACTAAAATAATCTACTCAGAGTAAAGCTACCATATTAACAATAGATTTTTTTTTACTTTTGGAGTCACTCATGAATATAAGTATGATGTAATACATGTTAACTCAAATTGTATCTTCCAAGTGAAGAACATTGACAGTGTGGTTCAAGGGCAATTGCCTTGTTATTCATCACCTTCAGCAGTTAGAAGAATAATTTCACTCAAATATCTGTATGCATTGTGACGAACATCAGTCAAGGTCACTGTTAGGCAATTCACTTGGTCATTTTTGGATGACATAGTTGAAACTGCATTTTTCATGGTCTAAAATAATGCAGAAACACCTTCTGGACATTTAACAAAATTCAAAGAGCTACCACAGTACAAGTGTTACAATTATCCTTCTGACCAGTGTTCAGAACAGACCAAAAGTATAAATATTGGCTCCAAGAACAAGTCCTGTACATTTATGTAATACATCCTAAAGCTATTTGAAATGTCACTAATGGAAAAAGACACATTGATAACATGTCCTCAGTAATCAGAAACAGAATTCTTTTTTTCAAAACAACAGGAAAGTCCTCATAGCAAGCATTTTCCTTTAAGCTATTCCTATTTTTAAATATAAAGCATTTTTATTCAGAGATCTTAAATAGGTTTCAGAGGAATAGGTAACATACTGTAATGAATGTTTTCAATTAAAACAGTTATAATCCTTTGTGGAGTTGGTGATGGCAGAATGAAAACATGGAGTAATATTAATTGATAGTAAGCCATTTGGAAATGCACTGGATTCTTGAACTGTCAGCAAACTAAATTGATTATTTTGGGGTTTAACTTGAGTATATTAAATTCATTTCACCAGCCCATTTTCCTTTTTTAGATTCATTCACTTCAATCAATACTGAACTTGGAAGAGAATATGACGACATTCAATAATTTGAGAAGGAGTTGTGGTGACTTACACCACTTGTGTTAATGGGAAAAAAGTCACTGGTTAATTATGTTTCATAATTGAACTAAATGTGTAATGTTATTGTAGTGACACAAGCAGCCTGTTCTAAAATAGCTGACTGAATGAAATAGTGAACAAAACGTGATTTTTGATACTGAGCATATTATGTCTAATTCAATCCTATGCTCTAGAGTAGTCTATTGATCTATGTGAATTGTTGGCTTTTAAAACTGTAAACAAACTTGAATTCTATGTGTTAATTTTTCTTTTCTGAAAGGAATATGTATCTAAAACATCTGAGAGATTTATTCATTTTATGACATTTTCTGGCAAAACAGTTTTTCGGAAAGAAAACATAATGTCAGGATAAACATCAACATTTACAATTGCAGTATATTACGAATCAGCATCGAACTTCTTACAGAATGATACTGAAGGAAGAGAAATGTGTAATAAAAATAGTAGCTGCTGAGCTGCAGTTCCATCAGGGAAGCATGAGATAACAAACTAAATGTTCAGTAAATGAATCAAGATTATAGTTTTTCTTTAAAAAAACAAGAACATTAATTTGTTTGAAGCTACATTTTATTATTGTTATGGTTGTATCAATGACAACTGTTTGTACAGGGAGAGGTGGTGGCATGAGAAAGATAGAAATCTGCCTTTTGTAGTGAGCATTTACATTCATAATGGTCTAATGTAGGAATATAAATGTATTATATGTTCCAAATCACTCATGCAATCCAGTGATATTAATTCAGTTGTTTTTTGTGGATTTGTGTTTCAATGTTGTCACATGTATTGCATGCAAATGAAATAAATGATATTTGTTCAAAATTTGGGACTCATGCTGATTTGTCCATATTTTTAAGTCTAACTTTTTAGATGTGTGATGACACAACTCAGGAATAGGTGGCACTTGAACCTGGACTCTGGCTCAAAGATAGATTTGTAAGCAAATAAAAGTAAATATTGTTTAATAATTGTGAACCACAACTACCTAAGTTTGAACGTTCCCAAAAACAATGTGAGATTAATGTAGAAGAATCTGCAAAACAGCAAAAGAAGAAACTATGTATTAACATATTCAGCTATATCTTGGTATATGGCTTTGAATGGAAAATAAAGAATTTAATTTTAATTTGAAACATTAACTCATTACAAACATTCCACTATGCCACTTAAAACCTGATCAGTTGAATAGCTCGACTGATATTAAGGATAATATAATTATCTGACATACTGATAATACTGCTCTTAACGTTTACCAAAAAACATTAAATTTAATTTCTTTGAGACATGAAAAAAAATTGTAAGGAACTACTATTATTGTTTGATAACCTAAGCATTACTAGGGTGAAAATGATCTTAAAAGACTGACAAATGTTTTGCTTTACCCACATACCTATCCAAGTGTTTCAGTTCGTGCTTCAACAAGGAAAAATGGTACATCCTTACAGAGACTTTATGACTGCAGGATTCGCTAAAATGCTTTCCAGTCAATCAGTTATATCTTACTTTGTAACACTATTGTTCTGATAGGGGCATATCACAGATGATCTGATTTGCACTGAGTTGGTTGATGGATACATCCTGGCCAAATCAATGGTGAAGTTTTTACATGTCCCACCACAAAACTCTCACAACACAGATGAATTCCCATTATCACATGGTGTTTTAAAATAATTCTGGCTCCATAAAAACTGACAAGTTAGTAATTCAACCAGCCCATACATGTAGACTAAAACACACATACTAGCAGTTCAAAACCCAAGCTCTAAGATTACTTTTGTATAATATACACCAGAAATGTTTCACCACACTAGTTATTGACATATCTGCCAAGGCAATGAGATCTTCCCACCCACAGTCATATGAGTCCTCACAATGTGATGGACATCAACCACATTGGAGATGTACAACAAATGCTGGCCTTTCCAAAGATTCATATCCCCATGAATAGATGGAAAAAAATGTTTGATAATTGCTATGGAATATTGCTAACTTTCAATGTATTCTGCCTTAGATTATCTTTCAATATAATAATTTACTTCAGTTTTATTGCATTTGGTTATGACCATCTGTAGTAACATTAAATGAAATAATGACGATATTTGCCAGACTAGTCATGATTTCAGCCTGACGCACAATGTCACTGTCGGAGTTTTGAGGAAGGGAAAGACCAGTAAACATGCAATCAAGTGACTACATTACATAGAGGCACCATGAAAGAGTCTGTGAGTGATAAGTAAGGAGATGTCATAAAAATGCTGGTGCTGTCCATGGTTTCAGAGGGGGCTGGACTGATTCTGAGCAACTCAAGTGTGATATCTCAGATAAACTGCAGTGTATTGGTGAGGAAAACATTTCTTATTTACTTTAGAGAACTCAAATTATTTGAGTAATTGCAAGAATTTATCTCGTAATGAATTTTACAATAGCAGTTAATTCGATTGACAGGTGAGCATTTCCTTTTAATTTGACTGGGAATTTCAAAAGGAGTGATTGGAGCATTGATTCAAGAAAGGATAAATGAAGAGGAAGGATTAGTCAGGTTAATTAATTGATTAACCGCTATTAAACTGGCAGAGCAGGTGAAATGTGATGTGCAAAATGTGGAAACATTTGCAATCTGAGGGATGCAAGTTTCTACTAAATATTTAAAACTGAAGGAATATTGTTTCAGTGTGATTCAACTGAAGGTTGAGCTATGACACAACAACAAGAGGCAGTTGCATATATTAAGAAAGTGTTGCCTACTTTGGTCCTTGCTCAAAGGCTGGAGGATGTGACTATGAAAGAGGCAAAGAAGTGGATTGAGAACGTATTCATGGCAGACTTGCAGCCTCTGAAATGATCTCATAGTTTATGATAGAGCTAGCTAAAATCAATGGATGACAAGGGTAGAAATCTAACTCTCAGCAAAGATTCTTTCCTGTTAGAAATAACATCTTTTTGTATTGTTGCATCATCCAGAGGTATATAAGGAATTTAAGGACAGGACTGGTCATAGTTTAGTTGTGTGTTAATATCAAATGAGCCAAGCATTAAGAAAATATTTTGTTTCAGTGTTGTTAATTCAGGTGACTGATGTTATATCTTCTCTGTCTTCAGCTGTATGTCGTTGGGTAAGATGTAATCATCAATTATGGCTTGATTAACAGCAAATCAAGTATGAAGATGCTTTCAAATGGAAGTTTAGTTTGAAGAAACATAATTTTGTGTTTTAATTGGTTTAACTGTTAACTTGGCAAGTTATAAGAGGAAGTAGTAATTTAGGTATGTAACATGCATTTATATCTATCTTTGGAATTTTGTTGTAGCTCAGTATAACAATAAGGTTTAAGACTTGGAAAACTAATGGCTGTCTGAGAGGAAAAATGTTCTCCACTTAAAATGGGTTATCCCATTATGTGTGTCCCCGGTTCTAGATTGTACTCCTCCATAATCTACTTTGTCAAGCCACTTAGAATCTTGCCTCTTGTCTGTTTGTTTTTTTTGTAAGTTTGTTAAGGAAACCAGTGACCCTGTTCACTTTGGTCCATATGTCCTTTGGTCAACAACTTAGGTTATGGAACAAGGCAGCTAAACCATCAAATTAATCAAACCAGTCCCTTGAGAAAAGTGGCAAGGGATAGACAAGAATTGCTAACATTCCTGTGAGCTTAGACTGGATATTGAAACGTGCAGGCTTCTGATGAGGAAGTTTCAGATGGTTTTAGCAATGAACACAGATTTATTCAATATTGCATAATTATTTTTTACCCCATGCTTTTCTGTAGTGCAGTAATATTTGCATTGGGCAAGGCTGGAATTCACAGTTTCATGCAGATAGTTTCATTAATAACATGAATCAAGAATGGATTGAGGCAGTCTTTTTCAGACACCTCCAACGGTGGATAACTATGCATGTGAGTTAATCTAGAAATGCATATGCACATTATTCTGGACACTACATCATCACTTAGAAAGTGCAGATGACATCATGTGCAAATAAGGCACCAAACCCGAGTGTTGAAGTGTGCACATTTTTAAAACAAATTTCATTGGCAGAGGAAGCAATGATGGAAGGGAGAGAGATTTGATGCTGGCATTCCCCCCCACCCTCCACATCACTATATCGCAGGTCTTGACTTTCACTCCTGTATTCCAACCTCAATCCCCTTGCAATCTGCATTTCCAAAACCATTTTAAGGAACATGCATGATTTAAAGTATCAGATGAAGCTCTTGCACTGATGTCAGCAAAGGCAACTGGAAGTGCTTCCTATCCCCTACAACCATGTGTAACAATGCATGTGTGCTAATCCAGAGATGCATGACTCTGAACACTACATCATCATGTATGGTGTACATGTGGGTAGCCCAACATTTGTTACCCTCCCACAATTGACATTGAAAAGGTAGTAGTTGGCTGCCTTTGTGAACCTTTGAAGCACACAGGGAATCAGTACACCCACGATGCTACTTCAGAATGAATTCCAGGATTTTGATCCTGTGACAAAGAAGGAATGGTGATGTAATTTCACATCAGGATGGTGTGTGGGCTGTAGGAGAAATTGAGAATGGTGATTTTCCCATGTATCTGCTCTCCTTGCCTTTCTAAGTTGTAAGGGCTACGAGTTTGAAAAGTTCAGTTGAAGGAGCCAATGTTAGCTGAAGCAGTGCATAGTGTAGATGGCAAACAGTGCTGCCAGTGCCTACTGGCGAAGAAGATGAATGTTGATGGTGATGTACCAGTTGCCTGTGAAGTGAGCTATTTTTTCTGGGACATAGTCTAGATTCCTGAATGCTTCGGAGGTGCAATCATCCAGTAAGTAGAAGGTACTTCATTCCACTTCTAATTTGTGCCTTGTAGATAGTGGTTGGGGGGGGGGGAGGGGAGGTGGACAGGTTTTGGAGAGCCAGGAGGTGTGCTGCTATATAAGTTGTTGTTGAAGTAACGTTTGTATTTTTTTTGTTTAGAACTAAGTCCAAGGAGAATACACGACGAGGAGGAATTGAAGAAAAGTAAAACGCAACCTGTCCCAGAACAGTTTGGTATTTATTGATATGGATATTAACATAAGCTGTATGAGACTTTTTTATTTTGTGTTTTTTTCAAGAAGATGTCAATGCTTAAGTAGATCTTTAAATTGAGTTCATCATCTTAACTTTTGCACCATTCACCCAATTATTTTGCATATGGTAGTGAGTGCTCTTGATAGGATTAAGTGTTGTGTGTGATTGTCTTTGTGCCAGCATATTTCACCTTTGTGAGGCTGGTTGCATTGAGTGTAGCTACAGGAATGTATCAAGGCTCAGTTGGTAATTCAATTTTGCTAATTAATTGAAAGCTTTGAGTGAGTAATCCTAAGATCAAATATTGGGGGGAAGAAAGAAGTTCATGAGGGTGATCTATGCAGAACAGCATTAGCTGTCAGACTAGCTACACAGAATTCCATATTGTAAGGTTTTGGAGTAGATCTGTAGCTCGGGTTGTGGATGTTGAGGTTGGTTGGCTCATTGACCTAGTTTGTTGTTCTGCACACATTTCATTACCATGCTTGGTAACATCCTCAGTGCAGGCTCTGATGAAGAGTCAGTGTGTTTTGCCACCTGGTTTTTAAACTCTGGGGTCTGTTGAGATGGATTGCCTCACTTCCAGGTTTCCTCCATAGTGGAATGTATATGGGGTCAAGTTCAATGTGTTTATCGATAGCTTGCTTCATGGAGTGCCATGCTTCCAGGAATCCTTGTGCTTGTCTCTGCCTTGCTTGTCCCAGGATCTTGGTGTTTTCCCAGTCGAAGTCTTTGCTCTCCTTGTCCATGTGGATTGAGAAGAACATCAACTGGCTACAAAAAAGACAAGATAAGGAGGTCATCAGTAGAGTGGATGGGGAACCTAGCTCATTCAGCCAAAAATTAAATAGCCGGGGGCATAGAATTTAAATCATTTGCAGAAATATTGAGGTAACTTGTGGAAAACTGCTTTCATTCAGAGAGTAATTGAGCTCTAAAAACGAGTGCGAATATTCAAGAAGGTCGTACAATACAGAAAATGAGAGTAAGGTGATAAAGATACTGTCAACAGTGATAACATGTGATCAGTGTAACGCAAATTGGATTTTACGAGAGGCGTTCAGCTCCTGACCTCATTACAGCCTTAGTTTAAACATGGGCTAAAGAGCTGACTTCAGGAAGTGAGGTGAGAGTGACGGCCTTTGACATCAAGAGATTGCAAGATCTACAGATGCTGGATCAGAGATAACACAGTGTGGAGCTGGAGGAACACAACAGGCCAGGCAGCACCAAAGGAGCAGGAAAGTTGATGTTTTGTGTTGGTCCCCTTCTTCAGAAATGGGGGAGGGGAAGTGGAGCTGGGAAATAAATAGGTAGAGGAGGGCTGGGGCGAGTGAAGGTAGGTGGGACGGTGATAGATGAGAGCAGGTAGGGAATGGTCGGATTGGTCAGTTGGATCAGTGAGGCAGATGGGTGAGAGAGAAGATATCAGGTCAAGGATGCAGGGATGAGAGGGAGGGTTGGACATAGGATGAAGCTGGGGTGGGGGGGATGTGTGTGTGTGTGTGTGTGGAGATTTTAAAACAGGTGAATTCTACATTTAGGCCATCGGGCTGTAGGCTCCTGACGTGGAATATGAGGTGTTGCTCTTCCAGTTTGTGGATGGTGTCATTGTTACCCTGGAGGAGGCCCAAGGTGGACATGTCAGCCAGGGAGTGGGAGGGGGAATTAAAATGGTTGGCAATTGGAGGGTGCTGTCGTTTGTCATGTACAGAGTGCAGATGCTCTACAAAATGGTCTCCGAGCCTAAGCTTTGTGTCACCGATATAGAAGAGGCCACACCAGGAGCAGCAGATAGAGTAGACCAAGTTTGCAGATGTACAGGTGAACCCCTGTCTGATATGAAATGTTTGTTATGGACCATGAATGGAGAAGGGGGGGTGATGTAGAGGCAAGTGTAGCACTTCCTGCGGTTGCAGGGCAAGGCGCCAGGTGTGGTGGGGTTGCTGGGGAGTGTGGAGCAGACAAGGGAGTGATGGAGAGACTGGTCCCAATGTGATACAGATGGGGTGGGGAGAGAAATATGTCTGGTCATGGGTTGGATTGTAGGTAGTGGAAATGGTGGAGAATGATATGTTTCATGTAGCGGTTGGTGGGATGATATGCAAGGACATTACTTCTGTTGTGGCTAAGGGGTGTGTGAGAGCAGAAGTGCCAAAAATGCAAGAGATGCAGCTGAGGGCATTTTCAATTGCCAGAGGGGAGAAATTATGGTCCTTGAAATAGGAAGGCATCTGGGATGTCCCGAAGTAGAACACTTCATCTTGGGAGCAGAGAAATTGGGAGTAGGGGATCACATTATTGCAGGGCGGTGGATGAGAGGAGGTGTACTCCACGTAGCAGTGGGAGTCAATGGGCTTGAAATAGATATCAGTATTGAGACGGTTACCAGAGATGGAGATGGCAAGGTATCAGAGATGGTCCAGGTGAATTTGAGTTTCCGGTGAAAGGTCTTATCATAGAATCCCTACACTATGGAAACATGCCCTTTGGACCAACGAGTCTACACCAGCTCTTGCAGCGTCCCACCCAGACCCATCTCCCTATAACTCACCTAAGCTACAGATCCCTGAACACTACAGGCAATTTAGCATAGCCAATCTATCTGACCGGCAGATTTTTGTACTGTGGGAGGAAACTGGAGTATCCAGAGGAAACCCACGCAGAAACACAGGCAGAACGTGCAAAGTCCACACAGACAGTCACCCAAGGGTAGAACGGAACCCGAATCCCTGGTGCTGTGAGATAACAGTGCTAATCACTGAGCCACCATACCATCTCGGTAAATTTGATGAACTATTGAAGCCCCTTGGAGAGCATGAGCCTCATCCCATGTCCAACCCTCCCACTTATCCCCCCCTTCTTGACCTGACAATCTGTCCATCTTCTCTCCCACCTATCGGCCCCAACCATCTTACTGACCAATGCCCACCACTCCTGCACTCACACCTGAACTCACCTATCACCACCCCACCTAACCTCCCCATCCCCACCCCTCCTCTCTCTATTTGTTTTCAGCTCCCTTTCCCTTCCCCATTTCTGAATAAGGGTCCTGACCCGAAATGTCAACTTTCTTGCTCCTCTGATGTTGCCTGGCCTGCTGTGCCAAGTTAAGGACATGCAACACACTAGACTTTCCTGTGCCATGAACAAGGAGTGACATAAAAGCAATGAATATCTTTTAAAAAAGTACAACCAACGCCTCTACAATCTCCTCAGCTGTCTCCTTCAGAACTCTGGGTATAGTACGTCCACTCCGAGTGATTTAACCACCTACAGACCTTTCAGCTTCTTGAGTCCCTTCTCCTAGCCTCTAGCCGTTGACTGCCTTGAACTTCTAGTATGTTGCTGCTGTCTTCCACTGTGAAAACTGATGCAAGTACATACTGAGCTCATCCGCCATTTATTTGTTCTCCATTGATACTTCTACAGCCTCATTCTCCAGCAGTCCAATGTCCATTATTGACTGCATCTCACTTTTATATATCTTTGAAAAAAACCTCTTGTATTCCTCTTTATATTACATGCTAGCTTACCTACATTTCAACTTCTCCCTCCTCAATGCTTATTCAGTTAATTATGTTTGTTTTTAAAGGCTTCCCTTTCATCTTTACCATGTTGCATGCTTTAATTTTTCTTTTATGCTGTTTCTGACTTCCTTTGTCAGCAATGGTTGCCTCATCCTCCCCTTTAGTATGTTTCTTCTTCCTTAGGATTAATTTCTGCTGCACCTCTTAAATTACCCCGTGAAACTCCTGGCATTGCTGCTCCACCACAGTCCCCCTCAGGTCCCCTTCCAAACAACTCTGGCCAACTCCTCCCTCATATCTTTGTTGTTACCATTACTCAGTTGTAGCTCCCCTTACATGTGATTCCACCTTCTCCCTCTGAAACTGCAGAGTGAATAATATCTTTTAATGGTTGCTGCTCCCTCTAGTGGTTCCAACACCTTAAGTTCCCTCATCAAGTCTGCCTCATTACACATTATCAAATTTAGAATCCCCTGTTCCCTAATAGGGTCTAACACAAGCTGCTCCAAATATAAAATCTCATAGTCCAAGTACTTCTTTTCTTCTTTTATGCTACCAACCTGATTTTCCCTGTCCACCTGCATATTGAAGTTCTCTCATGATTATTATAATAGTGTGTTTTTATCTCCTGATTTATTTTATGCAGCACATGCTGACCATTCATGCGGGGACTGTGTGTAACACCCATCAGGATCTTTTCTTTCTGTTGTAGTTCCTCAACTCTACCCACACAGATTCTATACTTTTCAATTTATTATCAATTCTTGCTATTAATTTAATTTCATTTCTTATGAACAAGCCAACTGCACCCCTTCTGCCCATCTGCCTACCCTTCAATAGGACTTGTAGCATCTCAATTTTATTCACTTAGTTTTTAATTTGTGTTTCTAAAATCTTTGTACTGGTCTTTTAGCTTGTAACCAACAAATATTTCTCCTATTTACTGTCAATCTGATAATAACCTATAATAGTCTAAAATTAGCTGTTCCCAATCAACAAACTTATTAATTTTGCTGTCCTGTCACTCCATTCTTGTGTCCTGGGCAATCTGTCTGGGTTTCAATTTGTCCTTTAAAAATACCTTACAAACTGTGAACCCAAAAAAGCAAGCAAAAATACCTCTTTCCCCTCTACACTGACTTCCCTTGCTGCCTCCAAATTCTGTGAACTATATATTCACTCCAGCTATTTCTCACTCTGATGTGATCTTTCCTTTCTTACCATGCACAGCTTAATAGTCTTTTCATTGGGATCAAGAATACATAGTAATCAGGTCTATCAATTAAAACAATTATAACTCTTTGTCAAGTGAGTAGTGGTTGAGTGGATATGTAGAATTATAGTAGTAATTAATAGTAATACAATTTGTGTAGATCAGACTGGCTGCTTGAAAATTGCATTCATAATGTTTGAGCCTAAAGTTGAGAGTAATTAGATTATTACGTCAGCCTGTTTTCTTTTCCTTAGATTTGTTTCCTCAATCTGATGCCACATTTGAAAGGGAATATGATGAAATTCAATAATTTAACATGGAGTTGCATGGACAATCACCTGAGGAAAAGTATAACTGAAGAAAAGACAAAGTATCTTACAATTGTTATTGTTTCAATAATGATTTGTTACAAATTTTAACATTGGAAACTACAAGTTATACAGAACCAATTTTGCAATTGTTACAGATGGGAAAGCTCCACAGAAATTTGGTGAAAAATCTAGTAATAAATTCATCATGTGGAGAATGGTAAATCAGAACAATCTTTAGATTCATTAACTAAATAAAAATCCAAGCGATATTTAATATGGGTTTGACTTCATTGTAGTACAAATTCTATGTGTAGCAGTTCTTGTGCCTTGATCATTTGCTTTGGAAAACTTTATAGTCATGAGTGCCTTACTCTATCACATTGTGCATGCGTGATTTACAAAATACCTAATGTTTTGTAATTAGAAATTAAAATTAGCTTAATGAATGAAACAATGAATGAGGTGTTATCCTCTATCCTGAGTATGCAAAATCTATTTCAGTATATGCTGCAGACTAAACTTTGCTTCTTGCAAATATGTAGGCAAGTAAATTATAGGTCCTTTAAAACTGCTAAAAATAATCTGAAATCGAGCAGTTACAGGAGAGATTCATATTAATCATTAAATCTTCAAAGAAGAATGTTTCTTCTATTCCCAAGAGTTTCATACAGTTTACAACACATAAGTAGGGAAATATACATCAACATTTTAAATTGCAGATAGTGAATGTGCATTGTGATGCTTCTTACCAAACAACATGGAATTAGTGACAAACTTGTAAGAAAAACCATGGAACTGCATTTCCATCCAACCCGAACAAACTAGAGATGATATAATGAATAAAGGGATACAAATACGCCAACATTATTAATTAAAAGTCTATCAAATTTCTTTCTTTGAAACAACACATCGTCATTAATAGTTAAGACCATGTCAATTAAAATTGTTTGCATGGGTTGCGGGGGAGATAAATAAACAAATCTGGCTTTTGTATTTAGTATTTATATTTGTAAAAGTCCAATATAGATCTCTGAACATGTAATATGTTTCAATTGTTCAACCAAGCCTGCAACTGTCATTCAACAAAAACAAAAATATTGCATTTAAGATGATTGGAATGTTGCAATATGTGTGCAAAATAAATTTGATCATTTTTAACATACCTGGGGTGATTTACTTCTTGGTATTAAACATTTGTGATGATACTGCCAGCATATATCAAATGTCTTGTTAGCCATCAGGAAAACTTACTGAACAGGGCCTTGCTCAGCTCCAGGATCATTTGTTCTACAAAGGGAACATGTGGAACAGCTTAAGTTGTCACTGTGGACATGAAAGGCAGATTGTTACCAAAATACTGATCAAAAAATGCCCTGAATGATCCATTCCTCGAGTTGTCCCAGCCTTTATTCACATTGCATGAGAGAAACCATTAAAAGCATGCTTAACATTGACATCAAATTGTAATTAGTAACATAGCTATATGATCAGCTATAAAATATGAGCCTAATTGTCTCCCTTTGAAACATTGAAGTTGACAGGAATAAAGTGGTATGAAATTGAACTGAAATTTAGTTCCCTGACTGAGGCAGAGGTTGATATTGAGCTCAAAAGTGAAACTATGCAATGGATTCTAATGTTTCAATATTATATAATGAGTTTCTTAAACAGCCTTTGTCTTCCAACAGTCTCTGAAACATTACTAGATTTCACATGTTGTTCGGTAACAATCTGAAAAATTCTGATTAACAGCCTGTAGGTCTACCTGGATGTCCACTTCGTAAGTCTATGCAAAAATACATTTTGAACACAATAATTTAAATCAGTTGGAAAGTTAACATGCCTTTTTAAAAATATTATTAGCACTAGCCTCAGCAATTATCTGCAATCTTGTTTATGGACACGAAAATAAAAATATTCACCTGCACATTTTAAACACAGTATTATGATTCAAATAATTGAAATTACATTTCAGAAGTAATGAAGTCTACCCTGTTGCCCTACCTCCCTAAATTGCTATCCAGGTGGTCCACATAATCCAGGCATTCTTGTTTTGATGTTTAACAAAACCAAATAATTCTGAACCACAATAAGGATTCCATTCTTTCAGGCAAGGGTTTCAGGCCAACTGCTTCTACAAGTAACTAATTTCCCAAATGACAGTATAATTCTTTTGCCAATAACTTCAACTCCATAGTCCCTAGTCATTCACAGCAGAAATAGATCCTGTCTACCAACAATCAACTGGCTCTTCATTTTCACGGACATGAATGAACTCTTCTTTCAGTCTCCACACTGTTGAATCTCCCATCATCATGAAAATTCTCAGTACTGCGATCACATTTTGTTGTAATGTGGTGCCCAGAACTATGCACCATGCAGTTGCATTTACCCAACTAGAGCCTTATACAGTTATCTCAGTTGGTTGGGCAGCCGGTTTCTGATATCAAGTTACCAACAGAAATGCCTGCTCGTGCTGAGGTTACTATGAAGGTTCTGCATTTTCAGCACTGACCGTTGACTGAGGAATAGTGACCCTAAGGTTAAAGCATCACCAGTCATCTCTTTCTAAATGCCTCAGTAACCATAATCAATTGTTGCTAATTTCTTTGCTTTGTTTGACCTGACCAAGTTTATTATGTCATACCTTGCCAGACGTAATTTTGTTTGAAACTGTTCAGTGAAGTTATGATGTATATGATGTTCTCAGGTTGCAGAAGAAGGTGAGGCATCGTGTGTCACTGAATGAGTAGTAATAGACATAGATTCAAAATGCATTGTGGCAGTTGTGAAATTTAAATATAATTAATCAATTCATTTGAGTTTGAAAGCTGGAGTCAGCAATGGTTACTATGTACCTTCATTCTTAGCATTTACACCATCTGTTTTAAAATGTTATTGAGCCAGGTAAATCTCCCAAACTTGCATGGTCTGGATTTCCTATGAAACCAGTTTCGTTATAATGTGGGTGACATTTAACTGTCCTTTGAAATAGCAGCATAAAGGAATTCAGTCAAGACAATTAGGATGGGCAAGAAATATTGGCCGTGCACCAGGCACTCAGATTGAGTGGAAGATTACCAGAAGAAAAGTGACTTATTACTTTGTCTTAGATTTTCTTAAATCATAAAAATAACAATTACAAGCCTTGAGCATTACAATCATTAGTAACAGTAACTCAAAACAAGGATGATTCCTGCCAGAGATAGTAGGAACTGCTGATGCTGGAGAATCTGAGATGACAATGTGTAGAGCTGAATGAACGTAGCAGGACAAGTAGCATCAGAAGAGTAGGACAACTAAAGTTTTGGGTCTGGACCCTTCTTCAGAAATGACATTTCAGAAGAAGGGTTCAGACCCAAAACATCAGCTTTCCTCCTCCTCTAATGCTGCTTGGCCTGCTTTGTTCATCCAGTTGTACACTTTGTTATCCCATGATCCTGCCAGGCTTGGCATGATTTCAGCCAGACACATAGCATGAGCCTGGGAATTTGGTGAATAAGGCAATTTAATCTAATGAAGGAGTGAGTATATATAATTCATTAAATTATACAGTGACATAATAAAAGAGTGTGAGAGTGACAAATAGAGTGACACTTATCTCAAGAGGGTTGGAATATAAAAGCAGCTATGTGCTTTTGAGACTTTATAAAGCTCTAGTTAAGCCCCATTTAGAATACGGAGTCCAATTTTGGGCCCCACACCTCAGGAAGGACATACTGGGACTGGAGCGTGTCCAGTGGAGATTCACACGGATGATCCCTGGAATGGTACGCCTAACATACGATGAACGGCTGGGGTTCCTGGGATTGTATTCATTATAGTTTAGAAGGTTGAGGGGAGATCTAATAGAAACATACAAGATAATGCATGGATTAAAAGGGGTGGATGCTGGGAGGTCATTTCCGTTAGGCAGGGAGACTAGAACCCCTGGGCACAGCCTTAGAATTAGAGGGGATAAATTTAGAATGGAAACGAGGCGACATTTCTTCAAGCAGTGAGTGGCGGGCCTGTGGAATTCATTGCCACAGAGTGCAGTGGAGGCTGAGATGTTAAATGTCTTCAAGGCAGAGATTGATAATTTCTTGATCTCGCAAGGAATTACGGGCTACGGGGAGCATGTGGCTAAGTGGAATTGAAATGCCCATCGGCCGTGATTAAATGGTGAAGTGGACTCGATGGGCCGAATGGCCTTACTTCCACTCCTATGTCTTATGGTCTTATGGTCTCATAGAGGAGAAGCCAGAAAGTCTTAGTGCCATACCTGGCTGCGATGAGGACCAGTCTGATTCTGAGCTGATTCAAGTGTAAAACGACAAGATAGCAGGTAATAGATTGGTAGTGAATATTTTTCTTATTTGTTTTTAAATATTAGAGTTGTTTTAGTAATTGCAAGATTTTTGAATATTATGAGGCTTACTAATAGCAGTTAACCTTTTCTGATTAATGTTGAGTATCATTACAGGTCTAAAATGTAATGTAGTTTAATTAAAATGCACAATGATGTATTTTGCTAGGAGATAAAAACAGTGACAATATAAATATAGGGTTTAATTCTAAAAGGTATGAGGGAAGAAGGGGAGCTGGCTGCATGATGCATATGTCACAGAAGATAGCATTTCAGGTTGAAAGTATGGTTACTAGGCAGAACATACTAGACTTAATTAATAGTGGTTTAAAAAAACAAATGCAAGGAAGCTATGTTACATTTGCACAGAAAACTGGTCTGGTCTGATATGGAACATTGCATCCAGTTTGGCACGCCACTTTAGAGGCAATGTCAAAAGCATTGGAGAATGAAAAAAGATTTTAGGACAATCAGTGCAAGGACAAGGAGATTAATTTAGTTGAATAGATAGGAAAAGTGGGGCTGCTTTCCCTGAAGAGAACATTGAGAAGAAATAAGAGAGATGTTCAAAATTGGCTTAGTGTAGAGTAGCCTGGACAGCACAGATAGTGAGAAATGGGACATTATTTTCTGTTTTTATTTTCAGATTTCTATTATCCCTACTTTGTATTTTTTAAGTATCTGATAGCTCTTGGTTGTGCCATGTTCTTCTGCCAGGGCAAATAGTCTCCTTTCAGCGGTTAACATATTTATGCAAATGTGGTTTGAAACACCTTGGAACATTTCACTTTGTTAAAGGTGCTATATGAATGGAAGGCATTTTTAATCAACAGGATTAATATTTGACACAGATAGAAACTGGAATGAAATCATGATGATGGTTTTCAATCCCTTATTCTTGTAAAAAAAAAGCCACTTCTTGGTTTGCTGAGGACAGTTTCCATTCTAATGAGCTTACCGAGAACAG
Organism: Stegostoma tigrinum; assembly: GCF_030684315.1. Lineage (NCBI taxonomy): Eukaryota > Metazoa > Chordata > Chondrichthyes > Orectolobiformes > Stegostomatidae > Stegostoma > Stegostoma tigrinum. The sequence continues at coordinate 56,368,242 of NC_081367.1, forward strand.
TTACTGAAAGTCTGAGCAAAAATGAGACAACACTTTGCACTGTATGTCAACCCCATGTTCTGCAGCCTGCTCCTGCTCACTGAACCTTGTACTGCTGCTGCAAGCCTCATTGCAGAAAGATAGCAGGTTTTGATTGTGCACCAGGTGGCAACCGTAGATGCTCAGATAAGCAATTGCTGGTGGCAACAGCCTCACGAGCTTGCAAAGCTGTTGTCACCAGCAGCTCGGATCATGAGACAAATATTGTTCACACAACTCAAAAACAAATCGGATTTTCACTGCTCCCAGCTGGGTTTCAAACCGTAGTTATGAAGAAGAATGAATACAGTGAACCACAAATGTTTTAATAAATATGCAAGCCAAGTGACCAGTTAGAGCAAGCGGTAATTTTATCAAAATTGTCAGTCAAGATCCTTGTGTTTAAGTCCCCTATGATGCATTCTGGGACATTCTAATGGCCTGAAAAGGAAGTGCGGAAAGTATCTCTACTTTCTCAAACTAAAGGTCCGTTATTTTTGAGTTTAAGGCACAGTACTGGTTCTCTTAGATTAACACTGAAACTGAGAGGTTGTACATTCCAAGAGGAGCAACTCCATTAGTTCCTGAGGGGATTTTATTTGGATATTTCCTCAGATTGTTCAGACCAGTCTGGAAGTCCTAAAACCTTTGATGTATTGACGACAGAGATACTTACCAATTGGAGGGTTTACTTCAGTGAGATAGGAAGGAGTTCTGCCCAGGTCTATGGATGTCAAAAATGGTAGAACTACTATTGCGCAACATTAGCTATTCTCATAAGATCATAATAGCATAAGACACAGAAGCAGAATGAGGCAATTCAGTCCATTGAGTCTGCTACACTGTTTGATTGTGGTTGATATATTTCTCAATCCCATTCCCTGCCTTCTCCATATTACTCTTGATTTCCTTCCAAATGAAGAACCTATCTTATTTAGTCTTACCTTATTGAGGAGCCTCCTCTGCAGCACCATGTTTAAATACATTCTGGAAATCTAATGAGATGAAGTCCACTTGTTCCCCTTTGTCAAATTTGCTCATTATCTCCACAAAGAATTCTAACAGATTTGTCAAGCGTGACTTCCACTTGATGAAGCTATGCTGCATCATCCATATTGGCCATGCACTTGCATATTCTCCGCAAGCCCATCCTTAGTAATCTGTTTAAAATCTTACTATGTCCAAGGCCAATGGGCCTACAGTTTCCTATCTTCAGTCTCCCTCCCTTCTTAAACAGGTTTGTTAAATTAACCATTTTTCAGTCTTCAGGACCCTTCCTCACTCCTGTGATTCATGGAAGATCACCACCAATGCCTTTACATTTTCCTCAGCTATCTCCTTCAAAGCTCTGAATTGACATGCATCTGATCAGGTGATTTAATGACCTTCAGGCCCTTCAAATTCCACAGCACATTAAACTTCATGGTGATGACCAAACTCACTTCTGACCCCTATTCAATTGAAGTATAGGAATGCTACTAATATCTTCCACTGTGAAAACCCTTCCTGTGCCATTTCTTTGTTCACCATTACTACTTCACCC